>NW_009242972.1:1109229-1109905 GCF_000388065.1 Fonticula alba | reverse complement strand
CGGGGCAGTGGGCCAACACAAGCGAACACTGGAAGAGGACACGGCCGCCTCCAAGGCCGAAAGTTGGAGGGCCCCGGAAGACCCCAGTCATCATGCCCCCAGGTCCGCGCAGGTGCTCGCACGCCCGGCCGCCGAAGGGCTGGGGGGGGGGGTCAGGAGAACACATCCCCTGCCGTCCCCACGCCGCCGGGTCATTGTTATGATTGCTGCACGGGTGCGCGTGCCTCGGCTCTGGCCCGCCTGTGGACCCGCCACGATGAGCCCTGCCCTCCGGCCGGGAACACCCTCCTGGTTGTTCCCCCGGGCTCTGTTGCCGCCCCCTGCTTCTCCTCCGGGGATGCGTACGGGCGAAGGGTACCAGGTCCAGAGGGTGTGCGGTCCGGGACGCAGGGCGAGTGGCGGGGGGCGGGGGGACATACGCAAAGGTCGCACCTCGGACCGAAGTGAAATCCGACACACCCCGAATCGGCGGTCGTCGTGAAGAAAACCACAGGCTCGCGGTTGCGGCGGCTGGAACACGGCAGCTGCCAATCTCGCGGTGTCACGTCCCCGCACGTGTACGCGAATCATATGACTAATATGTGGCCGGGGTGTGTATTTTGGTGGCATAGGGGTGTTTTTTTTGTGCATGCCACAAGAGCTGCATTGGCAGGCTCTCTCTCTCTCTCTCTTGGGG
>NW_009242972.1:1102984-1108803 GCF_000388065.1 Fonticula alba | reverse complement strand
GGGGGGGGGGGGGATTGCACGCACAGTCGTCGTCAGATTCCGACTCCTCCTCGGAGTCGTCGTACTCGGACTCCGAACCGGAGTCCTCCTCTTCGGAAAAGTCCGACTCCTCGGAAGCGTCGTCCTCTGAGCTGTAGTCCGACTCGGAAGAGGATGCATCGGACTGGCGGGCAGGAGTACAAAGAAGGGGGCATGGATGGTGGGGAGGATTAGCGGGCGCCCGGGGGTGGCAAGAACCAGGCAAAGGGGGTAACCAACGTACGGGAATAAACTCCGGGCCACTGTCAACCTCCTCCTCCTCGGAGTCCTGTGGTGGTGGTGTTGGTGGTGGTGGGGGGGGGGGGGGGCAAGGCACGAGACAAGCCACACACATCGGGCTCCTGTTAGTGATAGGATCGCGCAGGCAGCGGGACGAACAAAGGAGGGGGAGGGAGAGAGAGAGGAAGAAAAGAACGGAGACGACACATACGGAACCCTCGACCAAGATGGACCAGCCGCCGTCCTGGAAGAAGTAAGGCTCGCGGACGTTGCGCATGACCTGGTTCCAGTTGAGGTTCACGCGGCCATCGAGGAAAGGAATCTCACACGTGCTGTGGGGGGCACAGCGCAACGAAAGGGTACAACGGGGGGGGGGTCAGTGGCAGGGGGCATGGACGCCAAGCATGCTGAAGCACAAGTGGGGGGGGGGGGGCTGGCCCGGAGGCCGGCAGCCACGCACGTCAGCCAGTTGCGGATGTCCTCCAGCTGCTGCACCGGGATGACCGACACGCGGACCGGCGGCCGGGCATAGTCCTTGAAGATGAAGACCATGTCGAAATTCCGGAGCCCAAACTGCTCACACGGGGAACCGCGCAAGGCGAGCGAAGCGAGGTAAGTATGCCGGGGAGATGGGAGGGCAAGCAGGAGGCCCGAGCATGGGCAGCCACGACAGGGCACAGGCCCCCACACGCACGGTAATGCGCTCGAAATAGACGAGCTCCACCTCCTCCAGGGTGACAATGAAGTACGGCGCCTCGGTGATGTGCATCAGCGTGTAGGAGGTCGGCTGCATGAGGACATTCGCGCGGAAGGGGACACCCGAAAATGCCAGGTTTCGAATGGGCGTGTCGACCTTGACCGCGCCGTTGCTCTGTCATCGTGCCATCCGGGTGGCCGCAATTCCACAAGGCGAGCGAGGCGGGGAGACAAGTCAGCAGGAGAAAGGGGATGTCCCCATCGGAGGGGGGACGGGGAAAAACACCGAGGCGCGCACCTGCCGGGAGATTCGATCGGCGAACTTGTCAAACTCGCGGTCCTTGATCAGGCGCTGACGGCGCTCCATGCGTTCGAGCTCGGCCTCGCTCTGAGCCGAGGCGCCAGCGCCAAGACGCCGCGAAGAGGAGGCCGACGTCACGTCATCATAGTTCACGGTGACCACCTCGTAGTAGAACTGCACGTCGACCGTCTTCTTGCGGCCGATGATGATCGCATGGCGCAGGTGGAAGTGCAGGATCACCACCTGCTCGCCCTCGGACGGCTGGAAGATCATGTGCTTGATGTTGGCGAAGGTGATGTCTGGGGGTGGTCCGAGCCGGAGAGACGGGGCGAGACAGGGGGAGAGAGAGAGAGAGAGAGAGAGAGAGACAGAGACAGAGACAGAGACAGAGACAGGGACAGGGACAGAGAGAGCGTGAGCTTGGGGGTGGGGCGGGGCGGGGCGGGGCGGGGCGGGGGTCCAGGCAAGAAGAGGGACGGGCGGGGCACCACATACCAACATGGCCCTGGGCGCGAGACCGGAACCGGATGCCGTTGGCATGGATCTGCAGGGACCCGGCATCACCGCCGCCACCGCGGACAGGCCCAAGGCTCGGGCGAATGCGGATGCCATCCAGCACAGGAACGCGGCCATCTGAGGGGGAGGAGTCAGTGGTGGGGCTGATGGGGGCAACCAGGGAAGAGGGCAAACAAGGAGGGGAGGAAGAGAGAGAGGGAGAGAGAGGGAGAGGGAGGGAGAGGGAGAGAGAGGGAGAGGGAGAGAGAGGGAGAGAGAGGGAGAGGGAGAGAGAGGGAGAGAGAGGGAGAGGGAGAGAGAGGGAGAGAGAGGGAGAGGGAGAGAGAGGGAGAGAGAGAGGGAGAGAGAGGGAGAGAAAGGGAGAGAAAGGGAGAGAGAGAGCGAGAAAGAGAGAGACAGAGAGAGACAGAGAGAGAGAGAATAAACCGTCAAACGCACCAATGAGCTTCAGCTGCTCCTGATCAATGAGGTGCTCGCGATCGCGCTTTTCGATCTCACTGGCAGGCAGAGTAACAAGGGAGATGGTCAGCTTTGAGGGAGTGTGGAACAGGATGGCGGGGTGGCACAGCCGGCAGAGATGGGGGACGACGCACCGCTCAACAAAGGCCCGGCGCGCATTCTTGATATCATCGCTGATGTGGCGCAGATTGTCTGCCGGCTCGGGCGCACGGAAGGTCAGCTCCCGGATGTAGGTCTGGTTTGGCGGCATGTACGTCTGGTGGTTGGCAGGGCGAGCACAGGTGCAAGGCGGGCGAGTCAGCAAGGCAAGATGGCAGGAGGGAGAGGGAGAGCGAGAGAGAGAGAGAGAGAGAGAGAGACACCGGAGGAGGACATCAGCAACAGGGAGAAGGAGGGCAGAGTGGACGGTCACCCGGTGCGCACCATGACCTCGCGCTTGCTGACGGTCTGCCCGGGCGTGGCAAAGTTGATGCGCAGCTGGAGGAAGCCAGACTCGGCGGCCGCTGAAAGGGTGGTCGACCGGATGGTGGACAGGTGGAAGGGGACCGCCAAGCCGAAGATCGGCAGGACCACAGCGTCGGCCCGACGGTCGATGAAAATCCGCCGGTACTGGCGATCGGGCGGGATCTGCGACTCGTCGCGGTAGGCCTCGTACTTGCGGAGCTCGGTGGCCGAGTTACCGCCCTCCGAGTAGCCGTCCTTCGAGTGGGCGGCCTCCTGGCGGATTTTACCCTGCTCCTGCATGCGGTTGAAGAGCTCCTTCTGGACGAGCTGGCGCTGCTCCTCGCGAGACATCTGAATGGACGGCAGTCAGGGTCAGGTACTGGGCGAGGGGGTGCGAGCGGCTCGAAAAGGCCGAGCCATTGGGAAGAAAGGAGCAACGCGAGAAAGGGGCCGGCGGCGGCGGCGGCGGCGGCGGCAGAGGTGCCAAGAGTGGGCCGCGAAGGACCAAGCAGGCGCACCCCCTCGGAACTCCGGAGGCGGTCCTCCATCAGGATGGACCGACGCCCGGCGGCGCCGGCACGCGTGCGCGGGCCCTCGTCCTCGGATTCGGGCTTGGAGCCGGCCCCAGCCCCGGAGCCGCCCTGCTCATCGACCACATGCAGGATGATGTCACGCAGGCGCCATGGGGCGCGGAAGGTCAAGACATGTGCATGCAAGGCCATCGGTGCCGCGGCGTCCGGGCCGTCCGAGTGCAGAGGCGCCAGGATGGCCGCCGCCAGCGGCGAAGCCGGCTGCACAGGCTTCCGGAAGATGGCCACCGTGTCCACCAGGTAGAGGGAGTAGCTGTGACAGGAGGGGGGAAGGGGGAGGTGAGAGAAAGGGGGGGGGGGGAGGGGGGGCGAGGAAGTCCAGGCAGACGACCGGGGGCGCGCAGAAAGACTGGGCAAGAAGCGGGCAAGGTACCACCGGCTGTCCGCCGAAGCGAAGGGAACATCCACGAAGCTCAGCGAAAGGCAGAGATTGGCTGAGGCCTGGAGGGTAACATGGTCGGGGGTGCTCTCGGAAATGGTGAACTCCGACTCGCGGAAGCGTAGCCCCGTCATGAACCCCAGCACCGGGGAAAGGTACTGCGAACGCCCCGGCCGGCGAGCCTCGACAAAGTTCTTGGCCGCGCGGTAGATGTGTGCCAGCTTGGCCCCCGGCGTCAGGAGATTGACCAGCAGATGACGGCGCAGGGCCAGCAGAGCCTCATAGTCATCGGATTGGTCCTGTTCCGAGGTGGGGGGGGGGCGAGGGGGAATTGCCAGTGTAAGGCCGGACACGCGATCGAAGAAGAGGCGGGGGGGGGGGCAGCAAGTTCGCCGAACACACCTGAGAAGGGCTGAAGAGGAAGGTACGCGCCACCGGGGCACAGTAGTTTCGGTAGCGCATGGTCAGGGCCACCGACACACAGGAACCGGCCGTGTCGCGCAGGCGCTGGGTCGGTTCCAGGCCCGGAGGACCAGGCCAGCCCTTGACAAGGGTCGATTGCCGGGCAGTCGAAGGGCCAGACAGGACGGTGGTCATGTGGCCGAGCTCGAGGAAGTCCGCATCAATCTGTGGTGGGAAGCGCCGGCGGGAGAGTCAATCAAAGGAGGGTGGGCGAGGGGGAAGCATCTGTGTAAGGAAACAAAGAAAAGAAGGGCGGGGGGACCACCAGCAGCTGAGCCCGGAAGAAAAGACCGCAGGGGGATGGGGAAGGAAGGGCAGGAGCACAGGGCCGAGGAAAGACGCACAGTGCTCTCAACGCGAAGCTCCTCCAGGAGATTCTCCGTGGGCTCCTCGAGGAACTGATCAAGGCTGGCCCCGAAAGCCTCGTGGGTGACCGCGCGGCCGCGATCCGCATAGGAGTAGAGGCGCCGGAAGACCACCGCACGCATGGAGGCCCCGGCCACGGTGGCGGCAGAGCGGATGTTGTCCATCTCGGTGTTGTCCTTGGGGATCATGGCCTCGGCCAGGCCATCGGCGAAGGTGGGCGCGGTGTTCAGGCTGAACTTGAGGTTGCGCGCGTTGCCGGCCGTGGTGAGCGCCTCCTTCCAGGCGGCGGAGAAGTTGCTCTCCGAACGGCCGCTCGGGAGGACGGCAATCTGCAAGGGAGGGACCCAGTCAGCAGGGCAAACATCGGCGGGGGAGGGAGAAAGGCCGATCGGGAAAAGGCCGGGCAGGCGACCCGACAGGAGAGCCGGGGTGAGATGGCGACAGGCACACGCACCTCGGCCACGGTGGAGACGCGCTCGAAGAGGGCGCTGGCCGCCTCGGACAGCTGGTCCAGCGGCGACTGAGTGGTGTCGAAGCCGCGCACAACGAGATTGCACCGGCTGGCAACATCGGGGGGGATGCCATTGAAGAAGGCGGCTGAAAGGAGGACGAGAAGGAGAGGAGGGATCCGATCCACCGGGTGAGCTGGGCCAAAGGGGGGCCAAGAGAGGGAGGGGAGAGGGGGACGGAGAAAGGGAGAAGAGGGGGGAGGGGGGGGGGGTGGTATGCGCGTACCGAGGCGGTTGCTGCAGACGATCTCCAGATTGAGGCCGACCGAAGTGTGGGACTCCTCCTCATTGGTGAGGGAGAAAATGAGCAGCGTGTTGAGGACCTCATAGCCGAAGAGCCAGTGCTGTTGGCGCACCACGAGAAGGCAGTCAGAGGGGAGCATGCGAGACAGAGGGCCGATTCGCGGCGAGAGGCGAGAGAGAGAGAGAGAGGAAGAGCGACGCACGTGCATGGCCGAGGCGCGCTGAGTCAGCTGCATCTTCTCGCCAGAGTCACCGCCGAGACCGGTCTCGAAGCCGTCCAGGTCGTTGTCATTGTTGGAGTCATTCTTGCCGACAATGACCACCAACTGCGAAGCGTGGTTGAAGAGCTCCGGGTGGCTCTGCGCGGGGGCGGGCGCGGGAGGGGGCGGGGATTAGAAATTGGACGGAAAAATGGGCGCTGGACATCCTGATCGGGGCGGCGCGGGGCGGCAATTCAAGCGGGGAAAAAAAAAGGGCAAGATCGTGAGGGAACGGTACCCGCCAGGTGTCCGCGAGCTTGGTGATGCGGTCGAGGAAGGCGACCTCGTCGATGCGGGAGCTGGATCGCGACATCGTGGCCGGAGGGGGTGGGGGGG
>NW_009242972.1:1102157-1102600 GCF_000388065.1 Fonticula alba | reverse complement strand
GGGGGGGATGCTGGGGGCGCCCAGCGGAGGGGCGGAGGCACCGCGCGAGCGTGCGCGCATGCGTCAGGGCGAGGGCACGCACAACTAGCCGTGGTGGCGCGAAAATGCCTGGTGCGCTGGCGCGGCCGCGGGGGCAGCTAGAGGGGGCTAATTCGAAATCGGGGCCGAAAAACGGCGCGCTGGTGCCCACGCACAGGTCATGTGCTGGAATGGTGTTCCTTGTGAGGGCGTGCATGCGGGCACAGGTGGCATGATCATGGCGCTTGTCGGCCTCCCACCAGAGGGCAATCTGGCGGGCATCCCTGGGTGCGTGTCTGGAGAGAGGGAGGCCGGGACCTATGGGGAGGGGGCGAGGGGGGGGGGGGGGATAAATAGCGAGACATAGCACTGCCATGGGCCGTTCGCCAGGGTGCACCCGGTCGCCTCGCAAGCGCTCCCCCCCC
>NW_009242972.1:1099310-1100076 GCF_000388065.1 Fonticula alba | reverse complement strand
CGGGCCGATCCGTGGAGTGTTGCTTTGGCAGAGTCTCCCTGGCCATTTTGTGGGGCGTGGCCCGGGGCGGCCCTCGGGGCCGGGGCCCTCTTTGTTGTGATTTACCCGCAACCGCCCGCGGCCACAGGTGGTGCCGTCCGTGTGTGCGTGTGCGCGTGCGTGTGAGCTGTGGCTGCACATACACTGGTAGGGGGCAGCAGCAGCAGCAGCAGAAGCGGAGGAGATACGCGCAGAGGGAGAATCAGGGGCTTTTGGTCGGGCTCCCATTCCCAGCCTGCCCCCCGGGCTTGCTGGCTAGCGGGGGCTGGCGGGCTGGCTGACGCGCGCGCCTGCTTCCTTTTGCCGTTGCCTCGACAGCGCCCCGGCGACCGCCCGGCCACTCATGCACAAATGCCCCCCGCGCCGTGGAGTGCGCCGGGCAAGATGCCCCCCCATGTTGTGTGCTCCCGTCCGTGTGCCTCGGCCCCCGGCTGCTGCCATGGGGCGAATCACTTGCGAGCACCTGCCGCATCCGTGGATAACCCCAAGGCGCGAGAGCCTGCGCGCCGGCACTCCAGCCCGTCTTCCGGCCGTGTGTGTGTGTGTGTGTGTGTGTGTGTGGTCGTGTGTGTGTGTGTGTGTACGTGCGTGTGCGTGTGCGTGTGCGTGTGCGTGTGCGTGTGCGTGTGCGTGTGGGTATGTCCCCTGGGATGTTGCTGCATGGCGGCGCGCTCCGCGCCTTCGCTCCGCCTTGGTGAGGGAGAAAATGAGCAGCGTGTTGAGGACC
>NW_009242972.1:1085048-1098066 GCF_000388065.1 Fonticula alba | reverse complement strand
CAAGAATCAAGTTCTGTAAGCACATGCGCGACGGGCCCGAGATCCTCCCCCGGCGCCTCCGTTACGCTCTCCCCCCCCCCCCTCCCCCGACCCCGATGCACGCGCCAACACACGCGCATGCACACTTTTGACGCCCGGGCCTCCGGCCCCGTGCCCGCACTCGGCCTCTGACCCAAACCCCGCACCCGGCCTTCTGCCGCCCACTTGACGATCTCTCCAGGGACTGGACTGTCACCAGCGCCGACGGTGACCTCTCCATCAACCCCTGCGCCCCGCTGAAGCAGTCTGTCTGCGACAGCTCCAGCTACGCCTGCCTCAACCAGGGCAGCTACTTCACCAACTATGCTAGCCAGTACGGGTCCAGCAAGTCCAACCCGGAGGGTGCGTTCGGTTTGTCGACGGCGTGCACATACATGCACACCTTTGCGGTCCCCTGCTGCCCTTCCTGCTTGGCGTGTGCCACTGGCGGGCGGCTCCCGGCTGCCTGCACATGTGTGTCCCGGCTTGCTGACTGCCTCCGCCCCCCCCCCCCCCCCCCCCCAACGCCCAACGCCCACAGACACCATTGTCACCATCAACCTCAACCAGGGTGACTACTGCATGCTCAACAATCCCTACAATGTGGATGTCATCTTCACCTGTGGCTCTGGCGAGGTACGCACACTTTCGCCGCCGCCGCCGCCGCCAGGGCCTCCTCCTCCCATTCATCGGCCACCTCTCTGACCCCCCCCCCCCTTGCGCCCCGTCCCCTTCTTGGCACTACTTCTCTCCCCGTGCATGCTTCATCCTTCGCCCGGCCACACACAATCCCACAGGGCACCCCCGTCCCCGTGGGTCACTCCGATTCCGACCCCTGCAAGTATGTTGTCACCTGGTCGACCAAGTATGCCTGCGCTGGCAAGAGCTCCAGCGGCGGCATCTCCGGCGGTGGCGTCTTCCTGATCATGTACGCGTGCCCCTCCTCCCTCCTCCCCCCTTCACGTGTATCCCCTCCGTCACTCACCGACTCTCGCCCCCCCCCCCCGTTGTCCCTTCCGCATTCCCCTCCCTCCCCCTTCTCGTCTCTGTGTGTGTGTGTGTCTCCCTCGTCAGCTTCTTCGTCACCCTCATCCTCTACTTCTCTATTGGTGCTTTCTACAACTACAAGTTCCGCGGCCTGCAGGGCATTGAGATCCTTCCCAACTCCGAGTTCTGGATGTCGCTGCCCAGCTACATCAAGGATGGCTGCCGCTTCACCTACCAGAAGATCATGGGTCTCTTCGGCGGCAGCTCCAGCTCCGGCGGCCATGAGTCCTTCTAAATGGCCCGCGTCTGTGTGTGAGTGTGCTGGCGCGCCGCGTGTGCCGCCTCACACCGAGGGCGGCGCCCACGCGCCGCGCCGCGCGTGCACATCTCACCACCACCATCATCCTGCGCTCGGGGAGACACGCGCCCGTGGGTGCCATACTCCCCGCGCGTGGTCCTCTCCGTCCCCGAGGAGAGGAGAGGAGGGCGGGGAGGGGACTCCTCTGCGCCCTCTCCTCTTCCCTTCCATCCATCCACCTCCGACCGCGACGACGCAGTCTGGGTGGAGAAGCTCCTCTTTTTATACCTCCCTCTTGTCCCCCGCCCCCCTTTTCCAAACATACGAAAACTCCCTATACATGACCATGTATGTATCCCCGTGTGTGTGTGTGTGTGTGTGTGTGTCTTTTGCAAGCAAGAAGATTCTCCGCGGCAAGGAGGGGGGAAAATCGCCCCCGAAAAACTGCCCAGGGCCGGCAAGAGGCGGCCAGATGGCACAAAAATCACACATTTTTATTAGGCCCTTCGTTTTCCTGGTGCTTTTGTCCTTGCTCCAACCCCGCCCCAGCTTCAGGTTCGCCCAGTTCTGAGGCTGCCCCCAGAATGCGCGTTCAGAGTGCTGCTGTATGCCGATGCCCCAGATTGCCAATTCTACACCACGAAAACACCCTGTCCCACGGGATCTGCCGGTCACTGACCCTGTTATTCCGTATCCGTCGCCTCGAAACCCACCACAAATGAAGGGGGTTCCTCTCGGCATTTTTGGCCCTTCCCAATAAGCGGCAGGGTGGGGCAGCTGGCGGTGGCGGTGGCGGTGGTGGCGGTGGCGGCAGCCCGGGCGTAATGTTACCCCTTCGGGTGCGGCGATATGCACTTTCCCCCGTCTCCTCCGCCTCTCGAAGTGCCTCGAGTGTGCGAGTGAGGGAAGAGACGCATGGGAGATGGCCGCCCGCGGCCGCCTCGCGTCGGTGGGGCTTGTCCCTGCCACCCCCGGGTCCAGGGGCGGCGAGGGGGGGGGGGGACGGGGCAGAAAGACGGCCTCACCCGCGGGCGAAATACCATCGCTTCTGTGGCGAGCCATCTTCTGTGGATGTGTGCGCGTGCGCGCGAGGGGGGGGGGGGGGAGAGAACACAGGCCCGAGGGGCCCTCTCCACATCCGAGGAGCGTTCTCGCCCGGCCGGGCTCGCCTCGGCCCGCCGTACGGAGCTGGCCCGGAGGAGAGGAGCGAACGGGGCTACCCTCCCTTGTCAGGGTGTGTGTGTGTGTGTGTGTGTGTGTCTGTCTGCTGGCGCCGGCCCCAGGAAAGATCGTCCATGCCTCCCGCGGTCTGTTCCCCATTCGAAGCGTGCACCAGCTGGGAATGTGGGCCCGTGAGAAATTGACTAGTTTCCCCTACGCCCAGCCCTGCCCCCCCGGCGGGCTGGCCGGGTGGTGCATGGTCGATCGTGGCAGGTGTCAGATTAAGGGATGGTTTGTCGGCCTTGGCGCGAGGGGGGCGGGGGGCGGGGGGGGGGAGTTTGTGCGGGGCTCTCAGCACTGGCACCGGAGCGGGACAGGCGGAGAGCCGGGGTAGAAGCGCCAACCGACCATAGCCCGGAGCTGGCCATCTGATTGCGACTCCTCGGGCCAGCCCCCGTTGCGCTCCCGCGAGTCTCGGCAGATCCCCCCCCCCCCCCCCCCGAGCAAGAAGGCGCGCCGGACTGTGGCCCCCTCCTCCGCAGCCCCGCCGGCCCCGCGCTCCCTTCGACCTTCACGGCCAGCTGATGGAGGGGTGATGTTGGCATGTTCCGAGCTGTTGGGCCCTGGCCCGGGCCCTGGGGCACTTCATTCGCGTGCCGCGGAATTCGCTGGATAAAAGCTCATCCACGCCGGGGGGCATTGCCCGCTTTCGCCTTCCCGTGACTGCCAGGGGTGCGACAAAGGGCGAGGGGGGGGGGGGGGGGAGCTCCACCTTTGCCATCCTTCCTCGGGCCCGGCCTGGCAGGTGCTTGGAGGAGGGGGAAATCTCTTTAAACACCCAATCATCGGTCCGGTCCCCAGGGTCGATAGCTCCACTCCCTCTCCCCCTCCCTCCCGTCCTCCTCCCTGCCCTCCTCCCCGCTTTTCCTTCTCCCTCCGCCCCCCTCCCCCCTCCCCCCCCCCGTGCTCTACTCCTCATTAACTGGCCGGGGGAGCGTGCGTGACCCCCCTCTCTTTTTGCCGCTCCTTGTGCCCGCGCGCCTGCTCCCTTCCTGCCTCCCCTGGCTGCGTGCGCACACGCCTGAGCGTGGGTGAGCGTGCGTGCACTTGGCCGGGCGCCGCCTTTGGTCTTCCCCCCCCTCCCCCTCCCCCCACCGCCAAGTGATCCTTTCTCACTCGCGGCGCATCGCCCCCTCCCTCCCTGCCTTTCCCGTAGCATGTCCTCCCCGTTGACTTTCATCAGCCAGGCTGACTGGGACAAGGCCCATGGCCAGTTCTCCCGGCTCAGCCCCATGGGTAGTCCCATCTCCAGTGCGTCCTTCACCCGTGCCCGGCCATCGCCTCTCTGCCTCTCCTGACACATTCCTCCCTGCCGTAGTTGGGCCCTCGATGCAGATGCTCGGCGGCACGGCCCCGGCTGACGTCGTCGCTCGGATCGGGTGCGTTTTCCTCTCCCTCCCCCCCTCCCCCTCCTCCTCCCCCCTCGCCTCTCTGACCGGCTCCTGTCGCTGCCCTCCTCCTTCGCAGGTCCATGTGCGATGTTGATCAGGATGGTCGCCTCTCGATGGTGGAGTTCATCCTGGCCGCGCATCTGGTCGGACGCCTCCAGCGTGGCCAAAATGTCCCGCCTGGCGCCTCGCCAGCGGCCCTGCCCCCGTCGGTGCTGCAGGAGGTCCGGGCTTTCGCCGCCGGCGGGCCCCGGGCAGCGACCCCGGCCAGCCCGCCCAGTGCCATGGCCAGCCCGCCCAATTCGGCTGGTTCGACCAATTCCCCCGCCGGCCTGGAGAATGATCCCCACTGGACCATGTCGCCGGCCGATCGGCAGCGGTACACTGCCCTGTTCCAGCGCCAGGATGCCGGGCATTCGGGCTTCGTGTCGGTGGATCAGATGATGCAGCTGCTGCAAATGAAGCTCGCCGCGCCCGTGAGCCGGCAGATTTGCGACCTGGCCGCCCGATCGAGCCCGGGCAAGCTCAATGTTGATGAGTTTTGCATCGCCATGCACCTGGCCACGGTGCGTTTGCAGCATGGGCTCAACCTTCCGCGGACCCTTCCCCCGGCACTGGTCCCCCGGTCGGAGGCCAACTTTTCCACCGCTCTGCAGGGGGCCAAGACTTCGTTGGGCACCGACAAATCGGCCACCCCGGCACCCGTGGCCAGCACCGGCGCCGCTCCCCCGCTTCTCGTGGCCACCCGCGAGGACTTCGAGCGCAGTCGCCGGGCGCGCGAGGAGAAGGAGCGCCTGGCCTCCATGCCGATGTCCCAATTGGGTGGTTCCGGCAGTCAGCAGCGGTCGGTTCCGCCGCCTCTGCCGGCCCATGCGCCTCCCTCGCATGTGCCGCCTCAGGCCGTTGCCATGGGCTACGCCGGTGTTCCGGCCGGCATGTATGCCATGCAGCCGGGCATGCAGCCGGGCATGCAGCCGGGCATGTATGCCATGCAACCGGGCATGCAACCGGGCATGTATGCCATGCAGCCAGGCATGTACGCCATGCAGCCGGGCATGCATCCCATGCAGCCCATGCAGCCGGTCCATCCGGGGATGCAGCCGGTCCATCCGGGGATGCAGCCGGTCCATCCGGGAATGCAGCCGATGCAGCCGATGCAGCCGATGCAGCCGATGCAGCCGATGCCCACCGTCCCGGCCCAGCAAATGCCCATGACGATGTCGACTCAGCCGATGCAGCCAATGCCTACCCCCCAGGTTCAGATGCCTACGCCGCAGCTTCAAATGCCCACGCCACAGCTGTCGATGCCACAGGCTGCCACATCAGCCGGCCGGCCTTCCTCCCTGGCTCTGCCAGCTGGGGCTACCCCTCTGCCTGGGCTCGCGGCCCCGACCGCGGGGACCGGGCTGGCTCCCCCCCCGGCGGCGGCTGCTGCTCGTGGCGTGCGCTCCCGGAGCAACAGCTCCGCCGGGGCCTTCCCCCCGAACTTCGCCACCGGGCCCAGCAGCACATCCGAGCCGAGCGGCTCGCCGTCTGCCCCGGCGGCTGACTTCTTTGCCGCCTTCGATACGGGCCGGTCGACCTCCGCGCCGGCTGCCCAGTCCGCCGGGCCGGCTCCTGCCATGCCCAGCCCGCCAGCCACCGATGCCATTGACTTCTCGGTCTTCGATGCTCCGTCGAGTGCGACGCGCTCGGCTTCGGCTCCGGCCCCGGCTCCGGCCCCGGCCGCCGCAGCCTCGACCCCTGCCCCGGGTCGTGCTTCCAGCTCGTCCAAAAAGGGCGCCACTGCTGCCGCGACGGCCCCGGCGGCGGCTCCACCTCATCCCCTCTCCGAGGAGATGGTTTCCCTCCTGTCGGACATCAGTGTGCTGAATACCGAGCTGACCAGTCTCTCGCTGAGTGGCCGCCATGTGGGCGGGTCGCGCAAGTCCAGCTCCACGGAGCAGGCCCAGCGCGTGGCCCGGGCCATGGCCCTGCATGCTTCCTGCTCCAATCGCCTGTTCACCCTGTCCAGCAACCATGCACTCGAGGCCCTTGGCACTGGGTCTGGCTTCAATTCGGCCGAACACGAATCGACCGTGGCCCTGGCCGTGTCTCAGCTTGAGATTGCCGGCAAGATGTTGGCCTCGCTCAGCGCATCCGGGACAACGGCCCCGGCGGCCGGCGCTCCGGCGACCGCCATGCCGGCAGCACAGCCCGCCCTTGCGGCTCCGCCTGCGGCGAGCAGCAGCGCAGCTGCCCGGGCCGAGCGTTCGGCCACCCTTGCTGGGGCGGTTCGCCTGGCGCCCACGGGGGCGGATTCCGAATTGAAGGCTGCCATGGGCGCGCGGGCCATTTCCCTGCCCTCGCCATCCCCGGGGTCGTCGCCGGCTGGGCCGCTCTCGCCGGCCGCCGCCGGATCGCCCGCCTCGCCGGGAGGGGCCGTGCCCGTCGGCGCCCCCGGGGTGGGGCTCCTGTCGATGGTCGGCGCGGTTTCCGGCGCCCCGGCCCCCATGCAGCCGGTGCGTCCTGCGGCTCCCCCGGCCAGCGCCATGCCCCAGCCGGTTCCCACATCTCCCATCCGCGAGGCATACTCGCTGGATCTGCCGGACTTCCCCGCCGCCGAGCCCACCCCGGTCCCGGAGCCTGCGGCGGCGGCACCGGCACTCCCGGCTCGCGGTGGTCCTGCCACCGGTCAGGCTGCGGCCGCGGCCGCGGCCCCGGTCCCAGGCCCGGCTCTGCCTGCCCGCACTCCGGCCCCGGCCCCTGTGGCTGCTCCTACGCCGGCCTTCCGGCCGACGTCGGTGACCACCAACGCCGGTCCTGTCCCGCCACCTCGGGCCAATACCGGGCCCACGCCGCCGGCCCGAGCGGATCATCCTGCGCCGGTGTCGGCGGCCGCGCCCGCCCCGCCTCCCCGGTCGGTGTCTGCTCCGGCTCCGGCTCCGGCTCCGGCTCCGGCTGCGGGCCAGGCGCCCACCCCGCCTCCCCGGTCGGGCAAGCCCTCGGCCAGCTCCAGCCCGGCGGCCCCGGTGCAGGAGGCCTTCCCGCTTCCCCATCCGGAGCCCTTTTCCTCGTCGGTGGCCCCGCCCGAGGCCGCGCCGCCGCCGCCGCCGGCCGCCCCCCCACTGCAGCTGGCCGATGTGCTGTACTCCTTCGATGCCACGCGCGAAAACGAGCTGACCCTCATCGAGGGTCAGGTCATTCACGTGCTGGAGTGCAATGGCGTGCGTGTCTGGCCGCTTGCCCGGGCCTCTTGTCCGCCCCTTCCCGTTGTTGCTCCTTCACTGACGAATCGCCTCTCACCTCTCCTCCCACCGGATGCAAACGCCGGCTCCTCTCGCATCGCCCCCTGGTGCCCCCCCCCCCCCCCCCCCCGTCCCATAGGACTGGTGGTTTGGCAATGCCACCATGGCCGACGGCTCAGTGCAATCGGGCTACTTCCCGGCCACCTATGTGGCACTGCAGGAGGCCACCGCCGAGGCGCCTGGCGCGGCGCACAATACCAGCAACCCGTTTTCGCCGACGGTGGCCGCGGCGGTGCCCGCGCCGGCGCCGGCGCCGGTCCGCCAGCCCATCGACCCGGCGGCCCTCGGCTTCACCTACACCCGGGCCCTCTTTGATTATGTCCCCGTGGCCGGGGATGCCGATGACCAGCTGCCCCTGACCGAGGGCGAGTACTTTATCCTGTCCGAGTGGTATGACGATGGCTGGTGCCGTGTCCAGTCGATTGTCCCGCCCTTTGACAGCGGTGTGGTGCCCTGCTCGTATGTCGAGCGTGATGTCCCCCTGCCGGCCGAGCTGATCCCCCAGCTGGAGGCCTACCTGGAGGATGACGAGGATGAGGAGTTTGTCCCCCCGCCCTCGGTGCAGCCTTCGCCCGCGGCGCTGGCAGCCCAGGGCGGCCGTGTGGCCGACCTGTCCTCCTTCGCAGTGCGTTGAACCCGCACATCCACTCTCTCTCTCCCTCTCTCCCCCCTCCCCTTGTCGATGTGTCAGCCTATCTACACCCCCCTCCCCTCTTCCTCTCCTTGGCGTGTGTGTCCTCCCCCCGTCTCCCGCTCTCCCTGTCTGTCCCTCCCCTCCCGCATGTCCTCCTTTCTCTTTCCTGCTGTGTGGGTGTGAGTGCGTGTGCCTTTCAGTTCCCCGTGCGTGCGTGCGTGCGTGTGTGTGTGTGTGTGTGTGTGCATGTGTGTGTGTGTCCCTTCGTCCGGCACTCTGCCTTTAGGGCAGTGCTTCAGGCCGTCGTGCTCGCTCTCCCCTCCCCCCCCGCCCTCGGCTCTGTAGTTGGTGACGCCTTTCGAACGCGCGCGCGCAGGCGTGTGTGCTCTTCTCCACCACGCTTTGTCCTCCCTACTTGGTGCTTTGCACCGATTGCCCTGCCCCTTCTCTTCTCCTCCATTTCAAGAGTGCCTCCTTCCCTTGCCCTGGGCACCGTCATGTATTTCTCCCTCCCTCCCTCTCTCTCTCTCTCTCGCCTTCCATTACCAATGAGACATCATAAGTTTCTCTTTTCCCCTCTCCCTCCCCCACCTTCCCCCTTCCCGTTTCTCCTGCCCGAATCCTCTCGGTTGCCAATTTCGCCCCCATCGTGCCGATGCACATGCGGGAGGGGCCCTGCGGGGATGTCTGCTCGCAGGGGCACTTTTTGGCGGAGTGGGACAGTGTCCATGTCTGTGTGCCAGAAGGAGAGTGGAGGGGGGGGTAGCACCGGCAGCGATGCCACATTTGCCGGCTTTGCCGCCACTACTGACCCCCTCGCCCCCGCCCCCGCCCCCCCCCCCCCCCCCCCCCCCCCCCCCCCCCCCCCCCCCCCCCCCCCCCCCCCCCCCCCCCCCCCCCCCCCCCCCCCCCCCACTGACCCCCCCCCCCCCCCCCCCGCCCCCCCCCCCCCCATCACCCGTCCTTGTGCTGGCTCCCTGCATGGCCTGGCCCTCCCCTGTGTAGCCGCGCATCACGACCGATGGCGCCGGGGCGGTGACAGCCACCTCCGAGGAGCGCCGCTTCAAGGCCATTCAGGAGTTCATCAGCACCGAGGCCACCTACGTGCAGAAGCTGCTGGTGCTGCGGGACGAGGTGATCACGGCCTTCCGGCAGTTTGTCGAGCCGCGCATCATGCGCGACATTTTCTCCAACGTCTACGAGCTGATCCCCTGTAACACGCATTTCCTTGCGGACTTGGAGCGCCGCGCGGCAGTCCTCAATCCCTCCACCGGGTACATTGACCGTATCGGTGATATTCTGATTCGCCACTTGCAGCAGCTCCAGCCGTACACCATCTACTGCGGGCACCAGCGCGCCGCGCAGTTGGCCTTCAGCAGCCTGCTCGAGCGCAACCCCCGGATCAGCCACGTGGCGCAGGATATCTTCTCCTCAAGCGCGCGGCTCCGCCAGTTGGGCGTCCTGAACCTGACCTCCCTGCTGCTTGAGCCCATGCAGCGGGTGACCCGATACACGCTCTTGACGCGGGCCATCCTCAAGTACACGCCCGAGGCCCATCCCGATCATGCGGATGTCAGCCTGGCGGCCTCGATCGCGGACAACCTGTGCTCCCTGACCAATGACATCGCTCGGCAGTCGACCGATGAGATGGCCCTCAAGAAGTGGCAACAGTGCGTCTTCCCCGGCTTGCCGTGGTCTTCCTTCTGGACCCTCGGCCTGCCTTTTCCATTTCCCCTTCGCCCTTTGCCGCTCTTCTGGCGCTCTCCCTCTCCCGGTCCTCTCTGCTCTGCGCGCGCATGCATGCATCATTGGAAGGCGCCATGCTTTTGACTGATCCCCCCCCCCCGTCCCCCGCTCCCCGCCCCTCGCCCCCCTGCAGGAAGGTGGACTTCGGTTCCAGCCCGCACATCGACTTTCTGGGCAGCACGCGGCTCATGGGGCCGCGCGCGCTGGTCCACCAGGGAGTCCTGTTCAAGCATAAGAGCGGCCGACAGCTGGATGCCCTGTTGACCAATGACTTTTTGCTGCTGTGTGTGCCGCGGTCATCCTCGCACTCCGGCAGCAGCGGGCACTCTGGGTCCGGTGGCCATGGCGGAGCCGGGGCCGCTGCGACCGTCGGCCCGGCCAGCGGGGCCACCTCGCTCGTGGTCTACCGCACCATCATGCCGGTATATTCGATCGTGGCTCGGGAGATCGGTGCCACGGATGGCCCGGCCGGCGACCTGGCCGCCGGCGCCTCGCCGGTCACCTCTCCGACGGAAGCCCTGTCGCCGTCGGCGGCGGCGGCGGCCGGCGGCGGCGGCGGCGACTCCGGCCACGGGGGCGATGACACATCCTTCGAGATCCACCAAGCCGGGGTGCAAACCCTGCGCGTGCGAGTCAAGAAGCGCCAGGACAAGCAGGCCTGGATGCGGTTGATTAACAGCACCTCGGCCGCCATGCGCCAGGCGCTGGCTGAGCGTCGCTTGGCCACGGCACAGGCGCGCTGGCTCGCCGCCGACGCCAACCCCAACCTGACCGGGCACTTGACGGTGCGCATCATCAGCGGGCGCAACATCGGCCTGTCGGAGGCGGAGCTGGCGGCCGGCAATCGCGCCATCGCCCGGGCAGCCCGAGGCCGGTCGTTCTTCGTGGAAGTGCGCCTCGGCGCGCAGGTCTTCCAAACGAAGGTTGTCGCCGATGTGGCCGCCCCCCGGTGGGATGAGGAGTTCACGCTGGCCGTGGGCCCGGGCGCGCCCAGCACCCCGCCAGCGTCGGACCTCATCGCCAGCGGGGATATTGGCGGCGGCGGCGGCGGCGGGACCGCCTCCTCGGCGGCATCCATCCGCAGCGTGGCCCTCAACGCCGATCAGGCCAGCAGCGTCCTCAAGTTGACGGTGTACGATCAGCTGGAGTTCGCCCCGGACGAGTTCGTCGGGTCGTGGCAGCTGCCGCTCGACGACCTGATTGAGTTCTTCAGCGGCACGGTCAACCACCTGCGCGACACCGCCCTCGATGGGGTGCCCTGTGGATCGCTCACTTTCGACATCCTCTACCGACCGGTGTACTAGCCGGCCGGCCGGCGGGGAGCCTCAAGCGCCGCGTTCTGCCCTCGCCCCGCCTCCCCTCACCCCACGAAGAGCTGGCGCCGCCAAAAGATCCAGGCGCCGAGTTGCCACTGCCTCCTGCCACCGGGCGAGGGTTGTCCCCCCCCCCTCCCCTCCCCACCGGGTGTCTTTCTCTTCCTTTCTTGTCTTCCTTCTCCCGATGTCCCTCGCCCTCTCCTCGCTTCCGGGGCGTGGCCCGTTTCTTCTCGCTGTTGTGCGGCCGTTGGGCCTTTTTTTTCCTGCCTCCTCGGCTTGCCCGATGGCCGGCCTTCAGCACCCAATAGATCGAATCACGTGCCCACCCCCCCCCTTCGCCCGACTGAAGGGCCGCTTGCGCGTTCCCGATCGGTGTCGGCTCGGTTTTCTCTACAATCTAGCGTGCCCATCCTCCTGTCTTCTCGCTGGCCTTTGCTCGTCGCCTCCCTTCCTCCCGCGCCCCTCCGCCCCTTGCCGCTCCCCCTCGCCGCCCCCTTGTTCCGGTGTTTCCATCGCCATCGCCGAAAATGATGAACGCCTCCCAGAGTATGTCGCCATGTGGGCCCTGGAGCGCTGGTACTTATGCCCTGCATCGTGTGGTTCCAGGCTTCGGACTGACTGTTCCTCACGGCCTTTTGCCCGGTTTTCCCCTTCGGCCATGCGGGTGACCAGAGTTCCGCCTGGCTCTGATCCAGATGCGCGTCTGTGCCGACAAGAGCACCAACATCGCTGCTGCCCTGTCGGCTATCAGTCGCACTGCCAAGGAGGGTGCTGATATGGTTGTGCTGCCGGTGCGTGGCCCTCTCTCATTGTTTGTATCTCCCTGTCTGTCTGTCTGTCTGTGTGTCTGTGTGTCTGTGTGTCTGTGTGTCTGTCTGTGTGTGTGTCTGTGTGTGTGTCTGTGTGTGTGTCTGTGTGTCTGTCTGTGTGTGTGTCTGTGTGTGTGTCTGTGTGTGTGTCTGTGTGTCTGTCTGTGTGTGTGTCTGTGTGTCTGTCTGTGTGTGTGTCTGTCTGTGTGTGTGTCTCCCTCTGCCTCCCTCTGTCTCCCTCTGTCTCCCTCTGTCCCTCCCGGCCCCCGTCTCCCTCTCTCACCCACACCCACAAACGCGCACACATAGGAGTGCTTTAACTCGCCCTACGACACGCGCCAGTTCAATGAGCACGCCGAGACCATCCCCGGCGGGCCGACCTGGTCTGCCCTGTCCGAGGCTGCCAAGGAGCACAGCATTTACCTCATCGGTGGTTCGTCGCTCCCCTGTACTCCGAGGGGACTGCCTCGGGTTTTGGGCACTCCCTTTGGCCCCAACTGGCTGCCTTCCTGCCACTCACCGCCCCCTCTCCCCCCCCCCTGTTCTCTTGTCTCCCTCTCGGCATCCGATCAGGCACCATCCCCGAGCGCTCGGCCGATGGGAAGATTTACAACACGGCCATGGTCTTCGGCCCTGAGGGGAACATGTTGACCACCCACCGGAAGGTTCGCCTGGTCCCATTTTCGGACCTTCCTCTTCCTCTCTCTGCCCCTCTCTCTCTCTCTCTCCCTCTCTCCCCGCGATTCCCCGCCGGTTCCTCGGGAATCGACTCGGCCTGTCCTGGCTCTGACCCCCCGAAAATGCAGATCCACCTCTTTGACATCGATGTCCCGGGCCGTGTCACCTTCAAGGAGTCGGATACCTTGTCGGCTGGTGACAAGCCGACCGTTTTCGACACCGGTGCGCGCCCCGGCCGGCCAGGCCCCCACGCTCCGCCCGGCGCTCTCCCTGGCCCTCGCCACCGATTGCACATGCTGACGTGCTGGCTCTCCTTGCTCCCCACCTGCTGCTCCTTGGTCTGCTGGCATGCTCAGCCTTTGGCAAGATCGGCCTGGCCATCTGCTACGACATCCGCTTCCCTCGGCTGGCGGAGTACATGCGCCACCAGGGGGCCAAGATGCTGATTTACCCCGGCGCCTTCAACACCACCACCGGCCCCCTGCACTGGGAGCTGCTGCTGCGCTCGCGTGCGAATGACAACCAGGTAGGCCCTATTTTGCTGCTGCCTCCCCGTCCTTCTTCTCCCCCTGCCCCCCCCCCCCCCCCCCCCCCCCCCCCCCCCCCCCCCCCCCCCCCCCCCCCCCCCCCCCCCCC
>NW_009242972.1:1082631-1085038 GCF_000388065.1 Fonticula alba | reverse complement strand
CCCCCCCCCCCCCCCCCCCCCCCCCCCCGGGCCACCACACCATCCTCCATCCTTTGGGCCCGAGGCGCGTCCTTTCGCCGGAAGTGACCCCATCCCTTCTGCCTCACTGACTTGCACTCGGCTCCCGGCTTGGTGCCCAGCTGTACGTCGCCGGTGCGGCCCCGGCCCGGGACAACTCGACTGGCTATGTTGCATTCGGCCACAGCACCGTGGTGGACCCTTGGTACGTCCCGGAGCATGTGCAAGTTCAAACACCCCCCCCCGGGGGCGAGGGCCTCCCCCATGCCATTCCCGCCAGCACGGTCGGCTGGTGGCTGCCCGGCCCTTGTCCTCCACTCACATTGATGCGTCTCCCCTTGCCCCAGGGCCAAGGTCGTTTCCAAGCTCGAGGAGGATGAGGGTATCCTCTATGCGGACATCGGTGCGCTGGCTCTTGCCTGTCTCCACTTGAAATGTGCTTCCCCACCAATGCCTGGCTGACCGGCGGCTCCCTGTTCAGATTTCTCTGTGGTCGATGCGGTCCGCAGCCAGATCCCGATCTCGATCCAGGGCCGCGAGGATTTGTACGATGGCCTCTTCCAGCAGCAGCAGCAGCAGCAGCAGCAGCAGCAGCAGCAGCAGCAGCAGCAGCAGTAATAGGCTACTGTATTGGGAGCTATTGAGCTTGTCGATGGACATGCGCGCTCCTCCGGGCGCCGGCCCGCCTCTGCTCGCGCCGCCGAGGATGCCCAGCCCGGACCCCCTCCTCGCCCCCCTGAGCCCAAGCAAGCTGGGCCCCTTCTGGGGCTTCGCGCCCCCCTCCCCCCCGCCCCTGCGCCCCTGCGCCCCGCGCGCGCTCTCTGGCAGGAGGCCCCCGAGCTTCCGCGGGGAAGGGCTCGCAATGCGTCCCCGGCCACTCGCGGCTGTTCAATCCAGATGCCGGGTTTTTCAAAACGAGCCGATCGCCGCCGATCCGGTGGCACCTCCAATCTGAGATTGGGCGCCCCGCGAAATCGCCGACCGTTGGTACCTGTGCGGAGTGGTCACCTGGGCGGGGGAGGGGGGAGAGGGGGAGAGGGGGGGGGCATGTGCGTGGGGGCAAAATACCAGCCACCCTCCGTGCGCCGGGGGGGGGGGGCGTGGAATTCAGCGGACGCATGCCCAGGCGCGTGTGTAGAGGGGGATGAAGGGCGACGGGCAGTGGGGGCGGGGGGACAATCAGGACCGCCTGCGGCCTCAGAGATGCGTTCTCTCATTTGGCCGTTCGCCACGCGAGCCGGGCATGTCGCCGGGGCCGTTGGCGCCCCCGCCGGGGGCCGGGGCGGGGCTGGAGGCGGGCAACAGGCGACCGAGGCTTCCGGTTAATGGGCTGGCGAGTGCACGAGCGCAGGGCACACTTGTCCGGGGGCGCGCACGCAACACGCGCCTCCCTGGCCTCCACACTGAGCAACCCCACCCACCACCTGGTGATTGGTTGGTGCCCGTCCCTCTCTCTCTCTCTCTCTCTCCCCTGCTCTGTGTGGGCGTGGGGGGCGTGGGGGGCGTGTGGGCGTGTCCGCGGGTCGGAGCATGTGCACTCGCTGGTCCGGGCGCGCCCGCGCAGAAGCGGGCAGGGCGCCAGCAACATTTAACTAGGCCCCCAGTGAAGGCAGGGGGAGGGGGGTGAACGTTCGAGACGGGAGATCTCCAGACGCTGGCCTGCCTCTTGGCCGGGCTCGTCGCCCGGGGTGTTGCCGAGGCGGAGGTGATCGATCGCAGAGGAGACGGGGCCAAAGGCGCGGGTCCCTGTGCCACGGTGGCAGCGGGCGATTCGCCCCCGCCCCCCGCCCCCGCTGCGCACGCCGATCGAGGTGTCACACGCCCCCCCCCCCCGCCCCCCCCCACCCCCGCCCCGTTGCCGGGTCCTGTGTGCGGGGGTGTGTTGCAGATGAGAAAGCATGCCCCCCTCCCATCCGAAGAGCGAGCCCGATCTGCCCCGGCGCCCGGCCCGAAACCTGGCCCCGGGCGTAACAGAATGAGGTCAGGAAGCCTGCGTGTGTATGCCGGCTGGTGTGCCGAGCCCCGGCGGGACCCCCTTGACCGGCCCCCCCCCCACCTCCCCCGGGGCTGTCCTCGGCAGCTGGCTGCTCTCCCGGGGTACCGGTGTGAGAGCCGTTGTTATCGGTCCTGGTCGCGCCCAGCTCCCAGCTCCAGCATCCAGGGTGGTACCACCCCGGGCTGCCGTCCGCGCCCCCCCCCCCCCCCCCCCCCCCAGTCCCGCCCCCAGGGGGGGGGGTAGGGGCGATCTCCCGATGGACTTTTTCCCGCTTCCAGAACAAGTCCCCGCACGGGCAGCAATCGAACTCCCCGCAGGTGTATGCCCCGCCCGAGACTCGGAGCTCCGTCGTGCGGCCCCGGCACCGCTCCCGGCCGCTTGTGCCAGCCCCCC
>NW_009242972.1:1071937-1082531 GCF_000388065.1 Fonticula alba | reverse complement strand
CCCCCCCCCCCTCCCCTGCCCCGGCCGCGTCTCTCCATCCAGACGAGCACCACTCCGATTGTCGCGCTGTGCCCGGCCGTTTGACCGCCCCGCGATCCCCAATCGCCGACCCACCCATTGGAGCGCGTGCGCGCACACCCGCCCATCCATCGGCACACGCGGCCCCTGATCGCCGGAGGAGGAGGAAATCGAGTCCCCCCCCCCCCTTACTTTCCCTTTTCCCCTTTCCCCGCTTTTCCCCGTGTCGGTCTCCCGCCCCGCGCGACACCCACACCCCCACCTGTTCACGGCTGTGAGCCTGAGGCAGAGGGTCTCCCTTCCCCCCCTGCCACTCCCCCCCTCCGAGCGCAACCATCACCGACTCCGACCATGTTGCTGGCGGACGGCCGGATGCCGTGGCGGCGCCATCGGCCCCCCCTTCCTCCCTTTCCCCCCTGGCCGGGCAGCCGGGCCTGAAGCAGCCGGCCACGTCGGCCGCCCCGCACCCGGGTGCTCGTGCTGCCCGGCAGACGGCCGCCCCCGCCCCCGCCCCTGCCCCCGGCGCCGATGATGATCCGCTGGTCGCGCTGGCCACCGCGCCTGCCACCCCGTACACCGCCCCTCGGGAGGACTTCCCCGGCGGCGTCTCGACGGGCATTGTCCGCCATGGCGGCGGCGGCGGCGGGGACTCTGCCGGAATCCTGCGCGCCGGCGGCGGCGGCGGCGGCGGCGGCGCTGGCCCTGGCAGCGCCTGCGACACCAGCCCCACGGGCAACACCCCGGCGCACGCCGGCGTCCCGGCCCACCCGGCGCCCGAGGCCTTCGCCCCGGCGATGGATAGCCTCGCCCAGCCGGAGCTCGAGACCCACCTGCGCCAGACCCTCTCGCAGCAGTACCAGCTCCTGCTCTCGACCAACCCGGAGATCCAGTCCTCGGTCATCCCTGTGATCTCCCAGATTCTGATCAAGTCCAAGGTATGTTCCCTCGTGCACGCACTGCCTCTCTCTCTCTCTCTCTCTCTCTCTCTCTCTCTCTCTTTCTCCCCCCCCCCCTCCCCCTCGCCCGCCCCTCGCCCGCCCCCGATCCCCTCTTGCTGACGTGCTCGGCCCGGCGTCAATTCCGCAGGTCATCAACTCTCTCAACGACTTTGTCGGGTCCTACTCCGGCCTCTCGACCGAGGCGGCTGATTCCTCGTACCAGCCAGGCGCCGGGTCCAGGCGTCCTGCCGCCGCCGGCCGGCCCCCCATCCGGGACCCCGGCCGCACTGGCGTCGATTCGGAGGCGGCTCCCTCGGGGTCCGTGTCTGCAGGCAGCAATGCATGGGCCCTGCCGGCGCACAGCGACGCCAAGATCAGTCTTGCCACGGTCCTGGCGGCCGGTGCTCGCCCCTTGGCCGACTCGCCGGTCCCGGTGGGCCCGGCGGGCCCCTCGGCCGGTCTGCCGGCGGCGCATCCGCTCCCGCCACCGGCGCCGCTGCTGGCCAGGTCGCAAT
The DNA here is from genome assembly GCF_000388065.1 of Fonticula alba. Lineage (NCBI taxonomy): Eukaryota > Rotosphaerida > Fonticulaceae > Fonticula > Fonticula alba. The sequence continues at coordinate 1,081,060 of NW_009242972.1, read as the reverse complement.
CCGGGCCTCTCCTGCTGGGTCCGACGCCGGCGCTCGACATGCCAGCCGCGGCCGGGAGCCGGATCCGCGGCTCGGTCAGCCCGCCGGGGCTCGGGCTCAGCGCCCCCCCCGAGCCGAAGCCCTTTCTCTATGGCAACAAGCAAAGCTCCTACCATCCCCCGCCGATGTCCATCTACACGCGGATGAACTCTCGCCGGGGGCCGGGCCCGCTGACCGGGCCCGGCGATGTGTCCACCTTCGGGGCCCCCTCCCCGGGCTTTGGTGCGGGGCTGGGCTTCTCCGGGGCCACGCCGGCCTCGACCACCCCCTCCGCCGGGACGGCGGCCGTCTCCACCTTCGGGGCGTCCTCCTCGATGGGCGTCACGGCGCCCGGCTCATCTTCGGACTTGGGTCCCTTCTTCCCGCTCGGCGGCCCGGCCGGCAACCCCGGTGTCGGGAACAGTGGCCGCGTCTTTTCCGGCCCCTTTGCCGAAGGCCCGGCCACCATCTTCCCGGCGCTTCCGCATGCCGCAGCCCCGGCCGACCCGCCGGGCCATGGCCGGCTGCCGGGCTCCGCCAGTGGCTTTCTCGGCCTGACCCTGGCCGGCGGGCCGGCCACGCCGGCCGGTGCCCCTCCCCTGCTGTCGCTGCAGCGCACCGCCGGCGGAGGGTCGCATGACTTTGCGGACTTCGCCGGCTACTCCGGCTCCTCGGGTGCCCTGTGGCCCGGGCCGGCGGGTGTCGCCACGCCGGGTGGTCCTCGGCCGGCCGCTCCTCCCCAGGCCGGGGGCATGCCACCCGGTGGGCATTTCCCGGAGCACCTGGCCGCCAGCATGATGCACCCCTATCATGGGCATCCGCACCACCCGTACCAGCAGTATCAGCAGCACCAGCAGCTCCTCTCGGCGCACCAGACCTTCTTCTTCATCCTCCGGCGCTTTTCCAGCCTCCTCCAGTCCCCGGCGCAGCGCATGACCAGCGAGTTCAAGATGGACTCCAGTGTAGTCATCGGCTCTGGCGGCTTCGGCCGGGTCATTCGAGCGGAGAAGAAGCTCGATGGGCGCATCTATGCCCTGAAGCTGATCCCCATCTTCCAGGACAATGCCGAAGAGGCCCTCCTCCGGTTGATGGATGAAGTTCGCATTCTGGCCAAGTTGAATCACCCCTTCATCGTCCGGTACTTTGACTCGTGGTTCGACTATGGCCCCACCGGCATCATCGAGTCTGGGTCCGACGGGTACGACGACGAGTACGACGACGAGTACGACGACGAGTATGACGACGAGTACGACGACGAGTACGATGACGAGGATGATGCAGACCACAGCAGCAGCTCCTCCTCCTCCGACCGCCTTGCCACCTATTCCTCGGACTTCCTCTCCTTCGATGGGAATGGCAATCGGCAGCCCCTCTTCCGACAGCAGCGCGCCCGGCCATCCATGGCGAATGGGGATGACTCCGAGGCGGGCGACGTGGCATTCGGCTCCGCGCAATATGGCGACTCCTGCACCGACTCCGCCTCTGCCGACGCCTTCAGCCCAGATGATGATGATGATGATGGCGATGGCGATGACGACCAGGAGGACAGCGAGTCCGACGACCATGCCGCCAGCTGGAGCGACGACGAGGCGGATGACGAGTCCGGGAGCTCCTTCGGGGACCATGACACGGCCAGCCACAACACCGACAGCGACGATGGCCTCTTCGACGATTCGGCCTCCGATGACAATGGCATCCACTTTTCCCTGTCGCACACGCGGCTGTCCTCGCCGCCGCCGCCGCCGCCCCTTCGTCGCCGGGAGATCCACACCCCCTTCCGTAGCCCGGTGCATGGGCTCCCCCGGCGGGGCTGCCGATCCAGCTCCTCCGACAGCGAGGCCGATGGGGCCGGCACCCCGATTGAGCCGACCTTCTACTCACTGTCCGAGGATGCCCTGGTGGCGGCCGACTCCTCCGACCTGGCCACCAGCCTGGATGTCGCCCCCATGCTTCGGCAAGTCCGCGCCGGCGGTGCTGGCGGCGGCCTGTCCTCCGGCTGCTCCACCCCGGTCCCCGGGTCGCCCGTGCCGACGACCCTCGAGGATGGCAGCTCCTCTTCCGGCTTCTCGGCCGCCTCCTCCTCCTCCTCCGAGGCGGAGGAGGACTCGGAGGAGCTGTTCCGCAGCCTGGCCTTCGGGCTGATGCTGGATACCGGCGCAACGACCACCTCCCTGGGTGGGCCCGCCGCCGGCGGGTCGCCGAGTCTCCTCGCGCCGGCCCCCACGACCGGCCCCCTGCGGTCGGCCCTGAGCGAGTCGCTGTCGCGTGAACGCCTGCGCGACGCCGCGGCCAGCCTCCCCCCCTGTCCCTTCACGGCCGGCTCGCCGGGACCCAATGCCACGGGGTCCTGGCCGGCCTCCGGGTCGCCCTCGCCCCCCTCCGGGTCGCCGCCGCTGAATGCCACGGCGGGTGGCTCAGCCGCCCGGGCCACCGGGCTGGCAATGGCGCCGGCCGTCCTGGCGGTGGCCCCGCTGACCGCCTCGGCCGAGCCCGGCAGCCCGGTGCACCAGACGCCGGCCGGGTCGCCGTCGGGCTCGCGCTCGCACGACTCGCTCGGCTCGGTGGCCGAGCAGCCCGGGTCTCCCTCACGAGCGGCCGGCATGGCAGCCGACCTGTCCTCGATGTTGGTCCGGTCGGCCTCCCGGCAGCTGGCTCTGCTGCAGTCTTCGCTGCGGAGCTTGTCGGCCACGGTGTCGGGCGAGCCTTCCCCCGCCCCGTCGAACCCCGGGACTCCGCCACTGCCGGGGGCCACGGACTCCGGCGGGCCATCGCCCTCCCTGCCAGGCGGCGGCCTGCCACGGCTTTCGGGCCAGGCCTCGGCCGGGCCCGGCTGCTCGCCGGTTTCCTCGCCGGAGTCCGGCTTCCCGCGGTCGGCCTCGCAGCCGGACGATCTGGCCGCCCTGGCCGGGTCGGCCTCTCGGCCGATTCCCATCATCCCCGCGGAGGGTCTGCACTCGCCGCCGGCCGAATGCCCCGGCTCGGCGGCCGGGGCTTCCGACAGCCGGCTGGCCATGGTCGAGTCGCCGGCCCTCTCGCCCGGGTCCCCGACGTCCGGCGTGTCGCGCGATGCCCCGGCCGAGCGGGACACCCCGCCACGTTGGGGGCCCCTTCGCGGGGCCAGCGCCCCGGCCGCGGGGTTCATTTCCACCTCGCTGCCGGTGGCAGGCCCGGCCGGTGTGCGGGATCGCGTGCGCCCGGCGGACTTGGTGGCCGCGGCGCGGCTGGCCGCAGCCGGGGCCCCGGGCTCCCGTCGGCTGGATGCCATTGCCGAGGCGCCGGGCCCGGGCATGGGCGGGCGCCCTGCCGGCGACCGTGCCGGTCCCCCTCCGGCCCCGCCGCCCCCCTCCTATGAAGAGTCCTACATCCAGCAGCAGCGCGCCCTGCGTGAGAAGCTGGCCGCCAGCCTGCTGGCCCAGTCGCCACCGGCCGCGGGTCCCGAGGCGGCGTCCGGCATGGTGGACCCCCTGGACGCGGAGGCCGATGGCGAGTCGCTGATGTGGCACACCGGCCAGCCGCACCCCGGGGCCGATGCCGATTCCGACACCGACCATGAGGATGAGCTGATCCCCTTCAATGTGGTCCCTCGCGAGGGCCGCGCCGCCGGGGGGGGGCGGCCCTCCGCCTCGCGGGTTTCCGCCCTTGGGGCCGATCCGCGGGCCGATCCGGACTTTCACCTGCACTTCTATGGCCCGGCGGCCGGGGCCGGGCCGCCTGCCTCGGGCGTCGGCCGGACCCCGGTGATCCTCGGCGACCTGTCGCGCACGGAGTTCGACCCGCCAGCCAACGGCTCATCGCTGTTCACCCCGCGCCCGATGCGCATTGTCTCCGGCCATGCGGTATACTCGCCCCCGGGCCCGGGCGGGGATGCCAGCCATGGGGACCCCTCGCACCGCGGGGCCCCGCTGGTCCAGCATGAATCCTTCCCGGTCTTGGTGACCCCCGGCGGCGGGGGCGACACGATGTCCGGCCCGATGGCGGCCGGGGCCCATCCGCGCCCCTACCCCTCGCCCTATGGGCCCTATGGCCCGCAGTACTCGGCGGCATACCCGCACCACCCGCACCACCACCCGCACCACCACTCGGCCTACCACCACCACCACCACCACCACTCGGCCTACCACCATCATCACCACCACCAGCCCGGCGACTTCCCGCGGTACATTCCGCTGGACCGGTCGTACTCGGCCGTGGAGGCGCTCGACGAGTTTGAGGTGGCCTTCGCCGGGGGGGTGTTCTCCGATGGCGACGCCCTGGAGCAGGAGTCCCGGGTGTTCCTGCTCAACTCCGACTCGGGGATTTCCCTCAGTCCGCTGTCCTCCTCGCCCACCTGGTCGACGGCGTCCTCCTGCTCGTCGTCATCGTCCTCCTGGACGTCGCCCGGGCTGCGGCCGACCGATGTCGCTTCGTCCGGGGTTCTTGGCCTGGCGGCCGGGGGCGGCTTTGTTCCCGAACACCGGTCCGGGCGCCGGTCCAGCGCGCACATCCTCCAGCGCGACGAGTTGGCCTTCCTGCCGTCGGCGACCCCCGAGTCGGATGACGACTTTGGCCACCGGTCCGACGGCGAGCACCCGCCCCTGCCCCTCGGGGGGTCGGCGCCGCCCGTGTCGCAGCTCCATGCCCGCATGCCTCGCGGCTTGGGGGCCCTGCATGTGCGTGGCTCCCCGCTGCCGCCGGCGGAGTCCCGCCGCCCGACCACCGACGATGACCACACCGATGACGATGGCTCGGACGATGAGCTGGCTGGAGGCGGCACCCCCGGCCACTCGCGCCACCGGCCGCTGCGGACCTCCCTCTCGGCGGCCACCCTGCCGCTGCCGGCCGACAGCCGGTCCGCCTCGCTCCTGGGCCTTGATGTGCCGCCGGCCATGCGCGGGCCGCGGTCTGCTGTTGGCGCGGTGGCTGCCAGTGCCGCTGCCGCGGCCCTGGCCACCGGCTCATCGGCCCATGGCCATTCGCACTCGCTGCCCCTGCAGTGGAGCAGCCTGCCGCCCAGCTCGCAGCTGTCGCCGGCCTCGCCGCAGGCCGCCGACGAGCCGCCTGCCCACTCGCCGGTGCCGGTCGCCGTGTCGGAATCTGCCCCGACCGCCAGCAGCCGGTCCCTGGCCGGGGTGACCCCGGGGGCCAGTGCTCCCGGCTCCAGCAGCGGTGGCCTCCCCCCGGGGCCGCCACCGGCCGGCATCACCAGCCCCCGGCTGGGTTGCTCCATCGAGAAGTCCAAGTCTCGGCTCAAGCGCCGGTCCTACACCGGCGGGCTGAGTTCCTCGCTGGACCTGTCGGCCGTGGCTCTGTCCCCGAGTAGCGGCATCCCGCGGCATGGTGGCACGGCAGCCGGGTCGGCTGCCTCCTCTTCGTGCGTCGGGGTGCCGGGCAATGGCGAGGTCTCCCCGTCCGGGCTGTCGCCGGCGTCGGCGTCCTCTTCGCCGGCCTCCGGTGGGCTGTCGGTCGCGGGGGCGGCGGCCGCGGCCGCTGCGGCTGCCACCGCCGCTGCCGCGGCCGCTGCCGCCGACCGCCCGGCCTCCCGGCGGCCGGCCCGCCAGCAATCGCAGCACCACCCCCGGGTGGACCCGGCCACGGTCGGTGCTCACCCGCACCACCGGCGCCGGGTCTCGCGGACCATGTCCTTCGGGGCCTATTCCGAGGCGCCGGCCGGCGGGGGGAACCCTGGCGACCGGGAGGCCGCGGACTCGGTGCTGACCGAGCTCCAAGCCGCGGCGCTCATCCCCTCGGAACTGCGCTTCCCGCACCTGCCACTGCACTTGAATCTGCCACTTCGGGAATCGGCCGCCACCGGGGCCGCCTCTGCCACCGGCGGTGGCAGTCGCCCGCACGCCAGCAGCCCGGTGGACCTGGCCGCCGCGCGGCCGGCCCCGCCGCCGTCACCCTCCCCGCCGGCGTCGGTGGCCCTGCGCCGGGCATCGGTGGCCCGTTCGGATCTGCATGCGCACGCTTCCAAGGTCCGCCGGCGTGGGGGTGTGGCAGATGCGCCGGAGCTCCTGCTCCTGGCCCCCCAGCCACCGAGCATCGGGCTGGCCGCCGGGGCCGGAGGCGTGCCGGCCCCGGTCCCCGGGCCGGGCGCCACGTGCACACATTGCGGGGCCGCGGCCGCGGCACCTTCCCGAGCCCCGGTGGTGTCGCCGGCCCCGGTCCCGGCCCTGCCGGGGTCCGGTGGTGGCTCGAGCTTGGCCCTGCGCATGCCCGGCTGGCCGACCGGCCCGGGGCCCAGCCTTTCGACCAGCCCCGCCCACATGCGTGCGTCCCTGGGTGGCGCTGCGGCCCCGGCGACCGGGGCCGGCTCCTCATCGATGACCACTGGCACGAGCTCGGCCGCCGGGGGGGTGGCGGCCGCCGTGGCGGCCGCCGTCACCGACTCCAACTCCCAGGGGCTTTACCTGGTCATCCAGATGGAACTCTGCCAGGGCCACCTTGGCGAGTGGCTGAGCATCCGCAGTGAGCGCCTGGCCGCAGCCCGGCGCCGGTTGCGTGAGCAGTCTTCCCCGCCGCTGGAGGGGGCCGCCCTGGCCGGGGCGGCCTTCCGCCAGGCAGGCTGCCCGGCCGCGGCGCTGGTCATCTTCCACCAGGTGGTTGATGCCCTGGTGCACATCCACAATTCCGGGCTCATCCACCGGGACCTGAAGCCGCAGAATGTCTTCTTCGAGTTCTCCGACTCCCCCGGGCGCTCTGACTCCTCCAGCACCGCGGGGGCTTCCGATCACACCGAGGCCGGCTCCACGACCGGGGCCGATGGTTGCTCCACCTCGGGGACCGAGTCCGACCGGAGTGGCTCCTCCCCCTCGGGCCTGAGCGGCTCCGACTCCAGCCAGCGGACCACCCTTCCCTACCACTCAGATAGCTTCTGGGAGTCGGACTTCTCGCCGTGCGTGCGCATCGGTGACTTTGGCCTCAGCGCCTCGGAGCATATCCGGGCATCGAGTCGGCGCTCATCCCACACCAAGGGTACGGCACCTGTCGGGGGGGGGGGGCTCTTCCTTTTGCTTGCCCCCGGCCCCCTGGGGCCCCTCCATCATCCGTCTCTGCCTCCCGCCCCCCGCCCCCGCCCCCCCCCCCTTCTTCGCTCCTCTTGTGCTCACCCCCCGTGTCCCCTACTTGCTCTCCGCCCGCCTCCTTACCTTGCTCCCCCCCCCCTTTCCAGGTCTCGGCTCCGGGAAGCGTCGCCGCCATACTGCCCGAATTGGCACCCGTCCGGTATGTGCCCCTCACCCAACTGTCCCCAACATCCATCTTCGCACATGCCTGTGCCTGGACACATGCTCGCATACATGCATATACTCGTGCTGACCTGACACACACACACACACACACACACACACACACACACACACACACACACACATCTTTCCCCACTCCTTACCCCGCTCGCACGCCCAGTATGTTGCCCCGGAGCAACTCAACTCCTCGGAGTACACCGCCAAGGTTGACATTTACGCCTTGGGTGTCATGCTGATCGAGCTGCTCCACCCGATGTCCACAACTTCGGAGTTGCTTCGCGTGCTGGATGGACTTCGCCCGCGCGGGACCTCGGCCTCTGTGGCCGGCGCCACGACCGACCCCTTCCTCCAGCCTCTGTCCTACTTCCGCCCCCTGCTCCCGGAGGAGATGATCCAAAACTGGCCGCTCAAGGCCCTGCAACTGGCCGTGGCCATGACCCTCCCGCAGCCCGAGCGCCGGCCCTCGGCCGAACGGGTGCACCAGGTGGCCTCGGAACTGCTGGCCGACTTCCACATTGTCACGTCAGATCGGTACCGGTTCCAGCGCTCGGTGCCGCCGGTGGCGCCGATTGACACGGCCCCGCCGGCCGAGCCGCTCCCCGGGCCGACCCCCTCCACCCTCCCCACCTCGACGCCCACACCCACGCCCATCGTCAAGCATGCGCGGCCCTCGGCCTCCAAGGCTTCCCTGGCCACCGGGGCCCTGTGGGGCGCCCGGCCGCCGCATCTCCCCCTTTCGACGTCGCTCCTGCCGCCCTCGGCCTCGACCGACAGCCTGGTGACCCCGACCCTGGGCGGAAATGCCGGGCCGGGCGCCACCAACCTGGTGGACATCCAGGCGGACTTGCAGCTCTTCGATGGGTTGCTCCACTCGGTCCCTGGTACTCGCGAGTCCAGTCGCACGGTTTCCCCCTCCGTTTCCTCCACCAACCTCAGTGGCCTGGTCCTTCCGCCCTTCACCCCGGTGGCCGGCGGCAAGCGCCTTCCTCGGCTGCACCATCTGACGCCCAGCCGCGCCGGTGGGCCGGGCCACGGTGCCGCCGCCAGCCGCTGGGCCGGGAGCTCTTCTGGCAGCCTGCACCAGCGTAGTGCCAGCACCGCCGCCGGGTCCAGTCGCTCCTCCGACCACCTGCACCACCGGCGGACACACTCGATTGAGATCCCCGGCGGGGGGGGGGGCCATTCGGCTGGCGGCGTGCCGCCGCTCATGCCCTCCTACAGCATGTCGGCCCTGCCGTTGGCTCGGACCCCCGGTGGTGCCCGCTCGCGCCAGCACGCCGGGCTTGTCTCTTCCTCGTCCTCCCCCTCGGCCTCGGTCACCAACACCCCTGGTGGCGGCGGGCCTCGGGGCCATCTGGGCGGCCATGCCGCCCGGGCTTCCTCCCCCTCAGGCGGAGATCGCCTCTGTGGCACCGACGATGAGGAGGACGATGTCCTCACCGGCTCGGCCTCCTCGCCGGCGCTGCTGCATGACCTCCTCACTCGCACGGCCGATGGACCATTGATTCCCGGCTCCGGGGCCGGCGCCCTGCGCGTCAAAAACTTCTCCGAGGACTCGCTCCTATCGGCCACCGATCTGACGGCCACCGCTCCGGCGATGCTCATCACCTCAACCGGCCGGGGCGGCGTGCGGACACCCGATCCGCTGGACTCGCGGGACCTCCTCCTGATGGAAAAGGATCGCGAGATCCAGGCCCTGCAGGCCGAGGTCGCCCAGCTTCGCGCCCTGCTGCTCCAGCAGCAGCAGCAGCAGCAGCAACAATAGCCACTGTGGCAGGAAGCGCGCTGCCAGCACATCCCCTCCTTCCCCGGGGCGATGGGGAAGTCACGCGCACCTGGCGATCCACCTCCCCTTTCAGACACAGATCCCCCCCCCCCC
>NW_009242972.1:1069019-1071452 GCF_000388065.1 Fonticula alba | reverse complement strand
CTCACGGATCCGGTCTGACGTCAAAGGAGCGAGGCTTGGACATATGGAGCCCATGCCGGAAACTTGCCGCTTGTACGGAGCACTCTCCGGGGCTGAAAGGCGAGGGCGTACCGAATCGGCGAATATGCCACCGCTCGAGAGGGAGAGCCAGGTAACTCGGGCCCGGGGACAAGTGAGCAAGCGAGCGGAAGGGAAGAAATGGAGCAAATGAAGGACGTGCGGGAGGAAGCCTCGGAACAGGCGTGGTCGTAGGTCCGACCGGTGCGTCAGTGATGCTCTTCGATACACAGCTGCAAAGAGCTTCGCTCTCGGGAGATGCCTGCCAGGGAATCCCCCTTTGGGCCTCCAGACCTCGGGCCAAGGGCAGATCCAAGAACTCCCCGCACACGGGCGTATCCCCCCCGCCCCCCTCTCGGGCTGCTCCTGTATGATGGGCTCGAGATAGCGAGGCGCTCGACAGTCACCACACACCCCGCATTCGGCCCTGGAGCCATGCAATCGAACAAGGCGTGTCACGGGAAGTGGCACGTGCAGTCCGCACTCAGCAGGTGATTTGGGCCAGCAGGTCTGGTGGCCTTCCCCACAACCACACGGAGTCACCCGACTTGCCCCTTATATGGGGCCTTTTTCACATGCAACGCCAGGCTTTTATTGTTGTCTTCTGGGTGTCCCCCTGGTGTCCGGTTTCCTCGATCGGAGCACAACGCTTGGCAAGCATGAGAAAGGGGGGGGGGGGGGTGGTGGTGAGATCGCATGCCGCAGGACATGGGCGGTCCTTTTTTGCACCTTTTCTCCGCCCTCCAATCTGCGAGGTGTGTCGGGGGCACCCGCTACCCCCGCCATTTTGGGTTGACGTGAAAACATCTCCCTACTTGGCAGGCGATCCGAGCCCCGGGGCCATCCGCGGGGCTTGCAAATTGGCCGGCACCGACAATCAGAGGGTGGGGCTGGCGGCAGGCCCGGATGGCTGGAGAGATGTTGGCTTTTGTGCGTGCGTGCGTGCGCGCGCGCGCGGAGGCGGATCATCCGAGATCTGCCTCGCGGATCTGGCCCCGCCAACTGTGTCCTCCAGTGTTCCTGGGGCCCCTCGGGTGTGCTCCCAAGCAGCACGCCCCTTCACCCCGACGAGCAGGGAGGACGGGGCGGGACAAGGATGAGATACAGGCTGATTGGCCCGGCGGGCCCTTCCCGCTGGAAGCTCGCCTCTCCCCAGCCCGGGGGGTGGGCGGGGGGCGGTACCCCTGTGTGATCGCGTTTTCGCACGGTGGCAGGATTTGTCCAGCCCCAGACACCGTCTTCCGCGGTAGTGCCCCCCTGTCATTGTCAGCACGCGAGCCGCCTCGAGGTTGGCACAACTGTTTCAAGAGGGAGTATTCAGCCAGACAAGCACATCTCCGGCGCCGGCAACGCCCCGTACCTTCTTCCTATCAGCTCCACCGATCGCTGCTTATTTTGAGCCCTCCCCCCTCGCCTCGCCCCGCCTCACGCCGCCCCGCCCTGCCTTGCTGCCCACTCAAGCCCCTTCCTACCCGGGGGTAGCCTTGCGTCTGGGCGCCTGCTCCTGCGCCGCGGTCCTCCGTGCACCGCCTGCCTCGGAAGAAAATGCTCCGCCGGAAGGACGTGCTGGCGGTGGCCCTCGCCGCCGCCATGGCGGCCGTCATGTATCGCATGAATTTCCACACCAAAAAGAAGTGCGCTCAACATTGCCAAGAGTACTATGTGGTCGACTGCCGGTCCTGACTGACAGTTTGCTCGGTTTGATGGGCCTCGCGCCGAATGAAGGGCTCCCCGCACCCGGTCGACCAGCACACAGGCCATCACCCGCCACAAGGTACACGGTGTTCGGTAGATCCTGGGAGAAGGGGGGGGGGGGGGGGGTTCCCGCTTGGAAAGCATGTCACGCCCTCCCCGACATTGACCCGGCTCGGCCCTGCCACTTCCCGCTAACGCTCGCGCTACCTCCCGCTGCGGGGCCCTGCACCCCCCTGGTCCCACAGTCCACCGCTCGGTCCCGAGCCGAACGCATTCTCGCCATCATCCTGCCGCCGCTCCTCTCCAAGGTCCGGCCCCAGACCCCTCTGCACCTGGTGCTCATTAACTCGCACTTACACACACACACACACACACACACACACACACACACACATACATACATACATACACACATGCATTTCACTTGCACCATACATGCGCAACCACAGGAATCCTTCATCTTCGCCAGCCACACTGCGATGCTACTGTTTCGCACCTTCCTGACCATGCGTCTGGCCAAGCTTGATGGCAAGATCGTCGGACATTTGGTCAAGGCCGATGGCCGGGGCTTCGTTCGCGGCTTGTCGGCCTGGCTGATGATGGCCATCCCGGCCTCGGCAACCAATGCCCTGGTGCGCCGCCCACAGCCGAGAGACAAACCCCCCCCCCCCCCCCCCCCCC
>NW_009242972.1:1065401-1068987 GCF_000388065.1 Fonticula alba | reverse complement strand
CACCGCCTATTAACCTGCGTCCTACACTCGCCCCCATTGGTCCCTGGTGCCTCGGGCCCGACCCTCGCCGGGTCCGGGATCGGCCATTGGCAGCTTTCCTACCTGCAAAGTGAGCTGACATTGGCCTGTCGCGACCGGCTGACCGGTCACCTGCAGGATCGGTACTTGTCCACGACCACCGACCGGGCGCATCTGGAGAAGCTCTACTACAAAGGCATGCACGGGGCTCCGCCTGGGCTGTACTACTATGCCGAGGAGGCCATCACCTCCGGCGAGCCGTCCAGCGATCGAGTCAGCCAGCCGCCACTTGACACGGCGGGACCCGGCGGCCCGGGCCCGGCCCCGACCACCGGCACGGCTGCCCCCGGCGGCGCTGCGATCGACGATGCGCCCCACCGAATCACCCACGATGCGGCGGCCCTGGCCTTCGCCATTGTGGAGCTCCACAGCGGCATCACCAAGCCGGTGATCGACATCATCATCATGAACATCCGCGTGGCCAAGCTCATCGGCGGCACACACCGGGCCGATGGCACAAGCAAAACCTTCCTGGAATCCGCGTACCAGGGAACGCTGGCCCTGGCCACGGCCCATGCCACCGTGCATCTGACGGCCTGGGCCTGCCGGCAGCTGGGCAGTCGTGCAGCCCGGCAAATCCTCCGGCTCTTCGACGACGCCGTGGCCCTTCCACCCGGCGGCCACATGCCGCAGGTCCTGGCCAGCTCCGAGCGCCCGACCATCAAGTCCCTGGGCCAGGCGTCGGCCGAGCTGGCCCGGCGGGAGGGGGCCCTTCGCACGGCCTACTCGCGTCTGGACGCCGCGGCCGAGGAGGTGAGTTTCCTGCGCGGCGGCGACCGGTGCACGGTGACGATGGACAGCGCCGATGCCACCCGGGCCACATCCAAGAGCCGGCTGGCCATGGCCGGCGATCGGGCAGCCCCCGACGGCGACACCTCCGACGGGGCCTCCCCCCGGCACCCGGCCTGCTATGAGGACGGCATCATGCTAATTGGCCCGCATGGGCCGCTGTCTGTCCGGAGCTCCACGGCCTTCGGACCACTGACACACGCATACCGCTCCAACGAGGGGTCCCCCATGATGGGCCCGGCCGGCGGTCACGAAAGTCAAGTCGCCCGGTCGACCGGCCTCGGCGCGCCAAAGCACGCCCCCGCCTGCCCTCCGGGGCATGGCGCTCGCCGGCATGGGCCCGAGACCGGGGCCCTGCGCGAGGCATTCGACGCCCTCATGCGGCAAAGCTACTACCTCGATCGCATGCGCTTTGCCCATGCCTCGGTGGAGCAGTACATCACCAAGTACATCTACACGGCCGCCGGGCATCTGATCTCGGCGGCCGGCACCAGCGACGGCGCGGGCGCCCTGCTGTCCATGATCCCGGGCTTCCGGCCGACTGTCAACAACCCCCTGGCCGCCGGGGCAAGTGCTCGGGATCGCCTGGCCGAGGAGGAGGAGCAAACCTCCGAGCGCGCGTCCAGCCTGGTGGCCACGCGGCGCTTGCTGAATTCCAGCGCCGATGCCACGGCCCGCGCATCCAAGGCTTGGGCCGACTCGGCGCCCAAGGCCCAGGGCTTGGTCAATCGCATTGGCGAGATGCTGGAAACATGGGACGCCATCGAGGCCGATGCCCGTCAGCATCGGGATCGCAAGCCGCCACAAAGCCACCGGTCCACGGCCACCGGCCGCCCAGCACCGACGCCGCTGGACCCCGGCGTGCAGGTGTACGCCCGTGGCCGGATGAAGCAGTCGGCCGACACGATTGAAGTACGCTGAAGGAGGAGGCGCCTTGCCCCGGGGCGGAGGGGGGGGGGGGGGGGGGGGGGGGGGGGGTGCGGATCCAGGCATGGCATGTCGTTTGGAGGCAGCCACCGGGCAGCGGGGCCAACTGACACGCCCCATGTCCGCCAGTTCCACCGGGTGACGCTCCTGCCGCCGGTGATGACCAGCGGCCGGAGCCCCGATCGTCCAGGCGGCGCGCCGCTGCTGCAAGAAATCTCCTTCACCATTGCCAAGGGCGAGCACTTGCTAATCCTCGGGCCCAATGGCTGTGGCAAGTCCTCGCTCTTCCGGGTGCTGGGTGGCCTGTGGCCCGTGTGGGGCCCCTCGCGGGAATGTGCCACATGCGCCGGCACCGGTCAGCACCGGCACCGGATGTGCACCGCATGCCACGGCCTGGGGGCCTTGACTGATGCCTTCGTGTCGCGGCCCTCCGGGGGGGTGTTTTACGTGCCACAACGCCCGTACCTGACCAATGGCACCCTCCTGGAGCAGTGCGTCAAGTCCCGAGTCGGGGTCTTTTTTTCCTTTCTCTCCCCGCCCCCCTCCCGCACCCCCGCCTCCTGCCTTCCTCCTGCGCGATCGTCACACGACACTTGCCCCCGGCCGCCGTGCCGCAAAAATATGCTGATACCACCGGCCCTGGACAATCCAATCCCCCGCCCCCCCGCACGCCCATATCGCACAGGATCATCTACCCCCACAATGAGGAAGACATGCGCCGACGTGGCTTCGACGAGGCCGACGTCATGGAGATTCTCGGCAAAATGGGCATCCAGCGCATGGTGACCTCCCGGTCACCGGAGTACGATGGCCCGGGGGCCGAGCAGCCCGCCCTGGGTCTGGCCCCGGCCGGCGGAGCTTCACTTGCCCCGGGAGCCGTGGCCGAGGACCCGCCGGAGCAATACCGCGGCCCGGATCCGCGCGGACTGTCCGGCTGGCGAGTTCAAAACAGCTGGGCCGCTGAGCTGTCGGTCGGGGAGCAGCAGCGCCTGGCCCTGGCCCGGCTGCTGTATCACCGGCCAGCCTTCGCGGTGCTGGACGAATGCACCGCAGCCCTGAGCCTCGGGGCCGAGGCTGCCGCATACGCCCATGCCAGGCGCGCCGGCATCACCCTCATCAGCGTGGCTCACCGGCCCTCGGTGTGGGCCTTCCACAACAAGGTGCTCATTTATGATCGCCAACTCCCGCGGGGGTACCATTTTGGGGACTTCGATCCGGTCCGGCGCGAGCGCCTCTGGCAACAGAAGTGCCATCTGGAGAACCTCCTGCGCGAGGCGGAGAAACGCCGGACCCAAGTCGCCGACAAGGTGGTGTCTTCGGGCTGAGGCGCCCCGGTTCTCGCCAGGCAGGGCGGGCCTCCGAACGAGGGCCAACAAAGGGAAGGGGCGTCGAGGGCGATATCCACGGCACGCATGTCCTCGGGGGAGCATGACCACCTGCTTCCCCCTCCCCCCTCTCCCTGGGCGGTGAAGCGTTCACCCAATAGCCAACAGCATGCAAAATCACACCACATCCAAGAGCCGGAAACACCCACACAGATGGCGAGGGCTTGTCTGTTGAGGAACCAACAAACAAGGGCCGAGAGAGGGGAAGAGAGAGGGAGATGAAAAGAGAGGAAGGGAGATAATTCCATTGTACAGCACACACAAGGACACGAAAAATGACCTACACAAGGAGGGTGAATGGAAGGTCCCCCCCCCCCCCCCCACGGCATTGGAGAGGAAATGGGACTCCCTCGCCCTCCCGGCGGCCGCGAGACAGCAGGCGGGAAAGCACGCAACAGAGGCAGGCG
>NW_009242972.1:1055823-1065391 GCF_000388065.1 Fonticula alba | reverse complement strand
GGGGGGGGGGGGGGGGGGGGGGGGGATGCTGCCGGCGCACGCCTTGCATATGCGCGTGTGGATGTGGGCGTGTTTGGAGCGCAAGCGCGCATCCGAGGGCGGAGACCGGCGGCAGAGCGCCGGTTTAGTTCTCGGAGTTGAGCCACAGATCAAGATCCGGCATGTTGGCCAGGGTCTCGATGACGTAGGCGGCAGCACGGCCGAGATCGCCAATGGCCTGGCGAGAGATGTTGTCGATGTCATCGCAGGCACTTTGCACGGGGAGGAGGGCGTTAGAATGGCACCGGAGGGAGGGGGCAAGGCCCACACGGCGGCGAAGGGCGAAGGGCGAAAGGGAGGCGCACCGATGGTAGCAGGTGTCGAGGGAAGCGAAGGCAACGCCACCGAACTTGCGGGCCTGGTCGACAGTCTTGATCTCCTCGGCACCGGCGGCGAGACCACCAGCAGGGATGCCGATCTTCATCAAGGACGAGAGAGAGAGAGGGACAGAGAGGGAGAGGCAGCAAGGTGTGTCAGCGCGGTGGCGAGGGCGGGGAATACAGGAAGGAGGAACGGCCACACGACAAACGGGGACATGGCAGGGAAGGAGGCACGGAGGCGGGGAGCAGAGCGGGGCAGGGGGAACCCATCATGCACGCACATCAATGAAGGGACCGTAGTCAGAGCGACCGTTGAAGGGGGTCGGCTCGGAGGCCAGGCCCTGAGACTCGAACCACTGCTCGAAGAGACCCTGGATCTTGCCGGAGCCAGTGCGGACGGCATCCGGACCATTGCGACCATCGTACACACCACGGATGAAGTTGGCCGAGCCGAGCATATCGAAGTTCAGGTTGAGGGCGATGTCGGCGCGCTCGTCGGTGGTCAGGCTGTCAACATAGTGCTTGGAGCCCAGCAGGCCCCACTCCTCGGCGGACCAGAAGGCGAACTTGACGTGGTTGACGGTGCGGCGGTGCAGGCGGGCAAACTGGCGGGCGATCTCCAGGACGACGGCCGTGCCGGAGGCATTGTCGTTGATGCCCGGGCCATTGGGAACACCATCGGCATGGGCGCCGACGATGATGGTGCGGTTGGTCATGGCACCGGTGCGGGACGGGTCCAGCTCGGCGATGGCGTTGTTGGTGCCGACATCAATGGCACGGCAGTGGGCCGAGAGGTTGATGCGCGGGGTGACCCCAGCGGCGAGGAGCTCCACAAGGTAGGCGCCAGAGGCGGAGTTCAGGCCGAGCGAAGGGATGGTGGTGCCGGCCGGGGCGCCGCCCAGGGTGGGCAGCAGATCCAGCGGGTTGTACATCAGCACGGCGGTGGCACCGGCGGCGGTGGCATGGCCCACGCGATCGCGGTACGGGCAGGTGGGGATCTGGTCCCCGGCCGCCACATGCACATGGCGGTTGATGAGGGCCACGCTGCCGGGGACGAAGTCCTCGAAGTCCGAGGCATTGCAGCCACCCAGGACCAGGGCCACCGGGACGTCCTCCAGGTTGCCGGAGCCACCGAAGTTGAAGCCGACGAAGTCGTCATTCAGGGCCAGGTCAAACTGGTGGGGGTAGGTCACCGACAGGGTCGGCGGCTCGGGGTACTCGCTCACATGGGCCACCATCGGCTGGTAGACCACCGAGTAGCCGCCACCGGAAACCGAGCGCAGCTGCTCGGCCACATAGTCCAGGGAGTCATCGTAGCCGTTGTAGATGGAGCGCGAGCCCTTGTTCTGCGGGCGCATGGCGATGCGCTGGAAGGTCTGCAGGTGCTTCATGATGCCCTCGGCAGTGACAGCGTCAGCCAGGGGGGAGTTGATCGGCGCGGTGGCGGCCGTCTGGTAAGTGGCCGGGATCGGGCCGTCGTGGACGATCGGCGCGGCAGCCGACGCGCCGCCGGCGGCGAAGGCCAGCAGGGCGCAAAGGGCCAGCCCCAGGAGGGAGAAGGACATGGTGCGGGGGGGGGGGAGGGGGAAAACTCGTAGACCAGCTGGAAAACGAGGTGTTCTGCCCGGCGCCTCCGGGGTTCGGGCCGGCAGGCTGGGTCCTTTTGACTGCCGGAGGAGGAGGAGAGAACAAGCTGGCACCCGTGTCAAACAGGGGGGGGGGGGCGGTGATCTCTCACGCGGCTGCCGGTGCGAAGAACCCCCCATGGACCGAGCAATCTGCGGGCCCAAGCGACGCAACGCCGGGTCCACACACGTAAGCACAGCCCGGCGCCGGGGACCGGTGCACGTTGACGCCCCCCCCCCTTCCGCCCCATCAGGCCACTTAGCCGGCCTCCCAGAGAGAGAGAGAGAGAGAGAGAGAGAGAGAGAGAGAGAGAGACGGGGGGCGCGGACCCGTGGCACAGGGGGCGAGAATGCCACATGCAGCACGAGGCGTGTCCCCCCCCCCCCCCCCCCCCATGCGAGACACCCCGGCCAATCCCGGGCCGGCCTCCATGACACCTGACCGTGTCTCCGGTGTGTTTATTATTCCACTTTAGTCCCCACGCCCTGGCTCCCCGACGCTGGTGCGAGGCGGCAGCGGGACAAGAGACACAACCATGCCCCGAAGAGAAAGAGAAAGAGAGAGAGAGAGAGAGAAAGAGAGGGGAGACGGGGGGGGGGGAGCATGAATCAGGTGCGAATGACTCGTTTCTCACCATTCCGCCAGGACCGCCGTTTGCCCCTTTTGCAGGCCGGGATTCGCCCGCCGAGGGGATTGCCCGCGGAGGAGGCCCGGCCCCGTGCGCCCGGCGAAAAGCGCCCCTCCTCCCCCCCCGCCCCCGCCCCGCTCCCGTCCTCCTGCGCACCGCGCGCATGGCTGCTGGCTTGTGCCCACCAGGGCCCGAGGTGCTCGGAGAAGCATTCCCTGGTATCGCCCTGCACACCGGGCACAGAGCCTGGCTGACCATCCTCCGCGATTTTGAACGACCGGAACATATTGCCTCGGCCTGTTGGAGGGGAGTAAACGTCGTTGCGGTGTCACATGCGCGCTTGGCCAATATTGACGCGGCCAATATTTTTATTTCCATTTCACCAAAATGGCAAGCTGCACGAAGACGCAGGCCCCGGGACATGGTGCGATCACGGGGCCGACACTGTTCCGCGAAGAATGGGCATTTGCCGGTACAGTTTCGAACAGCCACTCCTGCTCCATTTCCAAAAATGGCCGGCTGTGGTTCACCACGAACGCGCATGCGCGCGCGCGCGCGCTCGCGCGCGGCCGCCGGCCTGTCTCCGGCGCTCCGTCCGTTGCCTGTGTTTGCCGGCCGGGCCCCCGCCCGGCGGGCCACGGACTCCGTCCTCCCGGTGTTGTGTGGGTGTCGTCCGGGCTCGGTCTCTAACCTTGTCGGGCGCGCCATTCCTGAGGTCGCAGGCCCCCTCTCCGCTCGGGTCGGGGGCCTTTTTTGCGCCACCTCCCCGGGCAACCTCCCCAGAGAGGGGGGCCTTCTCCCCCTTCCCGTCCCCCTCTCCCGCGCCCCCTCCCTCCCCACTTGCTCCGTTCGTCGGCTTCATCCCCGTCGCGGCCCATTTGCCCTTCTGTGCCTCCCCCCATCTCCCCCTCCCCCCTTCCCCTCCGTGCCCTGCATTTGGCCGCCCGCCACCGGCCTGGGACATCTTGCGCGTAGGTGCGCTTCCGGAGAGCGGACGATCTAGCGAGACGCCGAGCGCCCCGGGGAGAGAACAGCCGCCCCTTGCCCGCCGAGAGTAGTGTCACCACCATGTCGACGGCTCTCAACCTCTTGTGGGCTCGCGGCACCTCGAGCCCGGCCGCCCCAGTCTTCCTCGATGAGGGTACGCCTGGCTCGCCCTTTTTTTTTCTCCCCTTCTCCCTCCCGCTGCCGCGGATCCCCTGCTGGTTCCTCTCTATTTCTCTGCCGCCCTCGCATGGGCCGCCTGGCTGACTGGCTCTCGTCTCCGCCCGGCCCAAAAGACGACATGCTCTCCATATTTCTCGACTACCTGCGCACGATTGCCATCTACCGTGGCGACATCATCCTCTCGCTGCGAGATCTCTCCCACGTGCGCCCACAATCTCCCCCCCCCCCTGTCTGGCATTTGGTCTTCTTCGCGTGGAGCTGCTCCTCACCGTCTGGCTTCCCCCCTTTTTCCTCCCTTTGGCGGCCCTGCTTGCCAGTCGTCTCGAGCCGAGACAACCTTCCTTGAGCCGCCCACCGACACGTATGTCTTCACCTTTGGCGAGGACCCGGTGCCGGGGCCCGCTGCCGCGGCTGCGGCCGCGGCCCCGGTCCCGGCCACTGAACCCACCACCCCGCGGCGTGGTGCTGTGCACAAGCCCCGGGCGACCCCCCGGTCCACCGGCCACGCGGGCGTCGCATCGCCTCCGGCGGCCGACGCACCCCCGGCCATGCCCCCCGGCATCACCGGGCTCCATGTGGCCTGTGCCCAGGAGCTGCTCTACATTGACCCGGCGGCTGCCGAGTGGCGAAACCACTTTGTTCCCTCACGGTGCGCCCCTGTCGACGGCCACCGGCCCCTTGCCATTTCTCGATCTTCTTTTGTCCCTCCCCCCTCCCCCCTTCACCTCTTTTAATGCGCCGGGATGTGTGTCTCACCCTTGTCTCGCTCCCTGGGGATCAGTGTCTCGGAGCTGGATTTCTGGCGAAACTACATGTCTTGGGCCATTCAAATTGTCCTCGATGATTTTGGCATCGACCCGGCTCTCCCGGCGTCGGAGCTTTTCATGCTGTCGCACACTGGTCATTCGGCGGCGACAGCAGCGGTGTCAGCGGTGCGTCTGGTGTACCCCCTCCCTCGCCCACGCGTCTTTGACCCCCTTCGCCCCCCGACTGACTGGTCCCCGGTTCCCCTTCCCAATGCAAAGCCCCGGCTCCGGATGCAGGCCGTTCCTTCGGCCGATGCCCCACCCTCGCACATGGCCACTGAGCTGGCTGCCAGCCGAAGTGGACCAACTGCTCGGAGCACCGCCACCGCCAAGCTAATGCGTCACTCAAAGGCCTTCAAACGGACCATGTCACGCCTGGCCACTCAGCCGCTCTTTTCTACCGGTCCCCCGGTGACAGGCGGGTCGCCTGGCTGCAGCGCGGTGCCGGTGCCGGTGCCGGTGCCCGCGGCTCTTGGGGCCACTGCCGGACGCAAGTTCGGCCCCTGCGGCCCGGCCGGCACCAAGAAGCGCTCGACCCCCGCGCCGCCGCTGCTGCTGGGCGGCATCCTGTCCTCCGGGGCGCCGCTTGCCAGCCGGACGATCTCCCTGCGTGACGACTTGGCCGCCCTGGCTGAATGCTCGCCGGCCGATGAGGCGGCCTTCAGCCCGGCGGTCGCCAGTCCCAAGCCCGGCAGCAGCTCCGACGCCTCGTCCCCCCCTCCGGTGGACCCTCTTCTGGACTTGGGCCTTGGAGATGATGGCAATGGGGATGACGATCTTTTTGCCCAGTTCCACGCCCTGGTGCAGGTGAAGGCCGCGGCCAAGACCGGCACTTCCGGCACTTCCGGCACTTCCGGCACTTCCGGCCTCGGCTCGCAGGATTCGCTGACTGACCGGGGGGTTCCCTCGACGCCGGTGCGCATCCGCAACACAATCCCCACCTTCGTGCCGTCCGGCAGCCGACTGTCCTCGCGGCGCCAGCGTGCCGGATCCGTCACTTGCCCAGCCGAGTCCCTGTCTCCGGGAGCCGGGTCGACCGGCGGCCCCGACGCGGCTGGGCCCTCGGGTGCCTCTTCCGCGGCGCTCCCCCGGCGGGTACTCTTCTCCGAAGCCGCCTCCCCAATGGGCGTGGTCTTTCCTTCATCGCGCCGTGGGGGCCCTCCTCCCGGGCCGGATCCACTGTCGGGCGAGGTTGCCACGCCAGCTGTCGCCGGGGATGCCGGCGCCGGCGCCACCCCTGCCAGTCTGGCTGCTCCTGGCAGCCCGACCCCCACGCGCCTCCCCAGCCAGGCCACCCTGGATGCCACCTCGGCCCTGGCCATGGCGCTGGACTTCCTGGATCTGGATCTGGGGGATCTGTCCACGCCCGGCCCGGCCGAGGCCACTCCCCAGTCGCCGGATGCGCCCGGGTCGCCGGACGCACCGGAGTCGCCGGCCGTGGCCGATGTGCCCCCTGCTTCGGGCGGGCCTCCTGCCCCGCCGACTTCCTACACGGCGGCCGAGCGAGCTGCCCAGGTCCCCGAGCCGCATGATGTGGGCCTGGACATGGCTCACCCGCTGAAGCGTTATCACGATCGGGCGCATCGCATTCTCCAGACCCTGGCCCTGCGGTACCATGCATCAAGTGCGCTTGCCCCACGGGCGGCCTGGGTTCAGCCCCGTGCGGCGGCCTTTGTCTTCCAGGGCTTCATCCAGCATGGCCTTCTGCAATTCGGCAAGGGAGAGCTTGTGGTCAGTCGGGAGGATGCCCTCTTCCTTCGGTGCGTTTTCCGCCCATTTGTCTGCCCGCCCGCCCTCCCCTTCCCTGGTCCCCCCTCGCCACTCACTCTCTTGCTCGGTGTCCTCCTTTTCCTGTTGGCGCCCTTCGATCTGTCCCCCCCCCCCCCCATGTGCTCCTTCTCGCAGTCGGCCCGACAACCAGCAGTTGAATCGTTTCATCATTTCCGAGCTGAAGCTTCTCCAGGAGTACTTCGAAACCGCCAGGTGCGCCATCTCGGCTCCGTCCGCCGTGCTTTCCTCCGCCCCATCCCCCTAACCCTGGGCTCCCCCTCTGTCCCCTTCGCCCTTCTCTTCGCTCTCCCGCTCCTCCGTCCCCCCCCGTCGACCATGCAAACACGCGCACGCACACAGCGACGACGAGGTCCACGACTGGATCGGTTTTGGCAACATGGAGACCGGCGACGCGGACCACTTTTGGATCCTCAATGCCCTCTCCAGTGTGCCGTTCCTACCGACGGCCGGGGACCTGTCTACGGCCGGTGACGGCGGCACTGGCAGCGTGGCCGCGCGGGCTGGCGGCGCGGCGGCCTTCCGGCAACTCCATGCACAGCAGCAGCAGCGCCATGCCGACGAGCAGGACTCCATCGATGAGGAGGGCATCGGCATGGCCGCGCAGCCGCGCATCGAGCTGAGTCTTGTCTGTCGGCAGACCGGCCAGCCCAAGGTGGCCCTGGTGGTGGACCTCCGTGGCGGAGCCATCTTCAGTGCCCTGGCCGGGGCTGGGGCATTTGTGTGGCGCTGTGCGACCCCCGACGAGCTGGCCCCGATGCCGGGCTTTGTGGCCGACGGCCCGGGCGCCACAACGATCCCTCGGTTCCCGGAGTTGGAGGCCCTCTCGCCGAGTGGGGGGCTCGGCTCGCCGGAGGTTGTGCGGGCGGTGCATCGACTCCTCGGCCGGTGGACGCGCGCCCGGCGGTCCTACCTGTCGGTGGCTCTGCTGGAGATGTGCTGCCTCTTCCGTGACCCAAGCTATTTGACGGCGTCAGCCACGGCTGGCGGCCAGGCGGCCGGGGCCTCGGGCGGCAACGCCGCCGGCACCAGCAACGCCGATGGCAGCCTCCCGTCGTGGGACCATGCGGCCGGGGCCCTGTTGTTGACTGAGCTCGGCGGCCGGGTGACTGACCTGGCCGGGGATGCTCTGATTTTCCGCGGTCCCTTGCGTCGCGGCGTGGTGGCCGCCCTGCCGGCCGTACATCAGACCATCCTGGACACGCTCGCTGCCCTGCGCGCGCCCCCGACCCGGGCCTTCCACCTGGATGTGGCCTTCCCCGGGCTCGATAGCGAGACCCTGGCCCGGGCGATTCTCCTTGGCCTCGGCCAATTGGCCGGCTTCCCGACGCCGGATTTGGAGAAGTCGATTGCGGTGCGGGCCCTGGCCCCGGAGTAGTTGGTGGTCGATCACCCCCCCCCCCCCTCGGTCTTCGCCCCTCTTTCCCTCTCGCTCGTTCTTCTTCCCGCGGCAATTGTCCTGTCCTTGTACTTGTTTCTTTCCCCCTCCTCCTCCTCCTCTTCCTCCTCTCTCTCTCTCTCTCTCCCCCCTTCCCCTCCCTCTCGCTCCTGCTGCCCCATTCTCTTGGTGTTCCAGCCGCAATAGACGTAGAAAATGCCCCTCCCCTCCTTGCTTCGGTGCGCTGTGTGTTGGGGTTTCTTTCTTTTGGCGGCATGCCCAAGGCATGTGGGCGTGGCCCCGGCTTTCAGGGTATCCGCCAGGCGACAGCCTCCTCAGGGCCGCCCTGTTCCGTGTGCAGATACAGGAAGGGCGAGGTGTGCCCCGTCGGGGCGCCAGCCGGAGGAGGCCCAACGGCCGCCAGCAAGCGGATGGTCACCTGTCGAGCCCAGGCATGGGGCAGATGCTCCTGATGCGGGGCAAAGGTCACGCATGCTCGACACACCGGGCCGCCGTATATCTCGGCCGGGCCCGAGGCCGACCGGGTGGCCGCCGGTGCCTGGCACACAAGACACCGGCCGGCCAGGCCAGGCATCGGGTCCGGGAAGGCCTGGGGGCTGGCTGGCGGGGATTTGGTGGCCAGCACCAGGAGGCGCCCCTGCACGGCGACCGACAGATCGGCCAGCATCCGAGCCAGGGTCGGAGGAAATCGAGATGCCCAGGCGGGTGGCTGGCCAGCCGGCGTCGGCGGAAGGTCCTCGGTCTCCGACAGCGAGGCGGCGGCATCACCGGCCGAGGGGACAGCCGCGGCAGGGACAGCCGCCGGGTGAGCAGCGGCGGTGGTGGCCACCGGAGCCAGGCCGGCCGGCAGGCGAGGGTCCATGGCCCGCTCCCAGAAGAGGGGTCCGGTGATGGAGTCGAAGATGAGCAGGTGGTGATCGGGCCCGGTGGTCAGGGAGGCCGGCCGACAGGCGTCGGCCACCAGGCGCCGGACCAGCCGAGCCACCGTGCACAGGGTCTGCCGATAGCCAGCGCACCGGAAGAGGGTCACATCGGCCGGCGGGCCGGTGGGTGCGGACCCGGCGGCTCGAGAGCGCAAAACATGCGCCAAGCGCCGTTGGCTGAGTGACCGGTCAAGGTCGAAGTAGAAGACCCGCACACGCGGCGAGAGGGGCCGCGCTGAAGTGGCCACGGCCGAGGCCACAAACTCCAAACAAAGCTCGGTCTTGCCGGCCCCATCGCCGCCGGCCACCTCCAGCAGGAAGAAGGACCGGTCAGGTCCGGACGTGCGCCAGGGGGCTGGCGGGGTGGCCGGCGCTCCGGCTGGGGCGTCGGTCAATATGTCACCCAGGCCCGGCGGGCCGCCCGGACCGCCAACAAGCCCGGCCAGCCGGCGAATGCGCGGAGACACGCCAGCAAGTTGCCGCAGAACCATCACCCCGGCCAGGCAAAGCTGAGCCGGCGGCAGGGCCGGCGGCCGAGGAGCCGCGGCCCAGATGTCAGGCACCAGGAAGTGATAGGAAAAGCGCGCAGCGCGAAGGAGGCCGAGTTCCGCCACCGAGCGTCCAGGCGAGGTGCCCGATGGCCGGGCACTCAATGGCGACCGTGCGGGGGACCGAGTCGTCCCGAGCAGAGGATGCTCGGGGGATGCGTCCCCAGCCGGTCGGTCGGGGCCGGTGGCCCGGGGCCGCGTGAATGGTGTTCCCGGCTGCCGGAAGGCCGTCTTCGCTGACCGGCGGACATCGAGGAAAAGCTGGGCGGATGAGGCCTCGAGTCAGTAAGGGGCGGGGAGGGGGGGGCCCGGGCGCCGGGGCCC
>NW_009242972.1:1053609-1055160 GCF_000388065.1 Fonticula alba | reverse complement strand
GTGTGTGTGTGTGTGTGTGTCTGTGTGTGTTCGTACGTGTGCGCGCGTGGGGGTGGCGCGTGCGCACAGACACAGAGGGGAGACTCCTCTTTCCCTGGTGATGCACCGCACCAGGGGGCGGATTTGGGCGAGCCCCCAAACGCGTCGGCGGTTCGCCCTGTGCCTTGGCCTCCCATCAAATAGCACAGAGAGGGGAGGAGAGAGGCAAGAGGAGAGAGAGAGAGAAAGACAGAGAGAGAGGGGGGGGGGAGCAACGGGGAAGCCGAGAGGTGTGGGGCAGCTCGCCTCCTCAGAGGAAGAACCTCCGGCGGCTGGTGTCCATCTCCGAGCGATGATGCCATTCGAAATCCCCAAAGCGCGAGTCGAGCGTGCCCTTCTGGAGCCACTGTAGACGCAGGGTGAAGCGCGGGCCAAGCTCCTGCAGGCGGGCCTTGGTTCCCTCATCCTCGAAGATGTAGCTGTGGCGAGAGGCAACGGCCATGGGTCCGAGGGAGGAGGGGATCGGAAGTCAGCAAAGTGGCAACACCTCGGCAGGTGTAAGCATGATGATGCTCCCCCTCTGGGGAGGCGGGCGGAAGGAAGCCCCACGCGTCCCACGCCCGGGGCCGAGCATGCGCCGTACCGGTGCCGACGGAAGAAAATGTAGTCGCGCTGGTTGCGCAGGGTGACCACCTGACGGCCGCGATAGCCAGGCTCATGAGGGAACAGGCAGCCCACCATGCGGCTGATTGAGTGCCCCAGGCGGGTGGTGAAGTTGGATAGGATGATCTCCGGGCTGTGGGAGGTGGGCGTCCCGTGGCCGGTGATCTCGGACGAGAGCTTGATGTTGGAGATGCGGAAGTGCGCGGTCGGCCCGTACGGCAGGTGCATCATGGTGATGGTGTCCGGCTCCTTGTTCTCCTCGTGGATGACCATGAGGTCGGTGAAGTTCCGCATGTTGGCAAACTTGATGATCTCCTGCATCTTGTACCCCTTGCGAGCGTAGAAGTGCGCATCCGGCAGGACGGACTGCAGCTCGTCGATGAACTTGAAAGTGTTCTGGGGGAGGGGCACGCACGGACGCACACACGGCGATGGGTGGACGCGGGGTCAGCAAGCAGTGCCATGTGGAGGGATGGAAAAGGGGAGGGGGGCAAGACGGTGGGAGGGCCACAATTGGCTGGTGGCGGGGACATACCCCGACAGGCTTCTTGGAGGTGGTGATCAGGATCTTGGGCTTGCGCTGGCTGTTGTAGTAATCCGCAAACTCGTCGGTAAGCTTATCCTGCTCGACCTGGGGAGGGACAAAAGGACAGATGGGCATTCGTCAATGTGACAGTCATGTTGGCGGGGGGGAGGGGGGGGGGGAGGCTGGGGGAACATGCACGAAGAGCACATGGCAAAGGCTGGTCATCGACCAGGGACAAACCTCATCCTGCGTCTCGGTGACAGTGGTCGGGTCGTGCTCACGCTCGGAGTCCTGGGTCTTGGGGATCTTCTTGGCCGGGGCCTGCATGGGGGGAGGAAGGATGGGCCCAAGGCAGCCGGTCCCGGGGGGGGGGGGGGGGGGGG
>NW_009242972.1:1051749-1053047 GCF_000388065.1 Fonticula alba | reverse complement strand
GGGGGGCCCCCAGCCGGACCAGCGACCCAGGCGGGGAACAAAAAAGAGAAGGTGCCCACGTAGTGAGTTCATTGCACGTGATCTACATAACATCACGCCAGATATTCGATCATCCCGCCGGTGTCGGTGATGAAGTCCTTCTCCACCAGCTGCTGCACCAGCGACTTGAAGGTGCTGGCCGAGGGGGCGACGAAGCGTGGTTCCAGTTGTTCGCGAACGCGAGTCGCGAGGTCGGCGACCGAGATGGGATCGCGCAGGGGCTTCACCACCCGGACGATGGCCGCCTGGATGATGGGGTGGGGAGCCTGTGCCGCGGGGGACTGGGTGCCCGGAGTCGCGCCACCCAGAGCCAGACCCTGATCCGAGGTGCTGCCACCAACAGCGGTTGTTGGGTGTCCATCGCCCTTGAGAACCAGCAGAAGCGAAGCCTCTGGACGTTTCCTGATGGCCGGGCGGTGTCAGTGTGAGAGGCAGTCCCGGCCCATGGTGTGCGTGTGCGTGTGCGTGTGTGTGCGTGTGCGTGTGCGTGTGCGCTAAGGGGGGCACAGGCAGGTGGGGTGGCCGTAGCCATGGGGCATGCGTACATCCGGAAGTTGAGGTTCAGTCGGAAGAGGGCTTGCTGAGAGCCACCCTCGGCGATCGAGTCGCCACCCTCCTCCAGAAGGAGCCTCCCTTGAACAAAGTGGTTGAGAATCTGGAACCACAGTGGCAACACGAGTGGTAAGAGGAACATCGGTGGTGAGAAAGATGGACCGCGAAAGGACCTCTGAAGGCGGAGGACGAGGAGAAAGGGGCCCGAGGCAAGACGCGAGCGCGACGGGAGGGATTGTTGCACGCACCTGGTCCAGGGTGTTGGCCGGCAGGCCGGAAGCTCGGGCCAACTCGGCGCGGGTGTACGTCAGATGAGCATTGAACAGCAGCAGTACCACCATCTGCGAGGTGGCCATCTTCAGCTGGTATCCTCCCTCCACATCGGGCGGATGGAAGGCCAGTGTCCCATGGCTGACATTCAGCTGCCAGTGCAGGGAGCGTCGGTTGTCATCTTGGAGGTTGACCTTCTCGAAGGCTTCAACAAGAACAGCCAGCTGTATGGGTGCCCCCGCGCCCCCGCACAGGAGGGACCAGGCGAAAGAGGGCAAGGGGCAGGCGGAGGGAGGAACTTGTGAGCAAGAGTGAAGGACAAGAGGCGAGGAGGGAGATGGCAGTATGATGGGCGTACCTCATGGGGAAGGTTAAAGCAGGTTGGCGCCTTAAGCAGTGGCCAGACATGCATGCTGATGACGGAAACCTTCAACTCG
>NW_009242972.1:1047197-1048343 GCF_000388065.1 Fonticula alba | reverse complement strand
GACATGCATGCTGATGACGGAAACCTTCAACTCGACTGCGGGGGGGGGGGGGGGGGGGGGGGAAGGCCAGCCAAAAAGGCGGGATTGGTACCGGGAAGAGGGGGGCACGGGGCGGGAGGGGGGGGGGGGGAAGCACCACCCAGGCGAGATGTGACGCACTGCGACGGAGAAGCTGGCCAACTTCAGTTGAGTCGTCTTGGTAGGCCTCCAGGAAGGTCTCCTGGGCCTTGGACGAGCGCTCAATCATGTCACTGAGCAGGCGCTTCATATCGGAGATGAAGTCCGTGCCAATGGTGGTCTTTCACAAAGGCGACAGGAAAGATGTCAGCGGGGAATGTGGCGAAAGGGGAGGAGGAGAAAGAGCACGAGCCGAGGGCAAAGCACAAGGGGGCGCTCATGGCAGACGCCCGAGTACCTGAAGGATGTCTAGCAGCCGGGATTCAAGGTCAATATTGACCGGGGAGCAGCCGATCAGCCGATGTGCTAGGCGGCGGTGGTACTCCAGCCTGAAGTGGGGGGGGAGTGATGGGTGTCAGGAAAGTCATCGGAAAGGCATGTGCAGAAGGTGACACCACCAAGAGTGTCCGGCCAGCATGGAGGAGTGCATGTGCATGTGCATGTGTGTGTGAAGAGGCTCAGGGAGGCCAGGATACGGAGATGTGTGCGTACGTTCTCACCCAGCTCGGCAGCCTCCTCGCGGGAGCGCTTGCGCTTCTCCTCCTTTGCCTTCTTGCGCTCGGCCTTCTGCAGGCGGTATACCTGCTGGCGCTTGATCTTATTACCGATCTCGTTCGGGTTCTTCTGTTGAGTCATGGTGGATGAAACGGGGGATTGGGGGGGGGTGTGGATCCGCTCAGGAGGGGCCGCGTCCAGGTGGGATGGGGGAGAGAGAGGGGGCGCGGAGGGGCAGGGTATGGAAGAGGGGTGAGGGATGCAGCCGGTGGCGGGAGGGGGGAGGGGAGGAAGAGTGAAAGGGGGGGGTATCCGATGGAGCCGAGGTCTGCCCACAGCCGGCCCCCCTCCACATCAGCACTCGGGGGGAGTCCCCGAACCGAGCCTCCGCCTCCCTCCATCCCCGAGAAAGATCGAGGGGGCCGATGCAGCCACGCGCGCCCGCGCACGCGTGTGTGTGTGTGTGTGTGTGTG
>NW_009242972.1:1043403-1046877 GCF_000388065.1 Fonticula alba | reverse complement strand
TGTGTGTGTGTGTGTGTGCGGCATTGGTGGTGAGTGAAGATGCGTGTACCTGCTTGGAGAGCGGATCACCATTATTGAGATGCTCAGGCGGCAATGGCGAGCCTGTCGGGAAGCTGGACGCGTGCATATGGGCATACACAGACATCCAACGAGGGCCAAATGGTGAGTTGGAATGCGGCCCGGAGCGAGGAGGGGCGCGATGAAAAAGGAGGAGGAGGAGGAGGAGGAGGAGGAAAAGCCCCGCTGCACGCACGTCCGAATGTACCGGTCCAGCGCCACAGCCACCAGGATGGCGAATGAGCAATCGGGACTCTGGGAAAATAGCCCCCTCGGGGAGAAAGCCACCTCGTTGATGAAATGCCCGAAGGTCTTGGGCACGGCGATTTTGATCTCCTCAATCGGGACGCTATTCATGCCGCTGGTCGCGCCCTGATACACATCATACATGGCAATGAGGAGTTCTTGGGGATCCTGCGATGAGGGGCAGGAGGCCGGAGGGGGCAGCACAAGGGCAGCAGTTGGGATTAGCCAAGGCGAACAGATGTGCGCGGTGTGTTTTTTTTTCTCCGGAGTTCGGGGACACCCCGGCGCACCCTCCGGACGGCGGCGAAGTTGTCCACAAAAGGAGTGCAGGTCTTCACGCAAAGCTGGTGCATCCACGCCTCGACACGCTGCTTGGTCGGCTCTTCGGACTCCGGCTGGAAGGCCAGCAGGCGAATCAGGGTAACCGCATCTGAATTGGCGGGATTCCGGGCGAGGGGGCGGAGGGATGGCGTAAGCGCGAGCAAAAGGTGGACAGGCAAGGCTGGATGGGAAAAGCTGGCCCAGCAACAGGTTGAAGAAGGAGGGGCGGAGGGGGGACAGGCTCAAGATGGAGGCGAACCATTGCAGGGGCCCACCCGACACAGGGTGTCGAACAGGAAGTCCAGCATCTGCTGCATGTTGGGGAAGAAAATGTTGATGACCATCCACTCAAGGTCCTTGATGGTCTCCGGCATGAGGAGAATGAACTTCTCCTCCTCCTTGCGGAAGATTTCCAGCACCTGGGCCGAGTGTGTTGCGCATGTGCGTATGTGTGTGGATGGGTGGGCGGGTGGCATGGGTTATTTGACCGGGAGGCAGGGAGGGAAGCCGAGAGGGGCAGCAAGCCGGGACCTGGCGGTGGCGGCGGCGGTAGCAGCAGCAGCAGCGGCGGCAGCAGCAGCGGCAGCAGCAGCGGCCAATGCGACATGCCACTGGCTCGGGCATACCTTGGAGAAGTAGACCGATGGCTCGGCCGAGCAGATCAGCGAATGCTGCTCCTTCAGGTAGGCCGACGTGGTGGAAAGGAAGTGCTCCTCAAAGAGCCGCGCGCGCAGGGGCGACCGGGATGGCGGCGCTGGCAGGGGCAGAATGTCCCGGTCCTCGATGTCCGTCGAATGCTTGTCCAGTATCCCTGGTGATGTCGAGGAGGGTGGAGAAGGAGAAAGGGCCAGGGCGGCGGTGCCGGGGCAATGTCAAGACCCGAGCAGGGAGACGGCCATCAATGTGAGAGGAAGCCCACAGGGGGGAGAGATGAATAGGGGCCGGTTGCCGGGCAGCAGCGTACGCAGGAAATCCACCATCAGGGAGAAGTGATTAAAGTCAAAGGGCTCATTCTTATGGCGAACATCAATCAGCTCCAGCAGAATGCGGTTGGAGATCCGGTCCAAGAGCGCCGGCGGAAGAAGGAGTTTCAGCGTGGTGATTGTATCCTGCCATGGGCGGGTACGTGCATGGGGACGGCCATGCCAGGGGACGCGCGCGTCAGGCCGACGGGTCATGCTGAAAAGGGGAGACGAAATACAGCGGCGCAGGGGGGGAGGGGAGAGAGGGGAGCGCGATGCTCACGCACGTTGAAGATGAAGTTGATCCGGTACAGCCGGCTCGGGGAGATGACATCGTGCACCGGCGCCATGGCGAAGCCCAGCGAGGAAAGGATCGACAGAAGTTGGGTCCAGGAGCGCGTCAGCTCCTGCAGGAGATCCGCATCCGGGGCCGCCTCCAGCTGGGCCAGGATCTTCTTCAGGTGCGTCTCCACCAGGCAGAGAACCATGAACCGCAGGGAGGCCTGGCGCTCGCGGACGTTGGTTTGCAAGCGATCCAGGTCAAAGATGCCGGTGATGCGGAAGACGATTTGGTGCAGACGCCCAGTCAGCCGAGGGGGGATCTTGGGCAGGGTGAACATCTGCTCGACAATGTCGACAAGCTCGTCCCACAGGAGCTTCTGCTCGTCGGTGAAGTGCTGGCGCTCGAAGAACTCCGGCGGCAGGCGCCCAGCGAGGGACGGCA
Organism: Fonticula alba; assembly: GCF_000388065.1. NCBI lineage: Eukaryota > Rotosphaerida > Fonticulaceae > Fonticula > Fonticula alba. Next base: position 1,044,567 of record NW_009242972.1, on the reverse strand, counting down.
GGACGGTGCCGGCCGGAGCCGACTTGCGCTCGGCGCCCGATTCCAAGTCCAGCGGAACCGGCGGGGCGTAGCTGGGGTGAAACATCGTGCGGAGGGGCCGAAAGGTGCACAGAGCCCGAGAGAGGAGCCGGTGCCGGGGGTCAAAAGAGGCGAGGGGTCGAGCTGGCACAGGTCGCAGGGAGGCGGAATGGAGGGAGAGAGGGAGCGAGGCAGGGTCGATGGGATGGGGCTGGGTGGAGCAAGGTGCAGGGCAGCCGGCTCTCGAGCACAGGGGGTCTTCAGTCCTTTCTCAGGGCTGGAAGCCCGGGGCGAGGGGGGCAGGGGATCCGGAGCACCACCCAATTAAAGCCCAAAAGGTGGGCACCTTCGACCGGGGGGTGGGGGCGGGGAGGAGGAACGGGACCAGCCCCTGCCGGGGCAGGGCGGGGGACTCTGAGGGCCGTGCCCTGGGGCTGGCTGATGTGCGTGGGTCTCTCGCGAGAACCCAGCCCTGGGCAGATCATTCCCATGTGTGGGGCCTTGCAGCATGACGGGGCGGCCCCTGGGGGGCGGGCATCCCCCCGCCCGTCCCCCCTGGCACATATCCCCCAAGGCCCAGCGGCCCGAGGAAGGGGTGGTTCCATGCCCGAAAATCGGTTTGACGGCGTGACCGGTGCTCCGGGGGGGGGGGGGGGGGGGGGGCGATCACCGGACCGGCATCCGTTTGCGGTGGCACTTACACCACAATCTGCGGCCAGCCGAGTGCTAAATTGACCATTCGGCGGGGGCGAAAACGTGTGTGCGTGTGCTTGTGCTTGTGTGTGTGTGTGTGTGTGTATGAGGATGCGGATGTGTATTGGATTGCCCTTCAAAATGGATGGGGCTGAGGCGCGCCGAGCAGGGCGACCCAATGTCTGGGGGGGCCGCCCAGGAAGGGGAGGGGCGGTCGCACCTGCCCGGTATTCTTGGGCGCCGCCGGCTCTTACACCTAGAACATGCCGAGCAGGGCGGACATGATCCAAAGGATGTGGATGAAGACCACATAGACGAAGGCCACCAGGCGGGCATTGCCATTGCGCTTGATGTGCAGGGCCGTCTTGGCACTGCACATGTGTGTGTGTGTGTGTGTGTGTGTGTGTGTGTGTGTGTGTGTGTGTGTGTGTGTGTGTGTGTGTGTGTGTGTGT
>NW_009242972.1:1036005-1043393 GCF_000388065.1 Fonticula alba | reverse complement strand
GTGTGTGTGTGTGTGTGTGTGTGTGTGTGTGTGTGTGTGTGTGTGTGTGTGTGTGTGTGTGTGTGTGTGTGTGCGCGCGCGTAGAAATGAGCGACCGGGGAGAAAGTCAGATGCTTGTGTGCAAGGGGGGACGGATCCGAGTGAAGGGGAGAGAAGATGGGCACGCACCTCCACCGGTCAAGCAGAAGGATAAGCGCACGGGCCACGTGCAGAACCTCGACACGGGCGCGGGAAAGAGCCCGCCGAGGGAGGGAGTCACTCGCACGAGAAGCCCCCGAGGCCCCGGTCGACCCGGTGGTCCGGTACTCCGGCAGGTCGCCAGAGTCGGGCCCGAGCCCAGAGCCAAAGCGGCTGCCGCCCAGAAGCCGGTCGGTTTCCAGCGACGAGAAGAAGGTGACCGGGGCCAGCTCGCCGGCGGTGGATTTCTCGAAGGCCGAGGAGGAGGCGGCCGCGGAGACCACACTTGGCGGCAGGTCGCCCGGCACGGTGTCCATGGGAATGGCCTCCCGCCCGCCGTAGGGACCAGCCCCGACGGCCGGGCCCGGCGCCGGCAGGCCAAGCTGCTGCACTTGCGACTGGCCCCCGGCCAACGCATGCGGATCTGACAAGCCATAGATGCCACCCCCGTTGAAGGCGGCCCCGGGCCCGGGGCCGCCGGCCAGGAAGTCCAGCCCGCCCTTTCCGGCAGCCTGCTGCTGCTGCTGCTGCTGCTGCTGCTGCTGCTGCTGCTGCTGATGGTGGTGGCCGAGGTCCAGGATCTTTTGCTGGGCTTCGCGATTTTTGACACGGAGCTGCTCATTCTCCTGCTGCAGGACCTCCAACTTGGCGAGCCACTCGGCCCGGGCACGCTGGAGCTCGGCCTGCGCAGTTCGCTGGCTCTCGGCCAGCACCTGTGTCCGGATGCCCGCCAGCTCCTGCTGGTGCCCCGCGCGCAGGTCGCCCAGGGCCTGCGTCAGCCGAGCCACCTCGTCGGCACTGGCGGCCGTGGCCGCCCCGGCCGCAGAGGCGTCCGCCCCGGCGGAGGCCACCGCCGAGCCGGAGACCGCCGGGACTTGCGCCGCCAGCGTCTGCAACTGGCCATTGGTGGCGTTCAGCTGCGCCTCCAAGCCCGAAGCATGATCCCGGGCCGAGGCGAGCTCCGTTTGCAGGGACAGCGCGCGGTCCCGCTCGCGGGTGATGTCCGCCTGGAGGCGCGCCTCGGCGGCCGCCTGGTCCGACAGGTTGGAGCGCAGCTGATCGCGTGCACGCTCGGCCTCATGCAAGAGGGCCTGCTGCTGGGAGAGCCGGGTCTCGGCGCTCTCGAGAGCTTGCTGCAGCTCGGCCACACGGCTGACCATCTGCGCCTGGAATTGGTCCTGCGTTTGGAGAACCTCGCTCAGCTGGGCGGCCGAATCCCCACGAATGGAAGACACCTCGCTGAGGGGAAGCCATATGGCAAGGTCAGTCACTGAATCCCACCAGGCGAGGCCCTGATCTGGTGTGTGTGCGTGTGCGCGTGTGTGTGCGCGCGTGCGTGCATGCGTGCGCGTGCGTGCGCGTGCGTGCGCGTGCGTGTGTGCATGTCTGACCATGCATCTGCATCGAGACAGGGAGCGCACGCACGCGCACGGGAGATCCATGCACATTGGAACATACCTCTGGTGGGCCAGGCGCAGCTCGGCCAGAGCCTGTTCGGCCTCATTGACCCGGGCTTCGGCCGCGGCCAGGCCCGCCGCCAGCTGGGTCTCGCGCTCAGAGGAGGCCGCCTGCTGGGTCGACGTCAGCTCGCGGAGCTGGGTCAGGTGCTGGTCGCGCTCCTGCTCGGCGGCGCTCAAGCGTGCCGACAGATCAGCCGCCTGGGTGGTGGCGCTCGCGAGGGCCGCCTGTCCTCGGACAGCATGGGTGGGCGGGTTAGCGAGCGAGAAGGGAAAACCCCCACAGGAAGGAAGGCAGCAGAAGCCCCACCGGGAAGAGGGGCGCATGCGGGCGTTACCTGGGTCTCGGCAAGCTGACCGGCAGCCTGTTGGGCCTGCACGGTGAGGGCATCAACCGATGCGCGGAGCTCCTGCACCACATCCGACTCGTGCAGTGCCGAGGAGGACAGCTGGGTCAGGAGGAGATCCCGCTCGGCGGCGGCACCATCCCGCTCCTGCACCAGGGCCGCCAGTTGGGCGGCGTGTGCGGCCACAGCGTCATCCCGCTCCTGCGCCAGGGCGGCCAGCTGGGCCGCATGGCCGGCGGCCGCCGCCTCCAGAGCCGGGACCGTCTGGCGAAGGTGCACCACCTCGGCCTCGAGGGCTGCATGCGCGTCAGCACGGCCGGCCAGCTCGGCCTGCAACGCGGCCAGCTGGGTCTGGGACTCCTGGACCGAGGCCTGCTGCGTGTCCAGCTGCCGAAGCAGCGCCTCGTGCTCGGCCTGTGCTGCCGCGATCGAGGCGCGGGCTTGCTCCAATTCGGATCGGGCATCCGCCAGCTGCCGGCCGAGCTCCGATTGGTCGGACTCGCCGGCCGCGCGGGCGGCAAGCAGCTCCGACTGGGCGGCCGCCAGCTGCTCGGCTAGCTGCGTCTGCTCAAGCTTCGCGGATGACTGCAGGGCGGCCAGCTCCGACCGAGCAGCATCCAGCTGCTGGGAAATGGCCGCCTGAGCCGCATCGGCAGAGGCGCGGGCATCGGCCAGCTCGGCCCGGACGCCGGCCAGCTCACCCTGCGCGGTGGCCAGCTGCTGAGCCAGCTCCGACTGGCCGGACTCGGTGGCGGTGCGTGCGGCGGCCAGCTCCGCCTGGGCGATCTCCGCCTCGGCACGGGCGGCCGCCAGCTCGGCGCGCACGCTGGCCAGCTCCGCCTCCCGGGAGGCCAGACCATCGAGGGCGCCCCGGGTGGAGTCCTGCGAGGCACGGGCCTCGGCCAGCTCGTCCCGAGCGACCTGCATCGCCGCGCGAGCATCCGCCAGCTCGGCCTGCGCACCGGCCAGCTCAATCTGCGTGTTGCTCAGGCTGTCCTGCATGGCGGCCAGACTTTGGGCCAGCTCAGACTGGCCGGATTCGCCGGCAGCATGGGCCGCGGCCAGCTCCGACCGGGCAGCAGCCAACTCCTGAGCCGCGGCGGCCTGAGCCGCGGCGGAGGCGGCCCGAGCATCAGCCAGCTCGGCCTGCGCGCTGGCCAGCTCAATTTGCGCGGCGGCCAGCTCATCCTGCAGAGAGGCCAGGCTTTGGCCCATCTCCGAATGGCCGGACTCGATGGAAGCACGGGCACCGGCCAGCTCACTCTGTGCCGTCTCGGCGGCGGAACGAGCATCGGCCAACTCGGCCTGCGAGCTGGCCAGCTCAATCTGCACGGTGGCCAGCTCATCCTGCGCGGTGGCCAGCTGCTGAGCCAGCTCCGACTGGCCGGACTCGGTGGCAGTGCGTGCGGCGGCCAGCTCGGCCTGCGCGGTGGCCAGCTGCTGAGCCAGCGCCGCCTGGCCGGACTCGGCCGAGGCGCGCGCCTCGGCCAGCTCGGCCTGCGCACTGGCCAGCTCCGCCTGGGCGGCGGCCAACGCCTGGGCAAGCTCCGCCCGAGCGACATCGGCCGAGGAGTGGGCGGCAGCCAGCTCGGTGTGCGTCGTGGCGGCGACGGCGCGAGCGTCCGCCAACTCGGCCTGGGCACCGGCCAGCTCGACTTGCGCGGTGGACAATTCGTCCTGCATGCCGGCCAGCCGCTGAGCCAGATCCGAGTGGCCGGCCTCGGCCGATTGGCGAACTTGCGCCAGCTCCGACCGGGCGGCATCCAGCTGCCGGACCAGGTCCGCCTGGCTTTCCTCGATCGAGGACTTGGCGGCGGCCAGCTCGGCACGCGAGGCGTCGACATCGGCGCGGGCGCTGGCCAGCTCGGCCTGCGTGGTGGCCAGCGTCTGGGCCAACGCCGTGTGGCCGGCCTCGGTGGACGCGCGAGCGGCGGCCAGTTCGAGCTGGGCACTCTCCGCGGCCGACCGAGCCTCGCTGAGCTGCTGAGCCAAGTCCGACTGGCCGGCCTCGGCGGAAGAACGCACCGACGCCAGCTCGGCCTGTGCGGTGGCCAGCTCGGCCTGGACGGCGGCCAGCTCGGCCTGCGTGGCCTCCGAGCTGGCCCGCGCATCGGCCAAGCCGCGAGTTGCGGCGTCGAGTTCGGCCTGCGTGGCATCACGCGCGGCAGCCAACTCGCGCTCCAGAGCAGCAACCTGCGCACGCAGGGCATCCACCTCCTGGCCGGAGGAGGAGGCCTGCTCCACCAGTGCCAGCAGGGGCGATGCATGGGACTGCGGCTGGCCGCTGGCGGCCTCTTCCTCCAGCTCATGGACGCGCTCCTCCAGCTGGCCCACCAGGTCGGAAAGACGCCCATGGTCGCGCAGACGCCGGGCCGCGGCGTCCGCCAGGCCCGGATCCTCGGGGGCCAGGCCGAGGGGGTCCGCCAGGGCGGCCAGCTGCTGCCGCAGCCGGCTCACCTCAGCCTGCAGATCACCAACCTGGGAAATGCGGGATGATATCGTGTGTGTGTGTGTGTGTGAGCGTTGATGGAAGGGCGAGCAGGCGTAAGACAGGGGGCACATTTGGAAGCATGTTGGGCAGGTGGCCTGGAGAGAGGGATCCAGGGAGATGGGAAAAGCACGAGGACTGGAGACTGCAAACGGGAAAGAGGACGGAGCATACCTCCGCGCCGGGAGCAGATGCAGGGCCCGGCTCAGCGAGCAGCTTCCGAATGGCCGAGGCAACTGGTGCGAGGGGGGGGGGGGGGGGGGCAAAGAGGACGGAGCATACCTCCGCGCCGGGAGCAGATGCAGGGCCCGGCTCAGCGAGCAGCTTCCGAATGGCCGAGGCAACTGGTGCGACGTCAGACGAGTGGTGCGCGCCGCCCACAAGAAAGACACACGGCCCAGGGTGTTAGTGACGGCAAATGCGACAGGGAGGGGGAGGGGGAGGAGGGGGGGGCATCGGGACGAGCCTGAAGCCGGGGGCGGAGAGACAGGGCAAAGGGAAGACCCACCAGTGTCAGCAGTGAGGGGCATGGCAGTCGTGTCGCCATCCGACAGGAAGGCACTCTCGTCGAGGAAGTCCGCATCGTCATCCCAGCCGGAGGCCGAGGGGAAGGGATTGGCCGGGCGCGTGGCCGCGTCGGTGGAAGCAGCCACAGGCAAATGCGCGCTCAGCTCCGGCACCAAGGCAAGCAAGGCCTGCGCGTCAAGTGGGGCACCGGTGGCTGTGTCGGCGGCGGGGCCTCCCGGCCGGCCCTCAAGCTGCTCGCGTAAGGACCGGAGGTCATTCTGACCGGCGAGGAGCGAGGCGCAACAGGACAGATGGATGTGATCTGGGCGTGAGGGGGACTGGCAGAGGGAGGGAGCAAGCAGGCATGGCGGAGGCACGGACGAACCTCCAGGATGGCATTCTTGCTGGTCGACATATTGAGCATGGACTCGGTCTCGGCCAGCTTGGCCGCAAAAAGGTCACTTGATGAATCTGCCGGGCCCGGGGGGGGAGGGGGGGGGGCGGAGGAACCGGAGGAGAAACGCGAGGGTCAGCGCTCCGGCTGGCAAGGAGCCGCGCAAGGGGCCGCGCCATGCGCCTGAAGGGCCAAGTGGGAGGGGAAAAAAGCACACAGACGGCCGCACCGATCATCTTCTGCAAACTGTCATTCTTCTGGGTGAGCTTCTCACGCTCGGACTCCAGCCGAGCCAGGCGCTCGGTCAGGTCGGCCACAACACCGGCACCCGGGGACCCCGAGGAGAACTGCGCCGAGTCAGTACCCGTCCCTGGGTCAGCAAAGAAAGCCGGCGAAGCCAACACACCTGGTCCACCTGGCGCTGGAGCTCATCAATGGTTTCCTTCTGTTGGTCGATCTTGGATTGGGCCTTACGCTGTCGACGTTCAGCGATGATGGAGGCGCGCATCGGGCGGGCCGGCGAGCAGGCAGCAGTCAGAGGGCGGAGCAACAGCTAGGCCGGGAAGGAAGCAGCCAGGGAGAGGGACAGAGGCGGGGGGGGGGGGGGGGGGGGGGGGGCCGGAAAAGTAGTGCTCGTGGGCATACCCGCAGCTTGTTGTAGGCGAGGGTCAGCTCGCGCAGCTTGGCCGGCGTCGCATCCTGCCCGGGGGTCTGTGTGTGCGTCAGATGGGTCAGAGTCAGTGGCACGTGCGGGGGGGGGGGGGGGGGGAGGCAAGCAGGACGCACCGCGGGCGGGCCCCCGACCGGTTGGTCGTCTGCCAGCTCCGGGCTACCCATCAGTGAGTCGGGCTCGGTCGAGGAACCGAAGTCAGCCGTGCGGGGGACGGCGGGCTCGGTCATGCTCAAGCGCGCCGGCCGGGCTTCACGAGCGGGCTTGGGAAGGGGGAGAGGGGGGGAGAGAGAGAGAGGAAGAGAGGGAGGGAGGGAAAGGGGGGCCCTGGAATGTGGCGTGTTGCGGCGAGGAAGGAGGATGGGCGAAGGCCAGGAGGGAAAAGGAGGACGAGGGTGCTGGGTGATGGATCTGCCGGCAGGCCGAGGATCTCTCACTGAGAGTACCTGCTCAAGAGAGCAGGCGCAGGATCCGACATTAACTTTGGCCGACAAGATTGCTCATCCTGCGGCGGGCCTGTGCATGTTCCAACCCGCACATTCCCCCGCCCCCGCTCCACACACACACACATACACACACACACACACACATACCAGAATGGGCGAGCGGAGGATTCTGACTAGTGCGCGGGGGGCAGGCAGACAGGAGGGACGGCAAATCGAAGCATGGGGGTCTACACCGGCCATCGCCGGGAGAAACCCACTCCTGAGAGGGGATGGCGCCCGGCATCCGGGTCCCGAGGGGGCCCGGTCCCCCCGGGAAAGGGGAGGAGGGGGGGGGGGGGGGGGGGGGGGGGGGGGGGGGGGGATACACTTTCAATTGAAGGCACAGCGGAGCCAAGCCCAACAAGAGACCGGGGGAGGGGGGCGAGGCGGGAGGGACTGTTTGACACGCCATGCAATTTTCACTTGTCCGGGTCATGTGCGCCCGGGCCAAAAAACCGGCGTGATCGGCCAGAGCGAAGCCGAATTTTGCCCGCCCTCCCCACGAGCGCGTCCCGACCGGCGGGGGCTGTTGACCCCTCGAGAGCCGGGGGCCTGCGGCGGACGGGCGTGGAGGGATTCGAGCAACAGAAAAAAACAATGGGACCGCCGCCCCAGCCAGCGCCTCGGGTGGGGGCGTGTGCATGCCGGGGGGTCCCCCGGTCCGGCCGGCCCCGCCAACACCTTCCCCGCCCAGGGCCCGGCGGCGCCCGGCCGATCTGCCTCGGGGGGCGGTGATCAGCGCCCCGGCCTCGAGCAGGCGCGTCGGCACCGCGATGCGAGCGGCGGCGTGCCGGAAACCCCATCGGCAACCTGGCCGCCCTCGGCGGCCGAGGCTTCACAGCAGACTCCCCCCGCCCCTCCTC
>NW_009242972.1:1023962-1035822 GCF_000388065.1 Fonticula alba | reverse complement strand
CTCCACCGACGGCGTGCATCTGGCAGGACCACACGCCGCGAGGAAATCCGCACGCGCGATCGGCCCAGGGCCTTGTCCTTCAGCTTGTCCCTCTCCTGCCAGCATGACCAGCCACGCCCCATCGAGCAGCGGCGCGCCCTCCGGGGGGCTCGCGCCGACCGCCGAGCCGGTGCAGGACCCCGCCGTTTCCGGGGACAGCGCGACTGCCGGCGCGACCGCCTCCACCTCGGCCACCTCGTCGCCCATCATCAGCAGCATCGACTCGTACCGGCGCGAGTGGACCCTGCCGACGAAGCTGACCCCAGCGCAGAAAGAGCGCTTCCTGCGGGACACAATTGCCTTTTGCCTGGCAAACCAGGTCCCCTGGAAGCCGAGCGCGCAGAACCACTTCCGCGCCGGCTCGCCGGCCGAATACTATGCCGAGCTGCTGTTCCGCTCGCGTAAGAACCTGATGGTACACGCAAATGCGCGCTCGTGGGCCGTGCCCTCTGCGGCTCGGCGTCTCTCCGGCCTCGCTGGCGTGCCTTCCCCCCCCCCCCCCCCAGCGCGCTCTCCCCGCGTTCCCGATTCCCCGTTCGCTCCCCCTGACGCGTCTCCATCCCCCAGCTCTATCCCCATCATCTGTCGCATGAGCTGGCCACCTTCGTCGAGCGCAGCGCCCCCTTCGCATACTACACGCACATGCTGATCGACCTGCTGGTTGAGGGCCGCGGCTATGACTCGCTGCCCAACTTCACGGCGACCGACTGTGCGTCCTCGTATTGCGATCTCCTGCATGCACACACGCTGCGCCCGCATGGCTTGCTCACTGACGCCCGGGTGGCCCGCTTGCCCGGCATCTGGCGCCAGGCTACCACTTCCTCGGCATCGGGCGCAATGAGTTCATCGACATCGCCAACCGCGGACGAAACATCCTGGAGACCGGGACCCTTGGCGAGCTCGCCTCCCCGGACGAGGCAGATGACCCTGCCACGGGGCCGCACCAGCCCGCGAGCCCAGGCGAGCAAGGCGCCTCCGCCCATGATGCCGACTCTTGGGTGCAGATGGACGCCGGCTCGGATTCGGAGTCGCTGCCCTCGCGCCTGGGCCACTGGCTACGGGGGATCCCCCAAACCACCGGGGCCCTTCTCGATCGGCTGAAGGGGTTCTCCCTGTCCTCGAAGTCGGACACACACCAGCGCGAGCAGCTCTACCTGAGGCTCATGCCGACCACCCTGTCCGCCGGGTTTTCCATCCAGCCCTGGTGGCGCGCGCGCCCCTGCTTCCCGGTGGGTGTGCTGGACCTCTCGACCCCGGACCAGCGCCGCGACTATCGGGTTCGAGCGTTTCTCAACCAGGCGGTATGTGCTTCCATCAGCCCCCCTCGCCATCCGGCTGTCTGCTTCCCCTCCCGCCGCTCCATTGCCCTTGGATCAGCTCCTCCATGGGCCCTTCTCCGGCCTATGCGGCCAATTCGCAACTGACCGAGCCGCCTGGCGGCCATCGCAGAGCGCCTTTCCCCAAGCACAGGACCTCCTCCGGGAGCTGCTCCTCCACGAGGTGCAGATGCACCTACAGTACCGGTACTTCCTCGGGGAGAAGGGCCCGCAAAGCCCTCTGGCCGCCGAAAGCAATCTCCTCTACCGTACCGGCGTGACGGACCCCTTCACCTACGATGTGGCCGAGCTCGTGGGGTTCGGCAACTCCGGCATCATTTTCCCCCTGCATGCGGCCTGCCTGCCGGGGGAGCAACTTCGCTTCCTGCTCGAGCGCGGCCTTGTCTATCTGGATGTGCCGATCACGGACAATGACAAGATCTCCGGTATGTGCCCTGGAAAGGGATATCCCCCCCCCCCTCCCCCCCTCCTCCCCTCTCCCACCCGCTCCACTTGCCATTGCCCCACCGACCATCGGGCGCATCCTCCGATGCCGGTGTGTTGCCGGCGCCACCATCCTGCACCATTCTCATGCCCACTCCCCTTCGCCCGGGTCCAGTGCTTCTCCTGCGGAACTTCATCATGAACCGCCGGGTCCAGAGCGATGCCATCGAGAACCTCCTGTACCAGATTTTCATCTCCATCGACGATGCCACGTCGGTCTTTGACCTGAGTGACGTTCTGCAGATCCGAGCTGAATTGATCCGAGTGCGCCCTTTCCCCTCGCCATGCTCCCCCTTGCGGCTTTCCGCCTCCCCTCCTCCGCTGACGGGCGGCTTTCCCTTGACCGTGCACCCGGTCGCCCTCTCCCCCGCCCCTGGCCGAAGAATGCCGTATCCGTCTACTGTCGCCTGGGCCTGGCCGAGAAAATCGACCCTCGGGACAGCCTGTACACGCAGTTCCGCCATGCGGCGGTGTCCGTGCCGAAGTCCATCTCGGCTCTCTTCCAGCCGGCGGCCCCATCCCCCCCGGGGGGCCTGGCCGGGCGCACCTTCGGCTCGGCTTTGCTGCAGGACTTCTCCCAACTGCTCCCAGCGCGCTTCAGTACTGCCCTCCGGCCGGACACCAGTCTGCTGCTGGCCCAGCCGGACAGCTTCGACTCGGATCTGGAGGAGGACGACACGGGCATCGGCAGTGCGAGGGCCACCTCGCCGCTTGACAGCCTGAGCGCCACCTCGCCACGGCCAATCACCACTGCCCGGCCCACGGCCGGCGATTCCCTCGTGCCGGCCGACTCGCTGCCTCTCTTCCATCCGGGGGACTTCGCCGGCATGCTGCAGAGCGGGGACTTCCCCCGCGCCGGGTCACTGCCCTCGGCCGCCGGTCAGATTGATTTCCCGCCGGAGGTCCTTTCGCCGGTCCTGCCAACGCCCACCCTTCCCTCGGCCACCATGCGGCCGCACTCCTTCTTTCCGCTGGTCCTTGACGCCGGTGCGCACGAAAGCTCTGCCCCCTTTCGCGCGTCCTCCTCGCATCCCCCCTGTCTTTTTTTTTCCGGCCGGCACGCTCGCACCTACCCCCCGCCCCCCCCCCACACACACACACACATCTGACTTACCAGGAGGGCTCCCCTGCAGCCCTCAGTGCCGCCATCACCAGCCCCGCGCCGGGGCACTCACCCCGGCGGCGGCCACGCTTTGGTCTTTTGATTGACGCCAGTGTCACGGCCATCCTGATGATGGGCGACCCGTCTGGCGCGAGCCGGTCTTCGGCCTTCAGCCCGCATACTAATCTCAAGTCCCACGCAGTGACCCTGTACGAGCGCGGCAAGATTGCCAATGTGGCCTGCGATGACTTCCTCAACTCCCTGGCCTCCACTCTCCTGGGCGAGGCTTGGGATGCGGAGGCGGCCGAACCGGCGGCCACCCCTCCGGGGCCCGACTACACGGCCCCCTACCTGTCATCGGACCTGGTCCCCGGAACGCGGACCTACTATGACCATGTACTTGGCCTCTACAAGACTCTCTTCCTCCTGCGCCATGGCTGGTGCCTGGCCCTGGACCCGGGTCTTCGTCAGCCGGCATCTGTCGGTGCGTGCACGGCCCACCTCCCTTCCTCTCGTTCTTCCCCTCAGCGAAGCGGATCACAACTGTGCCTTCCCCTACTTTTGTTATACTCACACACACACACACACACACACACACATGCATCGGTGAACTCCCCCCAACTCAAAGACATCATTCGCATCGAAAGCCTCGCCAGTTTGGACCCCACGTCTCGGCGACGCGTCTTGGCGCGGAATTACGATGTCCTGGTGTCGACGGCCCCCTCGCCCGCCTCGCTCTTCCGGGTCTTCCCCCTGGCCGAAGACCAATACCATCTCCAGGGGCTCGAGGAGTTCGATCACATCTCCGGCGGTGGATCCGGCTGGTCGCTCGGCTGCGGGGCCTTCGTTCCCTATATTGGGCCTCCGCAGTTGCCGGCTCGGCTGCGTGTCGGTGTCGAGCCCGGCGACTCGCTGCTAGATCCGCAGAGCTCGGTCCTCGGGCCCGATGGCACGGCCGCACGCGGCTCCGGTGCCGGCCAGGAGCCCGCCGCCCGGGCGGCCCTCGGCCCCGGCCCCAGCGGGACCGCCTCCACCGCCGGGACTGGCGTCGAGTACAACACCGCAGGGTCGGCTACATGCTGGCTGTCACTCTTCATGTATCGATCGGCCGGATGCGGCCCCGCCTCGGTGGCTCTCCGCACTGGGACTCGTCTTCGGCGGCTGCCAGCCACTCTGTTGGTGTGTATTTTTTATCTCCCTCTTCCGGCCACATCCCCCTTTGCTCCGGGGTCCTTTTCTTTTTTGTTTGTCGCCTCTTCCTTTCCACGCCCGGCGTCTCATCCATGCGCTCGCCCCCTCCCCCCCCCCCCTCCCCCTCTCCCCACGCCCACGCCCACGCCCACGCCCAGCCGTATGACTACCTGGCTGTCATGGTTTGGAGCGTCGCGCCCCAGGCAGCTCGCGAGGGCTCGCCGCACGACCCCCTGCAGGCGGGGCACTTTTTGGGTGGGCCCTTCCGCGGCGGGGTTTACGGCAGCGGGCAGCAGTTGCCCACTCCAACGGCCCCCGGACTGATGGCCGGCGGATATGGCCGGGTCACCATCATCCCCCGGCGCCGTGCCCTGACCATTCTCAATGACCTGCTGCTGGACACGGCCCTCCTGGTGCAGGGCGTGTGCATCCCGCCGGCCGACGAGGAGCCGGCCGTCACCGACGCAGCGCAGTCAATCGAGCCGGTGCCGCCGTCGGGCTCGGGCATGCGCACGCGCGCCCCTCCGGCGGCCGTGCTGTCTCATGGTGGCGCCCTGCTGCATGTGCCCTTCCCCTTTGATGTTCCCCGCTTGGCCAAGGAGTACCCGGTGCTGGCCGGGACTCTGGTGGTGCGGGGTGGGCCGCCGACTGGCCGGGGGCCCACCGGGGCCGCTGCCGCCGCCGCTGCCGCCGCCGCTCGCGCGGTCCCCCTGCTGCGCCTCCTCTCTCGGAGCCTCTATCTCGAGCGGACGGCCGGGTATGTGACCTTCTGCCGGGACCGGCTGGCCCGGCACTCGGACTACCTGCGGGTTCAGCGCTCGATGCCCGGGCCCCGGGCCACTTTTGTCTGGCTGCCGCTCATGCTGCAGCATGGCATCCCGCTGGCCGATCGGGACCTGGCCGCGGCCTGTTTGGCCCGAATGGCCGGGTCCGGCGTCCTGGGCCTGGCTGCGGCTGGTGTTTTGGACCAGTGTCGGGAGGCCGGCAGCACCGGCGCCACGCCGGCCCCCACCACGGGCGATCTGTCGGCCGTGACCGCCCTGTCACCCGGGGTGGGAGCTGGTGACCAGCCAGCCCCGGCCGCCGGCGCCGCGGCTGCCAATGTCGGTGTCGGGGTGCTGGACTCCATGCGTCTGACCCAGGCCCTGGTGGCCTTCATCCACCAGGAGTGCCATCCCGGCACCGGGGCAACGGCCCCCGGGCCGCTGGCCGATCCCTTCTCGTCGCCCCTGTCAGCGGCCGCTGGGGCCGGGCTCCTGGCCGGCGGTGCCCCGATCACCACCTCCTTCACCCGAGACTCCAGCCTCTCGCCAAGCGCACAGTTGGCCTTCGAGTCGGGCTCTCTGCGCCGGGTGGGCTCGCCATGACGGCCAAAGGCGCGCGCGCGCGCACCGGCCATGGCAACCAGCGACCAATAGAAACACATCCAAAAGGAAAAAAAGCCCGCCCGCGTGTCCTCACCGGGGGAGCACGCCCCCCGCCGGCAAACGACCCGGCGGCATGGGGGGGGGGGGGGCACAATCGTGGTGGGGAGGGCCCTCCACCGGACCCAGGCCTCCGAGATGAAGTTCTCTATGTATATTGGAAGTCGGAGGGGGGAGGGATCGCCTTGGCAGGGAGATCAAAAGCAAAGGAGGGAGTGTGGCAAAGTACACCCGAGGGAAGGGGGGGGGGGGGGGGGAAGGGGAGGAGGGGCACAAGTGCTCACGGAGGGACGGAGAAGGAGGAAGGATGGGGGGAGGGGGGGCGGGGGGGAGGAGAAAGCCCCAGGCTCAGGTGGAGTTGGAAGCCTGGGCGGCCTTGGCCTTCGCCTTGGCCTTGGCCTTGGCCTTGGAGGCGGCCTCGGCCTCGGTCTCGGAGGCGTGGAAGGTCTTGTGGTAGCTATGGCGGAAGGCGGCATGGGCATCGAAGCCCTGGTTAATGAGCTTCGAGTACTCGGAGGAGATGCCCCGCGGGAGGAGGCCCATCAGCCCCGGGTGGATGACAATGTCACTGAGGGACACATCGGCATACATGCGCCGGCTGGCAGCACGACGGCGCTCCTGCAGGTGGAAGGTCTCCAGGGCATTGTGAGCCAGGGTCTCGTAGAGGTCAAGCGGGGCCACGCGGCGGATCTCATTCACCTTCTCCAGGCAGTCATCAACCGACCGGCTGTTGGTGATGGAGATGTTGCCGGTGCTCCGGGGGAGCGAGTGCAGCACCAGCTCCGGGAAGCGCGAGCGCTGGGTCTTCTGGGTGTTGGGGTCGCGCGGGAAGTACCGCGTGAAGAGGGCATCACCATGGCGGTCGAGCGAGGGGGGACGCGACCCGACCTTGTCCTTGGTGGGCTTCCGGCGCTTCTCCAACTCGTAGTCCTCGGCAAAGCGACGGAAGAAGTCCTGCAGCTCCGGATGCACGTAAGCCCCGCGCGCGCTGTTCATACCGGAAGTCACGGCCGCACGGTTGGTGTACCAGTACGGCATGTCGCGAATCATCTGCTTGGAGAAGGTCCGCTTGCGGGGCGGCTCCGGGATCGGCACCATCACCGGCGGGTGCTGGGTCATGGCCAACTGGGCGATGGTCGGCCGATTGATCAGGCCGGCTTGCAGGCGCTGGTTCAAGCGGTAAAGGAGCTGCTGGGACTTCATGGCGATGCGCGCGCCCAGGCAGAGGGGAGAAGAGGGGGACTGGGAGGAATAGGGGGCAGAAAGGGGCAGGAGGCGCGTGGAAGGGAGGGAGGAGAGGGGGGAGGAGGGGGGGGAGGGGGAGGAGGGGGGGGGGCGAGCGAGCTGGGTATTCCCGGAGAGGCGTTGCAGCCGGTCCCAGGGAAAGGGCCTGCCGGGGCGGTGGCCGAAAAAAAAAAAGGAACAACAATCTGACCCGACCGCGGGCACGGCGGCTCCCAGGCGGTACCGCGCGCCCTCGACCGGGAAGGAAAGGCATCAGGGCATCCATGCCAGGCGGGGACGGTCATCAGTCCGCGCGCTATTTCCCCAGCATGGGGCTCCCCCCTCCCGCCCGCGCCCTTCCCACTGTCCCGGCCCGGCGCTGCCTGCTCGCTGCGCACCAGCCGGGGGCGAGTCGCGCGCTCGCGCATGTTTATGTCCTTCGTTTAGGATCCGCGCACGTGTTCTCTCTTTTTGTGCCAACGCACCGTGCTATCGGCTGGGCTTTCAGGGCGTCTGGTGCCAATTCCGCCCCAGCCCGCGCCTGCCTCCCCGTCCCTCCCCCCCCCTGCATGCACAGTCCACACATATCGCGGTCCCCCTCTCCGCCCCGGTGCGCCTTGCCTTCGCTCCTGCCCCCAGCCTCTCCCCTCTCCTCTGCCGTGGGTCTTGATGATCTGATCAGATACATCGTACTCGCGCCCGCCGCCTGGTGCTCATGCACGCGCACGGGCGCACGCGTGCGTACGCGCATCCCTGCCACATACATGCACATGTGCACATGCACATGCACGCACGCACGCATGCATACATACGGCAATGCTCCCAGGGGCACACCAAAGCGTCAGGGAGGACGGCGGCCGCCTCAAGCCGGCTCCCTCAGCGGGCGTCAGCCGGGCCCGTCAGGCCTTGCATCCGCCCGGTTGGCCCACCGGTCGACGTTCCTGCCCGCGCAACCGCGTCGGGAGGGGTTGACCGGGCCCCGGGCTACCCGCGCTGCCGGTGTCAGCATGGCCTCCCTCCTCTCCACTTTGGTGTGGTCTCCTGCATGTGCGCATGTATACGCGTGTGCGCATGTGCGCATGTGCACATGTGCTTGGTGGTGGGTCGATGTGTGTGTGTGTGTGTGTGTGTGCGAACGTGTGCGCGCACACGCGCGCGTGCATGGCCATCATTTCCGCCGTGCCCGCTGATGATGCCTCACTCGGACTGAACCCTCCCCCGGCTGACAGCATGCCACTCCACCCCCTGATCAAGACTAACCATCCTCTCGCCTGCTCGAACAACACTCTCCCCCTCCCCCAGTCAGGGAGGCCCACACACACCTGTCCACCCGCACGCTTGGAATAGATGCCCCCCAGAGGATGCAACACTGTCTATGTTTATTGGAAAAATAGGCGTTATCACCTTGTGCATGTATGCGTGTGAGCGCGCACGCTCCCGAAGAGGAGGGGGGGCGGGTGGAAGAGGCGCGGAGGCCTCGGACGCGCCCCCTTTTGAGTGGCGGCGAGAGGCTCGCCCAGGGGAGGGGGTACACACCGTACTTTGGGTGGGGGGGGGGGGGGGCAGGAGGCAAGGAGCGCAACCGGGTGCCTTTCGGCCTGTCTCTCACACGGTCGTGTCGACGTTGCTATCCACCTTGGCCCCACCGCCGCAGTTGGAGCTCGGCTCATCCCCCTCAGCCGGGCAGTACACATTGAAGCCGAGGCGGCGGGCGAAGCGAGCAAAAAGCCCAGCCCCGAGGCTGGTCTCATTGGCGGCGGTCAGCAGCACGAACCCAGCACAATGAGACACATGCCGGCCCAGGCCATGGCATGGATGGAGGGGGCCGGGCCACCCCCGATCTGGGCCGCCACGAACTCCACCAGGATGGCCGTTGGCACGGCGAGGATGGTGCCGACAGACACAAGCAGCGGCGATCCGGCCATGAAGAGGCAAATCAGCAGCAGGGCATGGTAGATGACCACCACGAACCACAAGATGAGCAGGTCCATGCGGAGTTCCGGCGTCGGAGGCAGGGCAATGTTCTCGAACCCGGTGGCCTGGAGGATGGGCATACCAATCCAGAAGATGAGGACTGTGGTAGGGGGCATGATGGCCGAGCAAAACGAGCGGAAGAGGCGAGGAGGGAACGGGAGCGGGAGCGGGGGCGGGGGGGGGGGGGGAATGACGTGTGTGTGTGTGTGTGTGCATGTACGCGCGCGCGTGTGTATGTGTGTGTCAGAGAATATGGCCCGCGAGCGGTTGTAGAATAGTCGTTGTGGGAGGAAGGGAGGCAGCGACAGGCCGGGGCCGCCGGCGGCCAGGCACGCACATGTCCAAACGCCAGTCAGGCCCAGGGTATAGATAGAAGCCAGAAGACCCTCGAGAGCGGGAGCATCAGGCGGCACGAGGCGATACCATGCGAACAGAACCTCATAGAGACCATAGAGAATGGTCGAGCCAATGAGCAGCATGTACCCGAGGGCAGTCCCATCGGTGGAGGAGTCATCCTCGGTCGGGGCGAATGCCGTCAGGAAGACCCCGGTAATGCACACGGCCACGGCCAGGAACTTGCGCCAGTCCGCGCGCTCCTTGAGGAGGATCATTGAAAGGACTACGCAGACACCCGATGACATACGGAGGAGGAGGAGGAGGAGGAGGAGGAGGAGCGAGCAGACAGGCAGGTGAGAGGGAGGAGAGGAAAACCGTTAGACCGAGGGGGAGAGAGAGCGAGAGGGACAGAAGGAAGGCGAGAGCCGGGCAAGGAGAGAGAGAGAGAGAGAGAGAGCACAGTGACAACGCACAGTACACCACGACACACACGCATTGGTAGATGGCCGTGTTCAGGGAGAGCATCGTGTGGTTGAGCGAGAGGTACCACAGATACAGCATGAGGAAGGAGATACACGCAAGGACGAAGGTCGGCATGAGGTAGCGCCGGGGGTTGATGTCGAAGGCTGGGAAGGGAGGCCGGAAGGCTGTCAGTAACGGGAAAGGCCCGACCAAAGAAGGCAACACACACGGTTGATCCTCCCAGGGGCCGGGGCTCTGGCCTGTGGCCAGCATCAATGGGCATTGGGGGGAGAGAGCCGGCCTCCAACCGCAAGCTAGACGCACTCTTGTAGAAGGGCAATACAATTAGAATGCCCAGGGCAAACATGCTATGCCCAAAGTAACTCATGATGTATGGCTGATTGGGCGCGTGCGGCGGCGAGGGGAGGGCGCCGAAGGGGAGAGAAAGAGAGAGAGGGGGGAAAGGGAGGGGGGGGGGGGGGGGGGGGGAGAGTGTGAGTCCGAAAGATGGCCCGGAAGTTTGTGTGCGCAAGATCAAGTGAGCGAGGCAGGAAAAGGCACCACATCTGCGCAACGATAGAGAAGAGCGGGGAGGCGAACACAAGACACAAATGACGGGGGGGAGGGGGGGAGGAGGGGGGCATACATTCTCATAGCCACTGTCCTGGAGGCTCTGACCGAGCCAGCCTTGGGCCACCCAGGAGATGGCCAGGCCAAACATACACACGAGGGCCATGGCAAGGCGGAAACGCCGGCTGTCTGTCCCGGTCTTGGGCGGGGCCTCGGTCGAGGATGATTGGCCACCAAGCTGGTCGCTGGGGGAGCCGCCCTCTCCAGAAGCAGAGGGCTTTGTCCCGCCGTCGTTGCCGAGGAGGGCCTTGTGGTCGTTGTCATCCTCGGGATAGTAGCCGGACGAGCCGGGCCCCGAGGCGTCGTAACTGAAGAAACTCCCATCATCACGCCCGTCGCTGTGGGAGGACTCCGTCACAAGGGATGTCTCGGAGCCGGTGCGATGAGCCCGGTGGTCGGCAAGGTAGGACGAGATGAGACTGTCCGCCTCGGCGGACAGGGGGCTGCCACCGACCGCTCCGTAGGAGGTGGTCGGTGATGCGGAAGCATGAGAGCTCATTTTTCAAGGTGCTCTGAAACGCGCGGCACATGGTAGGGCACACAGCCGGGGCCGGCACAGGGTGGAACCGGGCAGGGAGAGGAGAAGTCGAGTCAGATCGGATGTCGGGGTGCAAATTGAGTGGGTGGTTGTGGGCTAGGAGGTGGCCGGGCTCACTTCGTCCCATGTGCCCCCCCCCCCCCCGTTTGCAAGCTCGGGAGGGGGAGGGCGGGCGAGGGGAAGTGGGACAAAGGGCGATCGATGTCCCCGCATTTGGAGTGGGCAAAGAGCCAGGAAGAGGCATTCCCATGAAGAGCAGGCGACAGGACCCCCACGGAGGCAAGTGCGGGGCCGGTTGCCTGCTGGCTTTAGTGTGCCGAGGGGGAGGGGGGGGGGGGGAGGGGGGGAGGAGAGCCGATCGCCACCCGCGCGGCCATCCTGTGGGCACCCCCCGCGCGAGATAAGGATGAGCGAGATAAGGGCCAAAATCCGGTCCATCCAAAAATGCTCTCACGTAGGTATGTGCATGCGTGGGGGGATTTGTGATGGCCACTCCGGGGCGTGTGTGGTATCATCCGCTGGGATTTGGCCGACCACCGCCGTTTCCCCGGCAGCGCACGAAGAGTGGCGCGGGCCCTGCCCCCCTCTGGCGAATGTGCGCGTGGGAAAGGGAGGAAGGGAGAGAAGGATGGAGGAGTACCTTTTACAATGACAAAAGGGAGGACGATGTACCGGCTAGCAGAACACCAAAGCGGGGGGGGGGGGGAGATGCAGACGCTTGTCACACACCGTGGGAGGCCCTTCGGGTGAAGGCCAGGGAGTCGGGAGGAGGCGACAGAGGGGGAGGGAAGGAGGCGGGCGGGCGGGCGGGCAATGATGCACGAAGGAAACTACGAAGATGCTGATGCTTGAAAGGCTGAAGGCGCTATTTGTCGGGAGAATCTCTTGCTCTCGGGCGGGTGTCCCCCGGCACGGAGGCATGCCCGGACTTCAGAGGGCAAGTCACACCATTCGGCAGAGCGAGAGGCAAGCACCGCGGCTGGTGTTGGCGGTGCGAAGCCGGAGGGGGTAGAGGCGCAGAACCAGGGAGAATCGTGCCCGAGGTCCACCGGGCGAATGGACCCACATACACACGTACACGCACGCAAGCACGCACGCACGCACGCACGCACGCACGCAC
>NW_009242972.1:1020795-1023214 GCF_000388065.1 Fonticula alba | reverse complement strand
CGCACAGGATCGATGACTTGATCGGGCGGCCTCTCGTGTGCCTTGCACGCCGGTCCATGACTTGGAGCCCCCCCCGCCGGTTCCCAACTTGGCAGGAGTGGTATGCGGCCCGACGCGCCCGCATCACGCGACCACCCGATCACGGGACGCGTTCCTATCGGCTTTGAAACAAACCAACGAAGAAGGTGAAGTTTCTATTTTGGAGGTGAAAATGTGAACAAGAAAGCCAAGCCGGAGGAGAAAGGGAGGAGTGGGAGAGGGGGAGGGGGGCCTGGCCTCCCGCGGGGGAAAGAGGGGAGACCCGCCGTACACGACAGCGCGGGCGCGATGGGGAGCGACGCCGCGACCTCCCCGCCCCCCCCCCCCCCCCCCCCACACACACACACATACACGCCTTTCGCGCCCCTTTTCTTACCGGCGCGAAGACGCCCGAACCTCCAACGAGGTAAGGCGCTTGCCGAGCTCGATGGATTTGAGCTTCTCCTTGGCCAGGTCCCGGGCGATGGAGCGATTCTTCAGCTCGGCCTGGGCCCGAGCGTACTCCGTCTCGGCGAGGGACATCTTGGCCATGACCAGATCGCCCATGAGCTCGGTCGCGTACGCCTGCGTGTCCTCGACCATCTGCTGGGCAGATGCCTGGGCCGCGGCCGTGGCCTCCTTGAGGGCCAGCTCGGCCGACGAGTGGGTCTGCGACAGCTCGGCGCGCAGGGAGGAGATGGTGGCCGTGTGGTCCTCGGCGGACTTGCGGGCACGCTCGGCCTCCCGGCGGGCAGCCTGCGCCGCCAGGCGCTCGCCCTCCAGGTCCTCGATGGCCTGGTCACGGGCGCGCACCGCCTCGCGGAGCTCACGCTGCAGGATGGCCACCTCGGTCCGGGCCTCGGTGGTGGCACGGGCCGCGGCTTCGGCATCGGCGCGAGCCTGCTGCGCCGTGGTGGCAGCCGCCTCGGCCGCCGACCGGGCGCTCTCCATGTTTTCGGACTCCGCCAGGGCCCGAGCCGCGGCCTGGGCCGCCTGGTTATCGGCCAGGCCGAGGGCCGAGCTGGCCGACGCGGCCTGCTCCTCGGCATGGAGCATGCGCGCGGTCACCCGGTCCAGCTCCTCCTGCAGGGCATTCACCTCGTCGTGATGCTTGGCCCGGAGCTTGGAAATGCGCTGCTCAAACTGGGCCAGCTGCTCGTCGGCCTCGCGCTCCGACCGCTCGAGATCCTCCTCGAGGGCCTGGGCCCGGCGCTCGGCATCATGCCGGGCCGTCTGTGCGGCCTGCAGCTGCGCCGCCAGGGCCGTTTGCGCGGTATCCTGGTCGGCCTTGGACCGGAGCTTGTGCTGGTCGAAGTTCCGGCGCAGATCGTCCGCCTGCCGGCGGGCATCCTCCACGTCCTTCTCCAGGCCCCGGGTGGCGCGCTCATTCTCCTGGAGCTTCTGCTGGGCCGCCTTCAGGGCGCGAGTCTTCTCGGCCAGCTCGTCGGACATCTGCTCGATTTCGCTGTCCCGCTCCTGGGTGGCGTCCATCAGCCGGCTGATTTCGGCATTCTTCTCGGCCAGCTGCTGGCGGAGCTGCTCAATCTCCCCGGACTTCTGCTCGACCAAGCTCAGGGCCGAGGCGGCCGCGGCCGCGGCCTGTGCGTTGCCCAGGCTGTCCGATGAGCGCGACAGGGCCGGCGTCGCGGCCGCCCGGGCGATTTCCTCCTGCAGGGCGCCATTCTTCTCGCGCAGGCGCTCGATCTCCTTGTTGAGCTCCGGGATGGCGGAGCGCGCTTGGGCCGACTCGGCGGCCAGGCGCTCGCGCAGGCGAGACAGCTGCTGCTCCAGCAGCTGCGAGTCCTCGATGACCTCGTCGCGCTCGCGCATGACATTGCTCAGCTGCTCGCGGAGTTCGCGGATTTGCGCCTCGAGTTCCGGCGATCCGGCGCCGCCAATGGGCACCGTCGTCGGCGCCGACACGCGGATCTTCGGCTGGTCCGGCACGGACGAGGAAAAGTCCGCCGGCAGCGGCTCGAACCCCGGGGAGGGGGTGTTAATGGCGTGCATGTGCGCCACCGAGGGCTCTTCGCCGGGGGCCATCGCCGGGGCCCGGGTCAGGCCGGAGGGGGGGCCCGAGCGGCCGGCCGCCGACGCGGGGCCCGGATCCGACTCGAAGGGGTTGCTGCTGGCCGGCTCCGGGGACATGCCGAGGGCAGAGCTCCCGGCCGAATGAAGGTCCCCGGGGGAGGAGTCCAGCGGAGTGCTGCTAGGCAGGGAATCGGTCGACACGCCGCCGGAGTAGGCTGGCTTGGCGATCGGATGGAATCGCGAGCGAATGCTACAGGGGCAGGCGTCGAGGGAGGGGCAGTGGGAGGGAGAGTGTGTTCGGTCAGCACAAGGGCACACATGAAAGGCCCGCGGGGTTGGCGCACAAGCCGGGATGTCATCGGGGGGGGGG
>NW_009242972.1:1020040-1020673 GCF_000388065.1 Fonticula alba | reverse complement strand
GGGGGGCGCACTCTTGCTCGA
This sequence comes from Fonticula alba, assembly GCF_000388065.1. NCBI lineage: Eukaryota > Rotosphaerida > Fonticulaceae > Fonticula > Fonticula alba. The sequence continues at coordinate 1,020,652 of NW_009242972.1, read as the reverse complement.
TGGTGATGGGCGTGTCGGCGAGGCTCGGGCCGTCATCATCGTCGTCGTCCTCCTCATCACTGCTGTCCAGGGCTCGGGCATCGACCGTGCGGAAGCTGAAGGCACTGGCAATGCTGGGCTCGTAGTCGTCGTGGTTACCGCGGCCGATGAACTGGCTGCTGATGCTGACGCGAATGGTGCCGGACTTGATCTTGGACGACTGCGACTGCAGGGTGATGGTGTGTTCGTGCGTGGTGGACCCGTCGATGCTGGCGAAGGGCGACAGGTCGAGGGTGGCGCTGCCGAGGGTCTTCTTGCCCTTGCCGCGGACGCTGCGCACGTCGTCCAGCGAGAACTTGTAGTCCTTCGGCTGGAAGGCGCCGCCACTGGGAGAGGAGGCCGTCCGGGAGACGGTCGTCTCGCCGGCGGGGTCCAGCTTGTTCAGCCGGACCAGCATGACCAGCGGCTCGTCGGCCATGTCGATCGAGTGGGGGAGGTTCGACCGGGCCAACTTCGGGGCTGAGACGCCGGACGTGGCGGCGATACGCTGGTGACGTTTCCACTCGACCACCAGCTTCTCAGGGACCCTTTGGGTGGGGGGAACAATGGCCGGCGAGGGGAAGCGGGGGGGGG
>NW_009242972.1:1012529-1019594 GCF_000388065.1 Fonticula alba | reverse complement strand
GGAGGGACGGTCACGGGGGGGGAGAGCCTACCAATTCTTGTCGGCGACCACGATGTCGGCCGAGTGCACGACAACCTTATACTCAAAGTTGAAGGTATTGCCTTCCTCCTCCTCGCCGCCGGCGGGGGTCCCGCCTTTGACGACGCGCGATCTCATGCGCTTCAGCATCGTGACTCTGGGAAGGTGGGGGACCTGAAGGGGAGGAAACGGAGATGAAGGTGAGGCGGTGGGAAAACGGGGGGGGGGAGGAGGGGGGGAATAAGGGGGGAGGTTTGAGAGAGGGTGCCTGCCCGTCCGCCGACATGCCTGCAGGGAGCAGCCTGAAAAGAAATCTCCGAGCGTTTTCGGCGCGTGCCCCGCCCCCACACCCCCCCTGTTGGGTGACCGCTGGGCCAAACATCGCCCCGCACCGGGGGGCCCCGGGCGCAAGATCCCTAGCCCCCCCCGCTCGTCGCTCTCCGAAAGACGCCGGGGCCTCGGACAAAAGATATCCCTTGTGCGGGGCGGGGGCCATTTTGCACGACGGCCCCCAGGCCAGACACACGCGCCCGGTCGCTGGTATTCCCCTTTTATCCCGAGCTGCCAAAGTGAAAAAGGGCGGCCATTGAACGGCTTCGACCCCCCCCTGAAGCACGCTCGGGGGGCGCTCCGCGGCACATTCACACCCGCGCGCGCGCGCGCCGGTTCGTGAAGAGGCCGCCAAGCTGGCGTGTATTCCCCGGGGCAGCCCTTCTTTCGTGGGCGGGAGATAGGCCCTGGGCACCCCGCTCCCGGCGGGCAGGGACGTGCCCCACCGGCCATGGCCTCCCCGCCCCCGGGGGGTGGGGGCGGGGGGCGGAGGTCGGAGCGAGACAGGCCCCCGTTTCTGGCCCCCCCCCCCCCCGCCACCCGGCGTTCACCGTAGGATACCCCATCAGCACCTCGCAAGAAGATCTGCTCTGTCCAGACGCTCGACTTGCCGGAGGAGAACCCTTCCCGGCCCCCGAGATAGGCTCCCAGGCGAATGCGTGGGGCGCGCGCCCACGGGCCGAGGCTCCTTGGCCCCGTCGCGCGCCCACGCCCCCCCCCCCCCCCGCCCCGCCCGGGCGCTCCACCGCGCGAGTGACCCGCCCGCATCACACGGAATACAGGCTGAAGTCCACAATGGGGAGGAATGTTATGCGGAAATATCTGCACTCCCACCCAGCAGGGCGGGGGGGGAGAGGACGAGTGCACTGGCAGCAAAGACTGGCGCGAACGTCGGGGCGCGGGCACTCCCTCCTACTCTGCCAGGCCAGCTCCGGCAGCCGAAAGACCCGCATTTATATTGGGCATTCTACACTGGCCGGGCCCCCAGGGCCACCAGGGCAGGGTCGAACCACGCACAGGGACGCTCCTCCTGAGGGCCATTTCGGCAGAAGCCGGAATTTTCGCCAACCTAAGGGCCTGGCCATTTTTGTCGGGGAAATGGCGCGGTTGGCGCTCCCTCGGCCAAGAATGGAGAGCATCTCGGTGCTGCAAAGGCAGCACAGGCTTGTGGGCTACGCCGGCGCGCGACCACCCGGGGGCGGGGATTCCCGGCTGGGGATTGTGTATTTTTTTTTCAGGCGCGAGGAACAGAAGAGGCACGGGGAGAGAAACAGGGAGCGGGAGGACGGGAGACCGGGGGAGGGGGGGGGGGGGGCCAAGGGAGGCAAGGGCGCCCATCCGGGGCTCGGGAAACTGCACCCACACACGGCGCCCTCTCTAGCGCTTCAAAAAGCTGGTGGCATGCACCAGGATGGCCGGATGGTCAGTGCGCACACGAACAGCCAGCCGGTCGCCGGCCGCCTGGGGAAGTGGCGGCGCCACGGCCAGCAGATTGCCGGAGTCAGCCTTCGCCGGGGTGTCCACTCGCAGCAGGAGGTGGTAGCGCGGAGGGAGGGCCACCAGGTAGTCGCTGGTGGCGGCCCCGCCGGCGGGTTCCGACCCGTGGGTCTCCCGCGGGACGGCATACGGGCTGAGGAAGCGCAGCAGCATGGGCAAGTTCTTCTGCGACACGCGCACGATGGCTTCATACGGCTCGATGCCAGGGTGGCTACAGGAGGGTAGGGTGGAAGGAGGGAGTTCCGTCTTGATGAGTGTGCCGAGCGAGGGGAGGCCGAAAGAGCGAGAGAAGGAGACGAGGAGGGGGGAGGGGGGGCGGGGTGAAGGTGCGTACCTGTCGCTGATGGCCGAGAAGGAGCATTGGCTGGAGGGGCCGGCCTCAAAGGAGCGCGAGGCGTCCAGATCGCTCAGCAGCAGGCTGCCAAGCCAGTGCCATAGATGGTCGAAGATCGGCGCCAGGGCGGAGGGCTGGCAAGAGACGAGTGGGAGTGGGCGGCCAAGCAGAAAACGAGAAAAAGAGAGAGAGAGAGAGAGAGAGAGAGAGAGAAAGGGGGGGAGTCAGAGAGCGAAAGCTCATAGCCTGAAATGTGAGGGGCCCGGACAGGGTCGCTTTTGGCGGACGCACCTCGAAGCCCAGCGGGCGACAGAGGTCCTCAAAGTGGAGCTCCAGCGAAGCGGCGGTGTCCATGCGATCGGCATCCGGCGACCCGGCGGCCAGCATCGTCGACCCGGTGCCGGGGGTCGCGTCGAAGAGGGTCGGCAAAATGGTCACCGGTCCGAGGAGGGTGCGGCCGTCAACCGTGCTCGAGGACAAGATGCAGGCGGCAAGACTGAAGGGGCTCGGGGCCGAGATCGGCAGGGACACTCGGGCGTACGTGGCTGTCGGCAGGGCAGCCGGTCAGACATGTGGAGGTAGAGGGGGGACGGGAGGCAGGGAGGAGGAAGAAGGAGCGAAAGGGAGCTCGGTGCGCGCACATGTCGAGTAGGGCGACGCCTCGGCCGTGTGTCGTGTCTCCTCCAAGTATGGCAGCTCCAGCTCGACGGGCTGATGCAGGATGGCCGGCTGGGCCTGGACACGGCCGGTGGGGCGGGCATCGCCGCCAATATGAGAAATGTTCGTGTGGGCCTGCGACAGGCCGATGCGCGCGGCAAAAAGCTTGCCCATCGGCGCCAGCGACTCGGTCGCCTGGAGCTCCTCCGTGGTGGCCTCCGGGTCGGAGAACTTGGCCAAGGCCAGGGCCAAAGCGTTGGCTGGGGGCGCCCGGATCAGAGGGGGCAGGGGCAGGGGCAAATGCCCGAAGAGATCCATGTGAGCAAGCACATCGATCAGAGGCGAGGGGCGGGGAGGGGGAAGGGAGAAAGGAGCCGATATGGATCCGATTCCGAAGGCACGCACCTTGCATCTGCACTTCGAGTGTGAGGGAAACCGAGCGCCGGCCCGGGCCATTGATCGACCGAAGATAGTCCAGCACCGCCGGAGTGCCGGAGTCAGCACCAGACCGGTCTTCGAAGAGCAGCCCCGCCCAGGCCCCGGGGCCTGCCGCGGGACTCCCGGCGGCACAGACCACCCGGCGCAGGGCCAGCACCGGGACATCGGTCTCAATCACGATGTTGCTGTCTTCCGGGGTGTCATCGCGCGTCGGGGGAAGCAGCAAGGCAATGTCATTGGCCGTCATGAGGGCGGACTGGCTGGTCTCCTGCGCGCTGCCGGTCAGGTTGGACACCAGAGGCGAGAGAACCGAGTACAGGCGATCGGCCGAGAGCCGGGCCAGCAGCGTGTGCAAGAAGCGCGCGTCGGCCCGGGCCGCAGCGCAGGGATGTCCCCGCGCGAGCAGAGACAGCAGAGCCGCCAGCGGGCCGCGAATGCGCCGAGCCCCGGCCTCGGCCGAGGCCTCGGCCTGTGCCTGGAGCTGGTGCGCCGGGAGATGGGCTTCCAGGGGCACCGGGGTCGCATGGGTGATGATGGCCGCCCGAGCCAGCTGCAGCAGGCCATCGGCTCCGGCCTGGCTGCGCCACCACTGGCTGCTTTGGAGCCGGAGGGCGCCAATGAGCGAGAGGATCACCGGCTACACGGGGAGCGAGGGCACGGAGGGAGCGGGGAAATGTCAACACGAAGCGCCAAAGGTGGCCCCAGACCACGGGGAGAGGGCGGTGGCGAAAGGGGCCGGCCGAGGACGCACCGCCGGGTCGGTGAACCGATCTGACAGCGAAAGAGTGCACAGGGGAATGTACTCAACCTGCATGCGCAGCGAGCCCGACCGGAGGCAGGCCACAAACTGGCTGAGGAGGGTCTGGCGGAAGCGCCGGGCCCCGGCATCGGCTGGACCGTCGCCGGCTGAGATGCGCCGAATGAAGTCCAGCACGCCGCGCGTCAGCGACGGGAGTCGAATCATCCGAGCCACGGTGTATCTGCTCGCGGAAGGGGGGGGGGGGGGGGAAGTGGCGAGCATGTGCATGGGTGTGAGACAAAGTAGAGCAGGGACAGGTGATTGGGGTGGGGTGGCGGGGCGGATCGGCGGAGCGAGGGGCAAAGCCGGGGAGACACAGGCGTCTCGGCGCAAAAGGCAGGCGCAGACCAGGCCGCCACCCGGGGCGGGAGCATTGCGCACATGCTGAATGTCGGCACAAAGTCCGGGAAGTGCCGGACCACCAGCTCCAGCGTGTCGAAGAGGGCCACCATGGCCGGGCGCAGGAAGGTCGTGGCCTCGGCCCGGGACCCGGCCACCGCACCAGCCAGCGCCTCACGCTGCAGGTCCCTGTCCAGGCACTCCAGCAGCCGCAGGAGATTCGACGCGAGGGGGAGCTTCCACTGGTTGTCGGCCTCCGAGTCGCCCGCCAGGGGGACGACCCCCCCATCGGCCGGGCCGGACTCAGGCAGACGCCCCAGCCGACAGGCCTTGTCAAAGGCATACAGCAGCACGCGCAGCTTGGCCGCGCGGATGCCAACCGGATCGACCGAGGTGGGAAGCAGGAAGGGCAGTGCCCGCGGCAGGCCGATGGTGGCCAGGAGCTCCAAACTCCGAGACCGGGAGAGTTGGCGCCGGAAAAGTTGCTCCAACCACGAAAGAGTAAGCACCCGCGCGGGGATTGAGCTGGTGGGCACGCGTGTCAGCATGGGGGCAGAGTCGCGCAAGCTGGGGGCGAAAGGGGGGGGGGGGAGGCGGGGGAGGGAGAGAGGGAGGGGCTTCGCCTCCCGCCCTGCGGCCCCCGCTGGTGGCAAAAGGCATCAGGGGGTGCGCACATCCAGGGAATGTTGGCGAACAGGCAAATGCGCAGGGCCAGCGAGCTCATGGCCTCCTCCAGCTGGTCTTCCGCCTCGTAGGATAGCGTGGCTGTGGATGGCGCTCGGCCAGCTCCGGCGGCCCCCTGTGCCGTGAAGGAGTAGAGCAGCTCGCTCAGCAGCAGGTGCGCCTGCAGCAGGCACGGATCAAAGTGCGTCGATAGGCGATATGCCAGGCTGTTCAAGTCCCGGGCCAGGGGCAGGGGGCGCACCCGCGTCGGGGTGAAGGGGGCCAGCGCGTCGGATGCAAAGAAGTCCGTGATCAAGGCCAGCAACAGGGCCGGGGCAAAAGTCGGGCAGGCCTCGATGGCGCGAGTCTGGCCCGCGCGATAGACCTGACCGAGGGAGTTGCACAGGCGGGCGCATGGGGAGCAGTCAGCAAGGGGGGCCTCTGCCGCAGGGGGCGGAGCCCCAGCAAGCTGGCAAACGCACGGACAGCATGAAGTTCTGGAAGTTCTTCTGGTCGGTGGGCGGCTGGGCGGCGCGGTGTGCCGAGGTGTCGCGCGAGGGCGGCGATGGCAGCCCCAGGCCGAAGAAGCCGCCCGTCTTTTCCCGGGCGGCTGGCTGCTCGAGCGGCCGATCGGGCAGGGTCGGCGACTGTGGAGGCGTGTCAGAGAACGAAGGCCAGTGGGTCGCCAAGCCGGGGGAAAGCCCGCGTGCGGGATGGAGCATGTCCGGTCAAGCCCATGTGGGGACATACCATGATGAGAAGCGCATTGCGGGAGATGTCCATCATCAGCAGCGCCAGAACCGCCACAAGGGAAGAGGCACCGGCAGTCGACAAGCGGGCCAGCGAATCCCGGAGGGGAATGGCATGGATTGAAAGCAGGCAGGGCATGATACGCTCCAGCTCGGTCAAGCAGGAGACCGCCTAAGGGGAGAGCCCCGAGAGAGAGAGAGAGAGGGGGGGGGGAAAGCGTTGGTCAGTGCCCAGTGGCCCGCGGGATGGTCAGGATGTGCATGTGGGCGTGTGTCTATCGGAGGGGGGGGGGGGGGGGGCAGGGGAAAAGAAGCCGAGAGCAGGAGGTCTCATGGAGAGAAGGACAAAAGAAGGGAAAAGGAGAGAAGGGCCCCCTGTGCGAACGAACGGTTTGATGGAACCAGGCTATGGAATCCGGCAGCGGCAGGGTACAGTACGCCAACAAGGTTGCCAGCAGGCGCTGGAAGAGGGACTCATGCCGGCGCGCGGCGAGGCACTCACCCGGCTGCAAGGGAAACATCACTTGGCCCAGGGCGAGAGGAGCGGCCGGGTCCCGAACGAAGGAGAAAAGCGACGTCAAGGTGAGCATCGCCTGCGCGGCCACCGACAGCATGGCCGAGTGCGCCAGGCCCTCGAGCTGCCGCGGGGCGGGGAGGAACTTCAGCAGGCAGCCAATGAGACCGTCAAACCTGCAGGGGGGGGGGATGCTCAGCACTCGATGCATGGTGGTATGTGTGTGTGTGTACGTAGGAGGGGAGGGCAGGCGAAAGGGCGGAAAAGGAGGAAGAGGAGGAGGAGGAGGAGGAGGAGGAGGAGGAGTCGCTCCACCATCACAGGAGGACGCACAGCGACGAAAAGGACACAAAGGGGGCCCACTCCTGGATCTGGACCATGACAATGCAGTAGCATTCGGCCACGTTGGACAGCTCGCGGCTGGGAGTGCGCGAGTTGATCATCTCTTGAGACAGGTACCCCAAGCACTCGGAGAAGTATCTGTCTCGGTCCACCGGGCGGACTTGCTGCAGGGCCGGCAGCGGGTGGAACGCGTGGAAGAGCCCGGTCGGCTCGAAGATCCCCTTGATGTTGAGGGGCATTGCGCCATGTGGCGGGGCCTGCGAGAGGACCGGCGACCCACCGGACGGGTGCATCTGGAGCATCGCCAGGGGGAGGGGGGTGGCGAGGAGCAAGAAGGCAAGACGGGAGGGGAGGCGGAGGCAGTCGTGGGGGGGAGGCAGGCGGG
>NW_009242972.1:1005202-1012379 GCF_000388065.1 Fonticula alba | reverse complement strand
CCGTCCTCCTGCTTCATCGCAAGCCCCGCTCGCCCTCCCCCTCCCCCCTCCCTGCCTCGCGTTTCCGATGTCTTCCAAGAAGAAGCAGCTGACCATGGACGATCTGTCCTCTGACAGCGATGACCAGGTGGGCAGCCAGCATTCTGTGCCCATCTTCCTGCATTGACACCAGCGCCGCTAACTTGCTCTCACCAACTCCTGGCCCTGCTCGCGTCGCGCTGCATCGGTCAACCGGACAGAACACCGTCGTTGTCACCAAGGTGCGTGGCGATCTGCCCCTCTCCCCGCCTGCCCATGGCCTGGAAGCCGGCCCTCTCCGACCCCGGCGTCCCTAACCCCCAGCCATGGGTCCTCGACCCTCCCGCAGCCGAAGAAGGACAAGTCCACCCCGAGCAAGAGCTCGACAAAGAGCTCGAAGCGCAGCCGCGCGGACAGCGATTCCGACTCCTCTGGCGCCTCTGACTCCGACTCTGACAGCGAGTCCGAGCGCAAGCGCCGCAAGAAGGCCAAGGCCGCCAAGCGCCGGAGCGCCGACAGCGATTCCGATGCCTCGGACGCCGAGCCGGAGGCGCCTGCCCCCAAGAAGGCTGTCTCCAAGTCCGGCTACCCGGAGAACTCCGCCGGCGAGATTTGCTTCAAGGTGCGCGGAGCATGCACCCGCTGTCTCGCTCCTCTCTCTCTCTCTCTCTCTCTCTCTCTCTCTTTCCTTCTCAAAGTTCGCCAACCACTGATCTCGTCCCCTTTCGCCGGCCTCCCAGCTCTCCGACTTTAAGCATGTGACGCTGTCGTCCTTCCGTGGTGTCAAGTATGTCAACATCCGCGAGTACTACAACGCCCCGAACGGCCAAGTTCTGCCGACCAAGAAGGGTACGCGTCCCTGCCTCCCTGCCTCCCTCCCCCGCCCCCCCCCACACCGCTCCCCTCCTTGCGACTCCTGCCACAGACCCCTTCCCCTTCTCACCCACTTCCCCCTTTCTCCTCGTGTCCCAGGCATTATGCTGAACGCCGCCCAATGGGCCGAGCTCGTCGACCAGGTTGCCACTATCGACCGCGCCTATCGCGGCCTCCCGCCGAAGTGAGGGTCCTCCTTTCGCCGCGCCCGATCTCCCCGGCGCCCTGCCGGCCGCCGTCCCCCTCTTCCCCCCCCGCCCCCATTATTCCCACCGCCATCACGGCGGTGTTTAGATGTATACCTGGCGCAAGCCACAATATCAGAACGATATCCTACAACTCCAGATCCCCTACGAATGTCTTTGACCATCCGCCCGCTTTTGTGCGTGGCGGGGCCACGACTGGTCTTTTTTTTTTCTTTTTTTCTCCCCCATGTCCGCCTTCTCGATCGTGTGGTGGGGCCCCAGGCGCGTAATGTTGAAGCATACTTTTCGGCCACCCCAGGATCCAACTGGCCCCCCCCCTGAGCGCCCAAGAAATGCGCTCTTCTTCCTGCTCCCCCCCCCCCCCCCCCCCCCCCCCCCGACGCGTCCCCTCCTTGCCCCTTTCTCTGTGCCGTCAGCTTCGCGCATCTGGCTTGGCATCCTGGTCGTTCCATTCACCCCCCCTCCCGATTGCCGCCCGAAGGAAATGGCCGTTTGAAGAGGCCCCGGCTGCTGTTGCCCTGTCCCCTGCCTCCATGTCCCCTGATGGCGGCTCGCCCGCCTCTCGGCCAGCTGTCTGTCCGGCGTCCCCCCCTTCCGCCGGCCCGTTTGCCAACTTCGCATCGACTGTCGAGCGCACCCTCTCGCCGGAGCCGCGAATCGCCCGACTGCGTCAGGGCTCCCCCACCCGGACTTGGAGCCCGACCGAGGCCCCGGTCGCCAGCCGGATTGGCGCGGCCGCCATGGTGCCGGAGCGCACGTCGCCCCCGCCGCCGGCCGGTCCCTCTCGATCGTCCTCCTCGGCCGACATTTACCGGTCAATTGTCTGTGTGCCTGGCACGTCCACCCGGCGGGCCCGGCTGGAGGTCGAGCGCTCGCACTCTTCACCGGCTCTCCTGGCCCGCAAGGCCCCAAGGCATGGCACTTCACCCTCGGCGGCCGGCTCATCGCATCGGCTGCAGAGTCTCTTGTCACGAGAGATCACCATCCTAGATCGGGTCCCCGCCATCGGGGGGCCACCAACCCCGGTGGGCTTTGAGCCGGCTGCCGAGGGTGATCTCATGACAATTGAGCCGGGCCCGGCGCTTGACCCGGCACCGGAGGACTTGGCGCCGGTTGGCGAGCGCCGCTTTGCCGGGTTCCCCTCCCCCCTGCCGCGAGGGGCCCGGCCAGCCCTGCCAGCATGCTTGGTGGGAGTGCCGATCCGGCGGCCGGATGCCCCGTCGTCTCGGCGCCCGGCAGTGGCCCCGCCCGTGGCTCGTCTCCTCCGGGCCCCGCCTCTCGACCCATCCAACCGGGGGTATGCCCTGCTGCTGCGCAGTGGCTGGAGCCCGGCCACCGAGCGGGCGCATTCTTGTCCGGAATTGCCCATCCCCAGCACGGCCGGCTCCTCCCCGGAGGAGGGCGGCCCAGCACCGGCATCCGCCACAAGACCCGGTGGGTCTGCGGCCGCCGCCGCCGCTGGGCCCGTCCCCTTCGAGCAACTTGTCATCGGGGCCCGAGCAGCTGGCAGTCGGGCAGGACTGGGCACCGGCGCCGAGGCCGCCGCCCACCAGGCCGAGGACGAGGGCAGCAGCACCCGGGCCGAGACCGATCCCACCTCCCCCCCATGCTCCGGCGAGCACGACAAGTCCGAGACCGGCTCGGGGCTCCTGCCGCCGGGGCCCGGGGCTGGCGAGAGTGCCGCCTCGATCGCCGCCTCGGTGTCGATCGATCGCCTGGTCCACTCGCAGCTCCGGCGTGATATTAGCGACCTCTTCAAGCGATGAGATTCCGACAGTCCAGTACCCGAGGAAATACCATTCGAGAGAGTGGGCACCCCGCTGGGGGCTCCCGCCGCCGGCCTCTCCGCGCCACAGCTGCCATCGCTCCCTGTGTATGCGCGTGGGGTGTTCCCTCTCTTCCCGCGTCACACGCGGCGACGTGCGCTTGGGCATGCGCCCCTCCGCCTGGGTGTGCGTGCGTGTGTGCGCCCGTGTGGGGCTGGCGCCTGCCGGCCTGCTGTCGTCTGGGCATTTGCCGCCTGGCTGGACCCCCCCTTTTTTTTATCAAGTCCGGGAGGGCTCTGGGCGTTCGATAAATGCACCTTCTCCCTTTTCCATTATGTGTGTCTGTGTGCGTCTCTGCACATGCGTGTGACCCTTGCTCTCCCTCATGCCTCCGGCCAGGCACCGCCCCCGGGCTGGGTGAACTCCCGAGCACATGAAGAGAGCCCCCCCCGCGGCGGGCTCCCGGCTGGGGAGCGCCCAGAACAAATCCCACCCTCCTCCTCCTCCTCCTCCTCCCACCCCATCCCGCACCTTCCCTTTCTCTGCAACCATGAGCTCCATCGACCCCAACGCCCTCGGGAACAACCAGGACATCGAGCTTGCCTGGGCCGAGCTGGCCTTCAAGTTCGCCGAGACCCACGAGAAGCTCCTGAGCCGCATTGACGGGTCCAAGCTGCGCCTGACCCGGTGCGTGGCGCGCATCTCGCCCCCTTCGACTGTCCCGGTTGCTCTTCCTGCATTTGTGGTCCCGCCTCTCGCCCTTGGCTTGCCGCAACGGCCCCTCTAACTCGGCTGCTCCCCCCCCCCCCCGTCCATGGCGATGATCGGTCGTCCTCACAGCATTGACGACGCCATCTATGAGCACTTCCGCAAGGAGTTCCCCGACTTCGACCTGTCTTCGGTCGACGATGACATCCTCAAGGGCACTGAGGCCAAGAAGGCCAAGTGGCGCGAGTTCTGCAACAAGTACGAGCACCAGGTCGAGGACTTCAGCGCTGGCACCCTCCTCCGCTCCAAGTGCACCGAGGGCTACAGCCAGGAGAACACCATCCTCGGTGCGTCATTTCTCCCTTTCCTCCTCCTCCTCCTCCTCCTTCTCTTCTCGCTTCCTGTGGTCCCACCCGGCCTGACCCCCATCACCCTACCGCCCCAGTTGTTCGCATCCAGTTCTACGCCATCGAGATTGCCCGCAACCGTGAGGGTCACAACAAGCTGGACAAGTAAGTCCCCCCGCCCCCCCCCCTCCCTCCCTCCCTATGCCATGTGCACTCCTTGTGTCTTCCCTCTTCCCTCTCTCTCTCTCTCTCTCTGCCGTCAGGCGGGGCGTCCACGAGAAAATATATCGAACAAATGCTAGACACTGTTTTCTGGAGACACACACACACACATGCACGGTCTTCAGCGGGCGGTCGGGCCAAGAGTGCGGTCGCGGCAAAAGGAAGGAAAGAGCAAGGAAAGGGGGGTCAGGCATGCTACCCATGTTGCCAGCCCCCCCCCCCCCTCTCTCTCTCTCTTACTCTCTTTCTCCCTGTCTCTTTCCTTCTCGGTGCCCTTTTGTCCTCTGCCTCATGTGCTCTCATTGACTGGAGGTGGCATCGGCCAGCTCGGCGGCCACGGAGTCCAGCGCCGCGCGAGCCTTGTGCGAAGAGAGCACCGCATCATAGTCCTCGCCCTCTTCATCGTCCTCATCATCACCCTCCTCATCATCCACCGGCTGACTGAGGGAGGAGGCGGTCACAGTGGCGGCGGCGGCGCGCTCGGCCTCCAGCTGCTGCCGGCGCATGGCCAGATAGGCGTTCATGGCGTCATCGTCGTCGCCGTCGTCGCTGCCCTCGTCAGCGCTGCCGGCTCCAAGACCGGCCAGCTCGTCCGACCCGAGGCCCTCGTCGTCCGAGTAGTTGTCCTCCTCACCCTGGTCCTCATCTTCCGAGGAGGAGCTGTAGTGTGCCCGGCGAGACACGCGAGGCAGCGGCCCGGTTGGCTCGGCTTCGCCGGCCGACCGGTGGACAAAGCGGAAGAGGCCGGGCTTGATGGTGTCGATGTCGGTCTCGGAGTTGATCATAACTGGCGGGTGGAGGAGGAGTCCGAGGGGAGGCGATTCGGCGCGTTAGCACAAAGGCCGGGGTGTAGTGGTGTGCCTTGAGCGGGGGGGGGGAAACACGACTGGAAGGGGGGCGGCGCTCCCTGGGTCGAGCGCGCGGGATGTTCAGGCACAGGCAAACATACCCTTGTCGAGATTGGTGCCATCGGCCGCACAAAGGGCCTTCAGCTTGTCCAGCCAGCCAAGGCGACGGCAGAGCTCGACGATGACCTTGTCACAATCGCCCAGGATCTCGGCATCGAAGGTAGCCGTGGAGACCAACTCACGGTTGATCAGGATCCGGGGGACACCGCGCGGGAGGAGGGCTGTGTGAGCGTGTGTTTGGGGATTGGGATGGGATGGGAGGGGAGGGGGGGGGGGAGGTCAGCCACAAAGGAATAGACCGCAGCACAGCCACAGCAGAGCGCGGGATGGAGGGACACGGCCGGGGGGAGCACAGCCGGGAAAGAGACGCACAGGGAACCAGAGACACTGGAGACACCTGCAGCGAGGTGCCGATGACAATCATGGCATCAATGTGATCGGAGTCCTGGTTGATGGCGTCGTCGAAAGTGGACGGCAGGCTCTCGGAGAAGAAAATGATGTCTGCATATGTGTGTGTGTGAGAGAGAGAGAGATAGAGAGAGAGATAGATAGAGAGATAGAGAGAGAGAGAGAGAGAGAGAGAGAGAGAGAGAGAGAGAGAGAGAGAGAGAGCAAAGTGCGGGCGAAGTCAGGGAGGCAAATGTCTCGGACGAAAGGTGCCGCGCAGATGGGGAACCCACGTACCAGGCTTGATGACACTGTTCTCGGGGTCGCATTCGCACCGGGGGATGATGTGAGCCATGACAGCCTCGCGGATGTCATCGGCTTGGTACTTCCGCGCACACAGCTGGCAGGTGGCCGTGGCAAAGGAGCCTGCCGGTGGCGTGACGTGGTAACGGGGGAAAGGGAGGAAGGTGGGGAGGCAGAGGGACGAATGAGCCAGAGGGAGTAGGCAAGCAGGCAGGCACACGGCGAGGGGGGGAGGGGAAAAAGCAAGACAAATATGTCGGAGGGGGGGAGAAACCCACCATGACACTGGACGAGCTTGGTGATGCCGGCCTCGAGCTCCAGACCGTCGATGTTCTGGGCGTAGTTGCGCTCAAGTTGGCCGTGGTCCTGCAGCAGTCGGATGAAGTAGTGCGTCGGGGTGGGATGGTACTTGGTCATGCCGGGGAACATTTCCGACGCGAAGGCGAAGAATGGCCCGGGGTTGGTGCGGAAGTAGTTCAGGTCGAAAATGGCCTCCGGGGTCGGGAGGTCCGGATAGCGGTCTCCCACCAGGCTGTACACGCCACCGGAGCTCCGGAAGTCCGGGATGCCGGAGCTGACGGAAATCCCGGCCCCGGTGAGGACGCAAATGCGCCGAGCCCGGCGGATGATGTCCACCACGGCATCCAGGTCGGGCACAGCCACGACGGACGGGCGCCGGGGGATGATATCCACGATCAGCGAGCGGAAGTAGGAGTAGATGCTGCTCGGGGGAATGGCGACGATGGCCTGAGCGGCGAGGGGGGAGCAGGGGATGGCGATCGGTGAGATAACCCCGGGCGGGAGGATGAGGAGGAGGCCGGGCGGTGACATCAATAGGCGGAGCGAACCTGGGGGAGCTTGAAGGTCTGAACCATGTGCCGGAGATTGGCCCTGTCGTTCTCGAAGAGGGAGTAGAACCAAGCATTGAAGGCTGCGGGGAGGGGGGGGGGGGAGAGGTGCCGCAGGCATGAGGCAACACCGAGCGAGCGGGGTGTGAGCAAGCCGGGTCATGGCGGCGTGCGAGTGCGCAGGAACACACGTACATTTGGTGGTCAGCTCGGCCTCGATGGAGGAAAGGAGATCGGCCTGCTGCCGGCTCAGGGTGTCCTCATCCTCGCTCTGGGAGTGATGCTGCGGGGGGGGCATGGCTGGGGGGTCGGTGGGGTCCGGCGTTCCGGCGGGATCGGCCCGGGGGCGCTTGCTCGGGGGCTGGGAAAAGGACTCGACGGGGAGGCGCTCTTGCGAGGCGGCCGACAGCTCGGCTTGAGGATCGCCCAGGGCGGGAGGGGCCGCGGGAGGATCGGTGGTGGCGGCGGCGGAGGCGGCGGTGGTGACGGTGCAGCTGTCCGGAGCGTGGGAGTTGGCCTCCATCAGAAAGATCGGCGCGGAAAAGTGCGAACGTGGAAGCTCCTCGACCTGGAGCAAGCGGGGTCAGTTGG
>NW_009242972.1:999115-1005118 GCF_000388065.1 Fonticula alba | reverse complement strand
CTGCTGCTGCTGCTGCTGCTGCTGCTGCTGCTGTCACCATCCCCACAACTACCGCCACTGCCAAAGATACACCATGGACTTGTGCGTGCCGCATCGATCGGAGGGGTGTCCCTCCCGCCCTTTTTCTCGGCGCTTGGATGGAAGGACCGGAGGAGTGTGTGTGTGTGTGTGGGAGGAACCGCTGGCAGGGCACAGGATTCTTCGGAGGGGAGGGGGAGGATGGCGGGCCGGGCCTCCTCACGGTGAGGCACAGCCTCGGGTGCCTATAAACATGCCCAGATCGCCCGAGGCGCCGGCTTCCGGACACCGAGCAGTTGCCCTGCCGGACCGGGGCCCATGAGGTAGGGGGAGATTTCCCTCCCCCCACTGGCCCCAGGCATCCGCCCCCCCCCCCCCCCCCTCTCGCCTCCCCGCCCACCTGACGCCTCAAGGCGAAGAGGAGGCAGGAGGACGCGCAACGTGGACGCGGGTCAACATGTTCCCCCCAGCGAAATGCGGCGACAGAGCGTGAAGGCCCGCGGCCGGGAACGGGGACAGCCCCGAGCGCCGGCAAACGGGCGCGCAGCCAGAGCACCCCCCAACGGCGGGAGTAAACATCACTTCGGACGGGCCGGTCCCGTGAGCGTCACGCGGCGATGGGGAAGCGCGTTGACATGAGATGCCGACGGATGGGCCGGCCGCGCCCGCGATGGCGGGTCATCGGGCGCCTGGGTGCGTGCCGCCGGTTTGCGCCGGGCGATCTATATCAGCCCTCCACGCCCTCCTCCCTTCGCCTGCGCCTCTTCTTTCTTTTTTTTCATTTACCCCGCCCCGCAACACCCCCCCGTTGTTGCTGCCGCCGCCGCCGTCGTTGTTGTTGTTGTTGCTGCTGCTGCTGCTGCTGCTGCTGCCATCACCATCCCCACAACTACCGCCACTGCCAAAGATACACCATGGACTTGTGCGTGCCGCATCGATCGGAGGGGTGTCCCTCCCGCCCTTTTTCTCCCCCTCCCTCAGCTGTCCCTGTGATTGCGCGCGGTCGCCCGGGCTCTTCGGCCCTCTTGCCCGGAACTCACCCCGATGGCTCAGCCCACTTGACACCAACATCGACGAGCTGGAGGACGATCTGCTCTCCATGCTTGAGGGCGACACCAACATTGGCCATGCCTTCCGCGAGAAGCGCCTGCTGGAACTGAAGCTCCAGTGCGTAGGACCCCCTCGGGGGGGGGGGGGGGAATTGTTTGTTGTCTCCCGCGCGTGGGTCCCCTTTCTGACGGACCTTTGCTCCCGCTCGCCCGCCTGGGCTCCTTGTGCTGGTGAAGGGCCGAGCGCGCCCAGATGATGCAGGACCTGCAGTACGGCAAGTACACGGAGGTGACCGAGGACAAGCAGGTCCTCGATATGACCACCAAGCTGCCCTTCGTGGTGATTCACTTCTACCGGTCGGACTTCGCCCGGTGTGACATCATGCACCGGCATCTGGAAGTGCGTGCCGGGTGGCCTTCCTCCTCGTGCTCGTGTTTCCAGCTGCCCCACCTGTGCCCCTTCGCTCCTGGCGCTTCTGTCCATGTGAAATGGCCCATCTTCTCGCCCTTCCTCCCTCCCTCCCTCTCTCCCTCTTCCTCTCTGTCTCTGTCTCTGTCTCCCTCACACACGCACACACAAACGCGCATGCACTTGCGCATGCTCACCCGCGGTCGCCCTGTAGAAGGTGGCCAAGAAGTACACCGACACCAAGTTCGCCCGGGGAGATGTGACCAAGCTCCCGTTCATGGTGGAGAAGCTCCGTATTCAGGTCCTTCCCTGTGTGATTTTCTTCATCAACGGCGTCACCAACGGCCGGTACGCACACACACACACACACACACGCTCGCGCACACGTTCATATGCGCTGAGGTTCTCGATTCTACACTTTTCCCGCGCCCTCCCCCCCTGTTCTTTGTTCTTGCGCTGGGCCACGCGCGCTGCTGACTCCTGCTTGCTGGCTGAAAGGCTACTTGGCTTCGAGGACCTTGGCAACACGGACCACTTCACGACCGAGCAGCTGGAGGCGCGGCTCCGGCAGGCCGGTGTCATCGGCCGGCCGGGCGAGTCTCTGACCGCCGCCGTGAACCTGGCCAGCCGCGCGGCCAAGGTGCGCGACGGTGCCTACGCCGATGCATTTGCCAAGCGTACTTCGGGCGCCGGGTCGCTCGGTGGGGCACGGCGCTCCGCCCGCCGGGGGATCAACTCCGACAGCGACTACTCCGATGACGAGGACGATTGAGCGCAATGGCCATGGAGCTGGCCGGCCCCTTGCCTCATCCTTCCCTCTGTTCTCCCCTCCTCCTCCTCCTCCTCCTCTCTCTCTCTCTCTTGTCCTCCCGGTAGCAAGTGACATATGCGCACATGCGGGCAAGCGCACGCGTGCACCCGTGGATCGGCTTTCGCATTTGAGTGTGTATTTTATTCTGTGCGGCCAGGCGCGAGCATGCATGCGCATGCGCATGCACATGCGTGTATATGTATATATATATAAATATGGACATGGATATGGATATGGATATGGATATGAATGCATGGACGTGGGTCTGCACGCAAATGTGCCCGCGCACTCGCCTCCTCGGGCGGCATGCGATCCTGCGCACGGCCGCGAAGTGGGGCCATCCCCTAAACCAGCCCGTCGTAGATGAAAAGGCTGGCCGCAGTTCCGGGATCGCACTTGCCTGCGTTAATGAACTCCTCCAGACTGAGCATCCCGTCGCGATCCTTTTTTTCGCGCGCCATCCGCGATGGACGCCGGCATTGCGTGCATTGAAACGCAGTGCGTGTGTGTGCGTGCGTGTGCCCTTGTTAGCGCACGGTGGCCTCCTCTCAGTGGGCGGTCTTTTCGCTCTTCCCCTGCCGTCAGGGGCGGAGCCCGCCCGGCCAGGCCGGGATCAGGTAGCGCACCAGGTCAAAACGCTCGAAGATTTGGTCCACCCGCTTGTCCGGGGTATTCTCATGGAAGGCCAGCTGGTCCATGATGCTGATGGGTCTGGTGTAGGTGCTCGGCTCGCCGAGGCTGCCCTCTCCCGTCATGCCGCTGCCGGCTCCGGTGGCCGGGCCCCCGCCGGGGCCGACGGCGCCGCCGAAGGAGGTGGTGTCCTCGTCGAAGCTCAGCTCGTCGGTCTCGGCTCCGCCGCCACTGCTGCCGAAGGACCCGACCGACGGGCCGGCCGAGCTGTACCCCGGCGAGTAGCCAGCCATCTGGTAGATGGCTGTGACGACCTGCAGCATCTCCTCGCGACCGATCATCTGGTCCCGATCGACGTCGTATATCCGAAAGGCCCACTCGAGTTTTTCCTGGCCAGGAAAGCATGGGCCAGGCGGTTGCAGGCGCGGAACAGGGGACGGAGGTCAGGCGCGAGGTTGGACAGGCGTCCGGGCATGGGCAGACCCTGGGCTGCCTGGGCGGCCGGGGCAGGACCCGTGGTGGGCCGGGCCCCTGGCGGTCATGTACCTCGATGGTGCCGCGTGTGGCGATGGAAAACCCATGGATCAAGTCCTTGAAGGTGACGATGCCGCGACCCTCGCGATCGAAGGAGGCGAACACCCGGGCCGCGAACAGCCGCACCCCGGGGTTGGTGCGGCCCTGCGCAGCCGCCTGGAGGCGACTGCGCCGAGATGTGGACCCGGTCCCGGGGTTGGTGGCCCCACTGGACCCGGCCGGCGAGAAGAATTGCGAATACATGACGATGAAGTGGCTCTCCTTGAGGAAGCCACTGGGGTGGTCTGTGTTTTGTCGATGGAGACGTGCGTGTGTGTGTGTGGGGGGGGGGGGGGGGGTTGGGTGTGTGTGAGTGTGTGTGCGTGTGTGTGTGTGTGCGTGTGTGTGTGTGTGTGCGTGTGTGTGTGTGTGCGTGTGTGTGTGTGTGCGTGTGTGTGTGTGTGTGGGCGTGTGCGTGTGCGTGTGTCAGTCACTGGAAGAGACGTGATGGCTCAGCACATCGCGGCCGGTGACAAGGCGGACCATTGAGGAAGCTACGGTGCCAATCGGTTAATTCCTCGACCGTGAATTTGGTGGAGGGCTGGATCTCGTTGATTTGCTCCGAGGAGAGCTTACTGCTTCGGACACCCATGGGCGTGCGCTGTGATGGCGATGTGGGAGGACGACCGAGCGAGGAGCGGGGCCCGGATCGAGGGAGCGGAGGGGCGCAGGCGAGGGGAGGTAGCTATCCGAGCGAGGAAATATCGAAGCCGGGCGACAACGGGCTTAGGGGCACGGGAGGAGGAGAAAGAGAAGGGCAGCAGGAGGCAGAGAGAGAGAGAGGGAGGGAGAAAGAGAGAGAGACAGAGAGAGGAGGGAGTTCGAAGAATGGAGCCGATTGGCTGAGCTGGCAACTCGCACACAAGATCCGGTGTCCCCCGAAATAGTAACATCTCTGCCGCCAGCGGCACTGGCCCCGCCGCACGGCCAGGCCCGCCTGTCCACCGGCAGGACGCACCAGCGGGCCCCGATGGGGACCCCCCTACCTCATTTGGCGCCCCGATGGCGCCCGGATCACTCTCGCCCCCCCCCCCCCCCCGGTATGGATCCAGGGGGCCCTTCGCCAGCCCTTTCGTTAGCTTCTCCCGCACGCGTGCTGGTACCCTGCTGGATCCGGACGCCCTGGCACCACCCCCTTTGTTCCTCCATTCGGCCGGTGTCTCAGTGGCACACCAGACCACGCCGCCTGGCCCTTGGGAAAGGCCCCCGCGCCCCCCCTCCCGCCGCTGCCCATCGCCCCCCCTCCATTGCCGGTGCCATCGGGAAATATCGGAGCACACGCGCTCCCGTTGCTTGGGCGGCCCCTCGTCAGGGGCGCCGCGGCGGCGCCTGCGTGGCAGTGACCCCGTAGGCGCCAGCCGCCGCCCGGTGGCCACGAACAGAGACGCATGCCACACATTCCTAGGCCACAATGAAGCTGTCAGGCACCACGTGACCCCTTCGGTTACAGTGGCCGGCCTGGGCCGGGGCTTAACTTGTTTGGAGGGCAACCTTCCCCACAGGGTCAAGGCCGTGTGTGTGTGTGTGTGCGTGTGCGTGTGCGCGCCGAAGGGCATGCCGTACTCTCTTGGGCTGCCGCCCCGTGGGTCTCCACCTGTATGTGTGTGTGTGTGTCTACTTGTGTGCGTCTGTGTCTGTGTCTCTGCCCGTGTGTGTGTGTGTGTGTTTGCGTATTTGTGCGCATGTGCACGATATACGCATGGGTCTTGGTGTGCGGGGCCTCCGGCATGCCGGCGCGGTGCCATCCCATATGCTGAGATCGTGCCGTGGGCCAGGGAAGAGTCCCTTTTGTCCCTCTTCACTGCCCTCCCCCGCCTCCCCCTGTGGGGTGTGGTTGCTTCCGGTTGAAAGCCGGAAATGGGCGCATCGGCCGACTGAATTGTCTGGCACTTGGGCCGGGCCGGGTGCCCCCCGGCGCCTTGCCCCTGAATTGGGCCGGGTCTTTAGCTGTGCCCTGTGGCTGCTCAGTGCTGGGGCTCTTTGGGGCAAAGTCCGAGCCCCTGAAACTGCATGCGCAGGCGGCATGCCGCCTGGCCTGGGGAAGGCCCAGCAACTGGCCGGGGCTGACCGTCTGCATTGGGCGTTTGCTCCGGCATGTGCGCATGGATCCATGTGGGGCTCCATGCATTCGCGCCAAAATCCGGCGTGTGAACAGAGAGAGAGACACACACACATACATGCATGCATGCATGCATGCATGGAAATACCGACAGCCAGGCAAACAAACAGACCGACAGAAAAGGGTGCATGCATGTGGCTCCCACTTGGCCGGTCTTCCGTTTGACCTTCCTCCCCTTGCTTGGTGCCCGCGCCCCCCCCCCGCCTGCCCGGGCGCGCCGTGGCGCTCATCCTCGGAGCCAGCAAGTGGCATATTGAAACAAGCGCGGGAGAAGCAGCCCGTGTGGGTTTTTTTTGTTTATGGAACCAGCAGGAGTGGGTCTCCGCCGACCGTGTGCCCCCCTGGGGGTGGGGCGGGGGGTCACACCCAGGGTGTTTATTGTTGCATTTCCCCG
>NW_009242972.1:995512-999105 GCF_000388065.1 Fonticula alba | reverse complement strand
GATGAGGTCGAGGAGCTTGCACAGGAGGAGTTCAGCCCGCCGCTGCCGGTCGCGGGCGCGGTCGCGGTAGCGCCGGCGTCAGCGGCCAGGGGCCGGAGAAGTCGCCGCCGAGCATTGATGAACCAGTTGTTCAGCTGCTCCAGCGTCAGCCCGGTGCGATCGAGCAGCTGCTGCTTATCACGCTCAGTCGGGTACGGCCGGGCCGCGTTCTCGAAAAGCCAGTCCTTCAGCACCTTGACCGAGGAGCGGGGAAGATTGGCCCGGCGCCGGGCGGCGGCCGCGGCGGCCGCCGCCGCCGCAGTCGACGGTCTCGGAGGCGCGGAGCCCGGCTGGCTGGCCGGCGCCGCAGTGCTGCTGCCGGTGTTGCTGCCGGTCGCCATCGAGCCGCCGGCTTCGCGATGGGGCCCCGGTTGGGAAGACGCGGCCGGGTGTGGGTCCGCCGCTGTCAGGGTCAATTGCGCCGAGGCCCCTGTCTCCGTGGGGGCGGGGTGGAAGTGCCGCTCGAAGGGGTGAGCCGTTCCCGCGGGAGGAAAATCGTCAAAAGGACCAGCCTGGATGTGTGGCTGGCGCTGCTGCTGCTGCTGCTGCTGCTGCTGCTGTTGCTGCTGCTGCTGCTGCTGCTGCTGCTGCTGCTGCTGCTGATGCTGCTGATGCTGCTGTTGCAGAGACTGCTGCAGGTGAAGCAGGTATGGTGCAGCGGTCGAGGGACCGGTGGTTGGGTCCGCCATCGAGGTCGTCGAGGCTGCCGGGAACGTCGAGCCTCGCGGAAAATGTGAAGGCCCCGGGTGGGGGGAAAAAATAGAGGCCCTCAGGGAGGCCTGAGGAATTTGCTGCTGCTGCTGCTGCTGCTGCTGCTGCTGCTGCTGTGAGAAGGGGTTCCCGTGCACCTGCATCACCGGGCCCTGGCCTGCCGGAGGCGTGTCCTCGCGGGGCAGTGCCGGACCCGGCCGGGCCCGGCGCTGGGAGGCCCCCATCCCCGGGAGGGCTGTCCGCGGGTCGGCCCCGGCTGCCCCGGCGGTGTCCGTCGTGTCGTGCGCCACGGGCACGGGCGGCTGCGGCAGGTGCGGCAGCCGGGGCTGCTGCTGAGTTGGCACCGGCAGGCCCGAGGCCGGTGCGGCTGGCGAGGCGGGGCTGCCGGTGTGCCACTGCGGCGCGACCAGCACCACGCCGCCCGACCCGGCCACCGAGGGCCGGGCCACGCCGCCGGTCGGCCCGGGGCGGGGCGCCTGCACGCCCGGCGAGGCGGAGCCCGGGGCGGCGGGCATTTCGCGCGGGTCCGCCCGCATGGGAGCCGTGCTCGATGGGGAGGGAATGTGCTTCGCGGCCGGTTGCAAGTGCTGGCGGTCGCCGGCGATGAGGAGGTCCGCCAACTTGGCGCCGGGGCCCATGCCGAGATCGATGGAGCCGACGGGGGCGGAGCCGCGGCGCGAGCTCGGCATGCCCCCGGCCGCGGCGCCGGCGGTGGTGGCCGCCAGCCGCGAGAGGAAAAACTCACTTGCCGGGCTGCCGCCGGCGGGGGTGCCGCCAAGAGACAGCCCCCCGGTGGCATGATGCTGGCCGGGCGAGGCGGCCAGGGGCCCGGCGGACAGGCCTGCCAATCCGGCCGCGGGGCCGGCTGCTCCCTCTACGAGTCCGGAAGACCGACGCCGGCGCCGGGCGGGCGAGGCCGCGGCGGCGGCCGCCATCGTGGCAGCCACCGACGGCGGCCCGGCGATGGAGCTGGTGCTGGGGCAGGGGGCCGACATGCGTCGGGAGCCGGGGGCCGGGGGCGGCGCGGCCGCCAGACAACCGGAAATCAAGTCGCCGATGCTGGTGAAGGGGGCATCCCGGGCTGGCGGGCCGTCGCGTATGGCGAGTGCTCCCAGGGGCGAGGCCGCCGCGCCGGGGCCGCCCTCGGGGCTGGCCATCGTCTCGCCGGCAGCCGGCTGCTTGGGCGGGCCGGCCGGGCCCGAGGGCGGCTCCCGAGCTGGGTGGTGCTTGGCACTGCTGGCGGAGCCGGGGTCAAAGGCCGGGAACTCGTCGCCCGGCCCGAGGGGCTGAATGTCGGAGCCTTCCTCGGCTACGGTGGGCCCCTCGCCGAGCAGCGAGCTTGGCAGGGTCGTGGCCGGGCCGGCCAGGGCTGCTGCCGTGAGAGAGGCCCGGCTTGTGGCCCAGGCGGCCGCATGGGGGGGCGGCACGCGCGAGGGGCACCCCTGCCCGGGCCCGCCGTTGGCCGGCCCGCCGGGCCCGGGGCTCCGCGCTTCGGCCGATCGCCCGGACCGCCGGCGGAGGATCTCCTCCATGCGCTTTTCGTCGCAATACTTGTCGAAGGTGTTGGTGTTGGCGATCTCGAAGACGACGTTGCGGCCGAAGCGCCCGCCCCGGCGCATGCGCCCGGGCCCGGGCCCGGCCGGCCGCGCGCCGCCACAGGCCAGGGGGTCCTGAGCCGCCGGCTCCGGCGCATCGTCGGCCGTGGCGGGGCTCCGGCCGGCCAGGTCATCGGGGCTGCCCGGGCGTGGTGGTCGCGGCGGCGTGACGGCCGGGGGGCTGCCAAAAGAAAAAAAAAGCCCATCGGCTCGCCGAAGGTCAGCAAACACCGAGAGGTGCAGCAAGGGGGGGGGGGGGGCCAGAACATAGCGCAAAAGGCCGCAAAGGGGCGCCGGCGCGCGGGCCATGGGGCGGGGGCGGCCCTTCCGGCGGGCGGCCACATTCGGCGGCCGGGCCACGAGCAACGTACAGGGTCTTCGGGCGCTTGGCCACCGGGCTGGTCGGGTGGTCTGCCCCGAGGGGGGCCGACTGCGCGAGGTGCGGCCCCGAGTCCGGCGCACCTTCGGCGGTGGCGGCGGCGGCGGCGGCCGCGGCGGCGGCCGCGGGCAGGGGCGGGCTGCTGCCGGATGACGGGGTCCCGAGGGCTAAAAGGGACGACCGCCGGCGCTTCAGGCCGCAGGCCGCGTCGGCCAGGCTGGACCCCGGGCCGGTCGGCCAGTCGACCGGGCCCCCCCCCAGGTACAGGCCCGAGGCCGGGGGGGCCGCCAGGCTGCCCCAGGGCCCGGCGGCGGCCGGGCGCTGTGCCCAAAGGACCTGGGTTAGGAGGCGCTGGCTGCGCTCCAACACCCGGCGATGCTGGTCCACCAGCCGAGCCAAATAGCGCTCACTCCAATACCGGGGCAGGAGGTCCCCCAGGGTGCCCGGGTCCTGGGCGTGAGCCGGGTCGGCCTCGTCGACGGCCTGGCCGGGGGACGCGTGGTCATCCTCCCCGTCGGGCCGCATGCCGGCCGCCGCGTGGGACTTCAACAGCCAGCAGGCACGCAGGCTCCAGTCGCTGCTCGCCACATCCGAGGACATGGTGTCCAAGATGGAGTGGAGCTGCTGGTGGCTGAGGCCGCCCCCGGGCCACCATTGGGGCGGATCGCGAGCTGTCCCGCCCGGAGCGGCCTCGCCGGTGGCCCGGTCGTCGGCCGATCCCGGGCAGGGGGGGCCTCGCCGGGGAGAACCCCCCCGATCGAGTGCCAGGGGCAGCTCCCGAGCCGGGGCGGCGTCGAGCAGGAAGTTCGGCGATTGCGTCATGCCGACTGCCTTGGTCAAGGGGACACAATGTGCACCGGGGGCCAGGG
>NW_009242972.1:994253-995402 GCF_000388065.1 Fonticula alba | reverse complement strand
GGGGGAGAGGGGGAGGGAGGACAGGGAGGGAAAGCCCTATTGAGGCAGCAGCAGCAGCAGCAGCAGCAGCAGCAGCAGCAGCAGGGGGCCAGCAGTGGGAGCTGGCCTGGAGACCCTGCTCGTGGGACGGCTCGCTGGTAGCCCACTCCGGGAGATGGGGCTCGGCGGTCGGCGGCGAGGAATGGAGGAGGGAGGGGGAGGCGGGGCTACCGGCGGGCGGGCGCGCGCGCATTCACCCATCGGAGGGCCGCTCAGACCAGAGGGTCCGGCAGCTGGTGACCAGGCCCTCGGCTTCATTGCGGCCCATCCCGGCATGTATCGGGCAAATGTGCGCACGCGCATCCAGTATTCACACACAGACACACACACACACACACACAAGCGGACACAGAGAGATCTTTGGGCACACTTGCGCGCGTGTATACATGTGCGAGTGCAGTTCGGAGGGGGAGGGGAGAGAGGGGGAGGGGTGCGGATGGGAGGGACGGGCGGCGGCGCTCGCACATTCAGCAGTCACGCAAGGCCGCGCTTGGGGGGACAAGAACCACCTCGCCGCCGCCGCCGCCGCCGCCGCCGCCACCGCCGCCGCCACCGCCGCCGCCGCTGTGGCCGCCGCTGCCGCCGATGCCACCACCGGCCGGCGGCCGATGGAAAAGAGCTGCCTCTCGTGCGTTCGGGCCGATGAACCCCATGTCGCCGCGGGACAGCACATCGGCCTCCGGGGAGGGGGCAGCCGGTCTGAGGTGCTCCGAGCGGGCGGCCAATGTCGCTGGGGCGGGCTTCGGCTCGGTGGTGGGCTCGGCGGCCAGCAGCCGGTTCAGGGTGCTACGCAGGCTGTTGACACCTGGCAGGGGCATCGGGCTCTCGGGCACTGGGGCTCCAGGTGCACGGGGCAAAAGCTGAGCAGCGAGGGGACAGGCGGGGCGCGGGAAGGGGCCAAGAGAAGGCGATGCGGGCGTATGGCCGCACCAGAGGGGGGAGGGAGAGGGGGAGGTGTCGCGAGCTACGCAGCGAGAGGAGGAGGCAAGCGGGCTGGGGGACAGAGAGGAAGGCAGGCCGGGTGCGCAATCGTGGGGCTGCTTCAATTGGGTGTGCTCCGGGGGCGGGGAGGGAGAAGGGCTGTGGGCTGGGGGCAGAGGAGGGGAGGGG
>NW_009242972.1:992760-993369 GCF_000388065.1 Fonticula alba | reverse complement strand
TCTTCGATCTACGCCCGCATACTGATGGAGAATGGTGCTCACGGGTGGCTGACCCCTTTTGGCCCATCGCCGGCTCGCCCCCTCCCCCCCTGGGCGGGGAATCCACTCACTTCTGATGTTAGAACTGCCAAAGTGTACAGGCGCTTACGGCACGCGAGGGGCTCACGACCGGGCTGGCCGAGGCCCCCGTCCGCAGGGCGGCCGGCGCGGGGGTAGTCTAAAGGTCCACCGGCGGGGGGAGGGGGGCCTCGGCGAAGGGAGGCAGCAGCCGCAGCGGCAGGCCGCCGGGCGGGCGGCAGCAGCGGTGGCCGAGGACCTTCGGGCCGGATCGCCAGGGGCCAGAGGCTCACGTTCCGGAATTGTGGGTCTTTGACAGATCCGCCCCTGGGCCCGAGGAGGCGAGCCCGGGGAGCAGATCATGAAAGGGCCGATGTGTCTATAAAGCCACAGGCGACCCTTTTTCCCTTGAAGGCCTCGATCGGCCAATCACCGCGGAAGGGGATCTGAAACAAGCTCCCGTCGGTCCTACCCCCAACCCCGAGCGCTGAGCACCTCTCTCCCTCTTTCAGGGGAGGGGAGAGCAGGAGAGGGGCGGGGGGGGGCGGGGGG
>NW_009242972.1:989671-992475 GCF_000388065.1 Fonticula alba | reverse complement strand
GTCGCTGCAATCCTGCCTGTCATGTGCGTGTCCCTCGCTCGCTCCCTACCTGGTGCTCTGCCTGCATGGATGTCTGTGTCCTCGCTGGGGGGGGGGGGGGGGGGGCCGAGAAGCAATTAAGCCCTTCTCATTGGGATGGCAGCACCGGCGAGGGTGGCAGCCGCCGCTCCAATGGCTATGGCCGGAGTGTGTCAAAGGGTCCCCGGGGAGGGGCACGCGAGCTGGCCACCGTCCGGGTCGAAGAAAAAAAAAAAAACATCTCGGGACTGCGAGGAAGACCCCGAGAGAAAGCGAGAGCAATGGAAACATGGGCACCGGCAGATCTCGGTGCACGGAGGTGCAGGCGGCTTGTGCCCGGCCCCGGCCCCGGCCCCGGCCCCGGCCGGTGTACCCTCCGCGCTGATAGCAGGGCCTCGGGCCGGGCGTATAGGTGGCGGCAACCGAAATCGGCCGCCGGCGCCAGACAACAGGGGCACTCACGCCCCGGGCCCTGTGTGCGCGTGCTTTACTGCCCATGAGGGGTCCCCGCCTGGGGCGGTCTCTGGGTCCGGGGGGGGGGCCTGAGGCCGCCGGCTTGCGATTCCCTGGCCTCGGCCCCCAACCCCTGGGTCCGCTGCTCGGCCCGGGGGGCACGCAGGGCCCGGGGGGACACGGCATGTGCGCCGTGATCGACGACCTCGCCGTGCACGCTCCCCTCCGCCTCCGGAGCGCTGATCGGCCACAGCGGAAGGGGGCGGAGGGGGGGGGGGGGGGGCGGGGGGGGGGCGGGGGGCAGCCCACACGCCCGGGGATAAGGTCGCCCACGCATTCGTTCGCGAGCCTCTTCGAGTGCACTCTCTGGGCCCGGGCCATGTCCGCCGGCCATGGCGTCACCGATGGGCGGAGCCAGCAACCGGTGATTGGGACATTAGTGTTTGTTGTTTGTTGTTTACCCACCGGCCAGGCCATATTGCTGGCGGCGCCCCTGCCATCGCCCGTGTATGTGGAGCACGCCAGCCGCTGGGCCTTCAGAGTGGCGTCCAGCGGGGAGGCGGGGAGAGCCACAAATTGGAGCGTGATCGTGCTGCTGAGTCATCTGGAGCGGGGCCTCCGGGCCGGGGTCCGAGAGCCGCGAAGGCACACCGAGGGCGGCGGCCACGAGAGGCACAACGCCCTCGCGCGCGCTGCCTTGATTAAGACTGCCCCGGAAAGGACAAGTTCCGGGACATCGAGCCCCGGGGCGCATGAGGGGGCCGGGCATGCTCGGGTGCCGCCACTCGCGCGAGGCCCGGCTGGCCGGGCGGTGCTCGCCGGCCCGGCCGATCAAGGCGCCCCCCCCCCCCGCCCTCGCATGCATGCTGGCGGTGGCCCATGCGGCCGGCCAAGCCCGGGCCGCCGGTGTCTGGCTGATGGGGAGCAGGCAAACAGAGCCATCACTCTTGACTCGGTGCTTCGCTCCGCCCCATGGGGGGAGCCTGGGCAAGAAGTTTGCACCCTCGCAGCGGTGGCGGTGGCGCCGGTCGGCTGGGCTTTTATTATGGCGAGCGGGCATTCTTTCACACACACACACACACACACACACACCCTAGACCCTACCTCGGAAGGGGGAGGAGTCTGGAGGTGTGCGTGTGTGTGTGTGTGCCGGTCGATGCGTCCCCCAGGGTGAGGGGCTGTTTTGTCAGGCGGCCCGGGCCTTTCGCAGGGACCGAGGATGCTGGAAAGGGCGTCCGCCGCAGTGGCGACGAGGCCGTGCCACCGACGGGCGGGGGAGCGCAGCACAGCAGCCAGCAAGAGGGGGGAGGAGCCCGCGGGCCCACATTGATGCAAGTGTCGGGCGGTCGAGCGCCGCACGCCGCCGGGGCAAGGCCAGCCGCTGGGGCTCATGTGCTGGGCCTCCCCCGGGCGCATGAATGTGCGCGCGCCGAAGAGCGACAACCAGGCCGACACGGCGGCGCCCCCGGGCACCTCCAGTCGCCATGTGGTGGATGTGGCAATCTACCACGGAGCCCGGCTTGCTTGGCAAAGCCTCAATTCCAGCAGCCACGCATTTGCGCCCAAGGAATGGGGCTTCTCCGGGGCGGACATTCTCGTGAGTGGCCCCGTGTGTGTGTGTGTGTGTATGTCCTTCAGATCGCACGCGTGCCTGGGACCCAGGGGGTTGCGAGAACGGAAGGATGAGCCCGCGTGAGATGGCGGTGTAAAGGCAATGCGAGAGGAGGTGGCCCGGCGCATGTGCAGCGGTGGCTTCCCTGCGGCAGGGGGCGCGGGCTTGCCTGCGGCTGTGCTCGTCCTTTCGGGTGCACGGGAGGGGGAAACGCCCAGGCCACCGACATCCAGGGGGGGGGGGGGGGGGGGCGGCAGCAGGACAGAGAGACACGGCTGGAGACGTCGAGTGCATGTTAAGGCCTTGCGGCAGGCCACTTCACTCGGGCCTCCTGGCAGGTTGAAGCCGGCAGGGGAGCCGAGGGGGGCCGGCCGGGACACACACGCGCCCAAGCACAGGGGCGCACGCCCGCCGGGCCGCCGGCGCGAAGCTCGGCAGTTCTGCCAGGCCCGGGGGTACACATGTTTACGATCTCACGGTTAAAGGCGGCCCCAGGGTGACTGGCTGTGTTAAGGCTCGGCGCGCGCGTGGCGGGTCGCCTTGCGAAGCGGTGTGTATGCGCGCGCCGGGCGGACCCTGGCCGATCGAGCCAGGGGCCCGGCCGACCCCCGCGGCGCTTCCGCCGGTGCCCCCTTTGATCGTTCCCGCAGGCCGGCGTGCGTCGGCGCTGCCAGCCCCCGGCGGGAAGATCCCGCACGGCGCACGCACACAGCAGGAGCCG
>NW_009242972.1:981419-989602 GCF_000388065.1 Fonticula alba | reverse complement strand
GGGGGGGGGGGGGGGGGGGGGGGGGGGGGGGTTGTCAGGTCCGACTTGTCAGGCCCCCTGGCGCCCTGCGGCCGGGCCCCTGCCGGGAACGGCGGCAATCGCCCGCACGGGAAGGCCGACGACCTCCGGACCGGGGACAGTGTCCAGGAGTAGCGGCGGTGGCACGTCCAGCCTTGAAAAAAGCCCGAAAGAACAAAGCGACCCTTCCGGCCCCCCCCCCTCCCCCCCCCCTCCCATCATCCCTCTCCATCTGTCACATTGCTCTTGCCCGATCACTCGGCCTTTTGGCATGCTGGCTCTCCGGTGCAACAACACGCGCCTGCGCGGCTCTCGCTCACAACACTGCTGGTGAGGGCCGGGCGCATGCCGCAGGAGAGGGGCCGAGGGGCGGGGCGGGGGAGCAGGCGAGGGTGTCACATTCGAGCGGTTAATCAAACGGCCCCGGGGCTGCCAACGTTTGACTGTCACTTGCGGTCGTATATGTGGACCGATGTCCGAGCAGGCGCCCGCGGAGGCCGGACAGACGGGACGCCCAGCATGGGGAGGGGTGCGGGCCGATGCTCCCCGGCAGCAGGCGGGATGGATATACCCCCGGCGCGCAGGGACCATTCGACCACACACACACACACAGAGAGAGAGAGACACACATGCAAGCATGCACATGGCTGCATGGCGGGCGGGGACATCCGTACGCTCGGGGCCGGACAGCGCCATAGGGCACGCCGCGGCCCTGGGAATTATTCCCGCATGCCCTGGAAAACTGGTGGCAGATTAAACAGCAAGCCCCGGCCTCGGTCTCAGCAAAGACGCCCCCGCCTTGCCTGCCCCGAAGCACACCCTATGCCGGCACCATTTGGCCTGGTGACACCCAAGGCGCGATCGGGCGCGCGGACCTTCTTCAAAACACCCAGGCCAGACCTCGGGACCGAAGGCGGCGAAGGGCGGGTGGCCGATGCGGCCGGCGAAATATGGGCGCTTGACTGCCCAGCGCGCACATCACCATGCCCGGGAGGCATACTTCGGCGGGGAGGGGTGAAGGCCACTTGGTGAGGGGGCTGCCAACGTCAAAAATGGCACCTCCGCCCCCCCCCCCCCCCCCCCCCCCCCCCCCCCCCCCTCCTGATCCGAGTCTCCCCGCCGCGCGGCGGCGCGCGGGGGGGGGCGCGCGCCCCCCAGGGGGGGGGGGGCGCATTTGGGGCCGCGGGAGGCGGGGGAGGGACGTCCGGGCCGAAGGCTAGCGCGTGGTGCCCTTGCCCGCGCCCCCGCCCCCCCCCTCCTCGGAAACGAAAGAGCCCCCCCTCCCCCCAAACGGTGGGAGTTGTCCGGCTCCCGTTTCAGCAGCCACCGTCGGCCCGGGGGGGGGGGAGGGGGAGCGGGGACGGGGGCAGTCTGTCTGGGCTCAGGGCGCTGCCAAGCCCGAGACGCGCCGACAAGTCCTTCCGGGGGACGGGGGGGGGGAGTGAAGAAGACCACGGCCGGCGTCGCGCCCTCGAAAAACGAAAAACCCCATCTCGGGCGGGCGCCCACCGAAAATGGGATTGTGGGTGTCGCGTGCGCCGGCGATGGATCCCCCGCCCTGATCGAGGGGGAGGATGGCCCCGGGGCACGAGAAAAATGCCCCGCCGCAGAAACAGCGAACCCAAGTATTGGCGGAAAAAGAAAGCCAGCATTTTGGCGGAGTCTTGACAGATGCTTGCTCACTTTCGGGCCCGCAGACAGGCCGGGCACCTGACGCGTTGGATCATGTGCCATGCGACCCTTTTCCAATTAACGGTCGCCAGTGGCGCACCCAAAGGAGAATGGCCTTTTCCATATTGGCGGGGTCTGATTCGGGGCGGCCGTGTCCGGCGGGCCTGGGCACATGTGAAACCCGCGGCTGACGAACTTCGCCGCGGGTGATGTGGGTGCTGGGTGAAACCTTTAAATCACGGAGAAATCCGACCCTCCCCATGGGGGCGTAGCTCAAATGGTAGAGCGGCCGCTTAGCATGCGGCAGGCAGGGGGATCGATACCCTCCGCCTCCAGATCCTTTTGATGCCGCATCCTTTTGGTCCCCCTCCGGCGCAACACTGGTGGAGGGGTAGCGCGTGCGTTCCCCCCCCCCCTCCCGCTGCCGCTGGTTGCGCTCTTGATCCGAGGGCGAACAGCAGGACGAAACACATTGTATTGGCCTGGAAGCGCATTACGGGGTATATTTGCCCGACGCGGGAACACTGGCAATAGATGCGTCTTTATGTCCCCCGCACCCACCGTCACCCTGGGACCGGGGGGGGGGGGGCAAATGAGGAATCGTCAAACGACGACCGGCACGGGGAATGCTCCTCTCCGCCTTGTTCCCCCTGGCCGAGTAGCAGGAAGTTGCTCCGGAAAACACGCATGACCAATTCGCTGCCCAGGCAGGGGGGATTGGCCTTTTGGACCCTGTGTCCCCTCTGCCCGACCTTGGCTCTGTCCGGCGTTCCTGCTCCTCCTGCTCCCTGTTCGTGCCACCCTGATCTCGCCTGGCGCGGTGCGCGCGCGGGCGCGCGCTGGCCGTGCTGCGGGGCCAGGCGGCGCGCATATGTGCTTGGATGGTATGCATGAACATGTGTGGGTGGGTGGGTGTGTGTGGGGGGGGGGGGGGGGGGGGGCGGGGGGGGGGGGGCGGGGGGGGGGGGGGGGTGGGGGGGGGGGGGGGGGGGGGGGGGGGGGGGGGGGGGGGGGGGGGGGGGGGGGGGGGGGGGGGGAGTGTATGCGGATGAGAGAGGGAGGGGGACAGACAGGGAAGGACCAGGCGCGTCACTCATTTTCCACCGAGCCTCTGTCAGCGCTGCTCAGCAGGAAAACTGACTGCCAAACTAGCTGGAGAGTGGGCGGGGTCCCCTCGCCCTTTTTTCTTTTTTTTGACGAGGGCCTCGCCCGAAGGCGACTTTGCTTTTTTCATCTTTTTCTAGAGCAGCCTATGTCTCGTCAAGGGAGGGAAGGGAAAGGGGGAGGGGGGGGGGGGGGCGCATAGGCACGCGTATCGCACTCGAGCAGCAGGAGCAGCAACAGAGCCGCAAAGGCAAGGGCGTCAAAGGCGGCCATGAGAGAGAGAGAGAGAGAGAGAAAGGGATAGAGAGAGAAAGAGACCAGTCCACGCGCATTGCCTCGCGTGGCGCTGACGACGTGTGCCAAGAGCGGGCAGAGGAATGAAGGGGCTTGCTCCCACCTCTCAGTCTCCCTGCCATTCTCCAATTCAAGCTTCTTCTTCCTTCTATAGGAGACGGTCTCACGAGCATGCCTGCATGCGTAGCCCCCACCCCGGGGGAGGGATGGAGGAGGGAAAGAGAGCGAGAGGGAGAGAGAGAAAGGGAGAGAGAGAGAGGGAGGGAGAGGGGCAAGACGGAAACCCTCTTCACACATCGGAGGAGGCATCGTCGGAGTGGTGGCCGTCATGCTCCGAGGTGAGCGAGGCAACGCCGCTGCTGCTGCCGCCGAAGGTACTGTCAGCCGGGCCTGGAGCGGTCGCCACGGCCCCGAGTCCCGGAGCCATGGAGATATCCTTCGCGCCGGGGCCGGGAGCCGCAGTGGCGACTTGCGGGCCGGGAGCCAGGCATGCCGGCTCCTCCGGATCGTCGGCCATCATGTCGGCGACAGATCCGGGCCCGGCAGTCTCCTCGCTGGAGGGGCCCCTGTGCGTTGATGAGTCATCGGCCGGCTGCCCAGGCGAGGAGTTTGTCTCCAGGTCGCTGCTGACTGCCGAGGAGAGGGAGTGTGTGGTGCCGGGGAGGTCGTCATGTTGGTGCTGCGGCTGCGGCTGCGGCTGCGGCTGCGGCTGCGGCTGCGGCTGCGGCTGCGGCTGCGGCTGCTCGCCATGGGTCGAGGTCAGGGAAGCATCGCATGCCGAAGGGGTGGGGGAGGAGGAAGATGCGGTCATCGGGGCAGAGCCGGGCTGCTGGGGAGGGAGAGCCCCTGCACCGACGGTCCCTCCATGGGGGGAGGACGGCTCGGCGGCGGTGGCAGACGGAGTGCGCGAAGCCGCCACGGTCACCGGCGTGCCATGGTGATGGGAGGTCGAGGAGAGAGGGCCGCCGGTCGTGCTGCCGGGGAGACTGGGAGATGCGGAAGCCGGAGGGCCAGCGGCGCTACTCCGGACCCCGGCGAAGCCGGTGTCAGCATAGAACTTGGCCAAATACCGCTCGCGGTTGGTGAGGCTGTGTGTGTGTGTGTGTGCGTGCGTGCGTGCGTGCGTGCGAGGCTGTGTGTGTGTGTGTGTGCGTGCGTGCGTGCGTGCGTGCGTGCGTGCGTGCGTGCGTGCGTGCGTGCGTGCGTGCGTGCGTGCGTGCGTGCGTGCGTGCGTGCGTGCGTGCGTGCGTGCGTGCGTGCGTGCGTGCGTGCGTGCGTGCGTGTGTCAGTGTTGCTGCAGGAGAGGAGGGAAGGGAGGTGGGAGGAGGGCATAGCGTGGCGCGCGCGTGTGGGTGTGTGCAATAAGGGGCATAGTAGAGAGTGATGTGCGTGTGTAAAGCCAGGGCGAGGGGAGAGAGAGAGAGAGAGAGAGCACGCTCGGGAGCATGGACGGGGTGGGACACGCACAAGCCGATAAATGGCCAGCCAAGAGGACCCCAGAAGGAGATGTGCCCGGTGAGAGAAGCCAGCAGGGCGCTGACCACCCGCCCCCAGTTGGTGTGGTGCTTGCGCATGAGACTGACCAAGGCAATGCCAATGTAGCACATAATCAGCAGGAAGGACTGTCCGGCCACGGCGCGGAACTCCTGGAAGTGCGAGGCCAGGGCCGGGCTGCGCCGGCGCCGGGCCGACCGGTGGCGATTGCCACCGGCCGGGGCCTTGGCACGGGAGGCGGTCCTGGCGGAGCGGGTGTTCCGGCGGGCGCGCTTTTCCGGCACGCGAGCTTCCCCGGCTCCCGGCATGTGGGGGGCAGCACCAGCACCAGCAGCACCGATGGCCGAAGATGACGGCGAGAGGGGGCCATGAAGACCTGCAGCATCGCCGGGGCCCAGGCCGCCAGCGGCCATGGTGGTGGCACGGAGCTCCGGCGAGGAGGCCGCACTGCCCCGCATGACTGGGCTCATGGAGAGGTGGCTGCTCTTGTCGCCACCGGCCGACAGGTCATCGGAGCTGATGGAAACCGACGAGTAGAGGTCGCTAGCGCCATCGCCCGACAGGATGGTGCCCGGCTGGCCGGAGCCCTTGTCAGTGGGGGGGAACTTCTCCGCGGGACCGGTGCCGCCAGCCGCGGCCGGCGAGGAGGTCGAGGAGGAGAGCGACACCCGGGGCATGTCCCGCAGGGGGATGTCGCCAGCTGCCTCGGCACCACCACCATGGTCGTCCTCAGTGAGATCGGAAGAGCACACGTTCAGTGGGGGGGAACTTCTCCGCGGGACCGGTGCCGCCAGCCGCGGCCGGCGAGGAGGTCGAGGAGGAGAGCGACACCCGGGGCATGTCCCGCAGGGGGATGTCGCCAGCTGCCTCGGCACCACCACCATGGTCGTCCTCAGTGCCGGAGTACATGTTGACATCGCCCGGACGCCCGGTGAAGCCGGTCCCCAGGTCGGAGGTGTCCTCGGTGCTGTAGGAGGAGCTGTACGCACAGCCGGCCTCCTGGCAGGGGGAGCTGGAGCCGCGGGTGTCGGACCACCGGTGCGGGCACTGCTGATGGTGATCGAAGTCCTGGCCATCGGAAAGAGAGGAGAAGCAGGAAATCCAGTTGTGGAAGAAATCCACAAACCAATGTCCCGTCCGGCGGCAGGCAACCTTCAGCCTGCTCTCGGCCCCGGTGTCGGGGTGGGTGCGGAAAAAGAGCCGCCGCTCGGCGGGGGCCGCCTTGTCGGAGGCCAGTGCGCCGCCTGACCGACCGAAGTCCGGGTCGAAGTGCGAATACTGCTGCCGGTACAGGCGCCGCGTCATGTATGCCACGAGGATGAGCGGCCCCATGTGGTAGACCATCGAAACGAGGTAGATCAGCTTGTAGGCAGGACCAAACTGGTAGCACATTTCGTAGCCA
This sequence comes from Fonticula alba, assembly GCF_000388065.1. Lineage (NCBI taxonomy): Eukaryota > Rotosphaerida > Fonticulaceae > Fonticula > Fonticula alba. Next base: position 983,619 of record NW_009242972.1, on the reverse strand, counting down.
TTCTGGCAGCCGCGAATGCCATGGAGGACAGGGAGCGGGGGAGGGGGGATTGTGTCGGTCAGAGGGGGCCGTGTCGAACGGGTGATCGGGGTGGCGGCGGCGGCGGCGATGGCGAATGGCCGGCAGCAATGCCGGCGAGGCGGCGCAAACGCACCACGATGTCCGGGCCGTTGAGGTGGAAGGCGACGGCGATGCCGGTGACAATCGGGATCGGGAGCCAGTAGATGATCGGAACGATCAGGACGTGGCCAAGGTGCATGCGCTCCTTCATGCGGAAGATGATGTAGATCTGGCCATGCACGCGTGCGCGCACGTATGTGTGTGTGTGTGTGTGTGCGTGTGTGTGTGTGCGTGTGCGTGTGCGTGTGCGTGTGCGTGTGTTTGTGGGAGGTCCCGGGCAACGGAGCAGGGAGGACGAACGTCAGAGGGGCCGGGGCCTTGGGGCCATGCAGCAACCGAATGCCAAAGTGTGCCGGCCAATGGGACCGGAGGCCGAATGGGGTGCGTACCCGCCACATCCGGAAGAAGTAGCTGGTCACCAAAGTCCCGTAGCCGATGGTGTACTGGACGATGACTGCGCGTGGCCGGGAGAAGAAAGCGGCGGAGGAGGGCGGCACGGCGGGGCAGGTGCCGTGGCGCGCGAGAATGTTGGGAGATGTCAGTTCACCGGGGGGGGGGGGGGGGGGGGGGGGGGGGGGGGGGGGGGGGGGGGGGGAGGGGGGGGGGGGGGGGGGGGGGGGGGCGTCGCAGGGCGTTTGCCGGGTGCATGGAGGCATGCCTGCCTAAACGCACAGCCGAGAGTGCAGAACCACGGCCCGGGGTAGGGGAGCACTTGGAAAGTCATCTGCAGGGAGGATGGCCGTGTCAGTGAGGGGGCTCCGGCACAAGTGCAAGTGCAAGTGCAAGTGCAAGTGTGTGTGTGTGTGTGTGTGTGTCCAATTGTTGGGGAGAGAAGGGGAGGGAGAAGGTGGCGAAGGGCCAAATGCATGCATACCATGATGCCGAGGACGACCGTTGTTCCGCCTGGAGAGGCACGAAGCCGGGTTGTGACACACAGACACACACAGACACACACAGACACACACAGACACACACACACACACAGACACACACACATTGGCGTGGGGGGAGGGGAGGAGAACGGTTAGAGCGCCGACGAAAAAGACACCAAGGCGCCATCACGGAGGAGGGGGCGGGGGACACCAAGCAGCAGCATCGCAAAAGCCCGCGACGCACCCGCCAGACCCCAGGTAACCGGGGTCAGCTGCCGTGCACGGAAGGGCGCAAAGTCCCGGCGCCGGTTCCAGATGAGGATCAGGGCCAGCCAATCGACCAGCAACAGGGCATAGATGGCCGCATAGCAGAGGATCGACGCCAGAGGAGGCCCAGCAGCCAGGGCCACCTCGTCAATGAGCGGATCGGTGTGCTGCATCGGGGTGTGCTCCAGGGAAAAGGGCGCCACAATGGCGCCGACAATGATGCTGACGCCGATCATGACCAGCCCGAGGATCGTGATCGGGGATTGCTGGAGGGCCATGATGGTTCAGGGGGGGGCGGGGGGCGCGGGCCTCCAGGGCACAGTGCGTTCGGGGGCACGCACGGGAGGCAGACAAGAACAAAGGAGGAGAGGGGGGGGGCTAGTTGGGGGAGGCGCGCTGAAGGACGTGCAATGGGCTGCGGTGGCACAAGAGAAGGGCCGCGAGAAGGGATGCCGAGGAAGGGGCGGAATAGGCAGGAGGGGGACAGGGGGAGGGGCCCTGAATGGCAGACCGGCAGACGCCCTGCCAGCGGGGGGACCCTTGAGGGTATCCGCCTGGCGTGGTGTCGATGCCGTCAACAACGGCCGGAGCAACAGCGGCAGTGCGGTAGTTCCAGGCGCCGCGAGACTAGTGCAGTAGTCGCAGGCGCAGCAGGAGTAGTGCGGTGGTTGCGGGAGCCGACATGGCAGCAACAGCAGCAGCAGCAGCAGCAGCAGTAGTAGTGGTAACAACAGGAGGCCAGGGGCGAACGTGGGGGCCGAAGCGCTGAGAGGTGTGGATGGGCACGGCCACCGCGGCTGGCCGGCGCAGGGCGAGCGGGCGAACCAGGAGGACCTGGGAAGGCCTCACACGGGGGCGAGGGGGGCCGCCGAGTGAGACAGGCACTCGGCGAGGGCCGAGGGGGGCGGGCACGGGCAACAGAAGGCCTCAGGTAGGGGGGG
>NW_009242972.1:974558-980359 GCF_000388065.1 Fonticula alba | reverse complement strand
CCCCCCCCCCCCCCCCCGAGGCCTGGGCCCGCGGCCACCGGCGGGGCGGGGGGCCGCAAGGGGGAAGGAACCCGCGCCCGCCCAGCAGCGCGGGCAAGGCCCATCATGGGTACCAGACTCTTTTTTTCGGCCCCAGGAATCTGAACTCGCCGACCAGCCGCCGGCCCGGCCCGCGGCATGCCGGCTGGCATGCGTGAGACAATGTGGCTCGGAGCCGGGGCGTGGGTAAGACTAGGGCCGGACACGGCCCGGCGGGGGCGGGGTTGGGCAGAGCCAGGCCCGGATCCGTCACCCGGCGTCGGTGTTCGCGACTTAGGCATGCAAGGGCACCGGACATGGTTCCACTCGTTCTTTTTTATTTCCCCCTCTCCCGCACGGCTCGGTGGGAAAACTGGCCGCCGGGCTGGCAATAATGTACATCCCACCCCCCCCCGGCCCCGGGCCCGGTCCTTTCTCCGGGTCTCCCCCCGTTGTTCCCCTGTTGGCCCCTGCCCCTGGCTCCTCGGGGTCACACACGGTGCCTGATTTTTCCCGCGGGAGCCGGGGGGGGGGGGGGACTCGGGGAAAATGGGCGAAAAAATCCGAGGGGTCTCTCCCCAGGCGTGCTGGTGCCCTGCGTGGGTGGGAGCTCTTTCGGGCAGCAGCTGGCGCGGCCCGCGCGACGACGACCGCCACGACGCGGGGGGCGGGCGGGGAGTCGGGTTCGGGACGACTCCTCTCCACCCCTCACGAATGGTTGGAGGCCGTGTCGGAGGCGGAAGAGTCGTCGTCCTCCGAACCGGAGGAGGTGCCGAAATCGTGCAACGAACACGTTGCGCTGCCAGCGCTGCTGGTGAAGGGGCTTATCAGGGAGGCAATGCTGCCGCCGCTGCTGCCGCAGTCGGCGCTGGCGCTGCAGCTGTCGCCGATGATGATGCCTCCGTTGCCGGTGGCAGCCCCCCCCCGGCTGGTGGCGGCCGAATAGCCCGGCCGTGGCAGGCGGCAAGGCGGCTGCTGCTGCTGGCGATCGTCCCCCGGGCCGGAGGTGATGATGGCCCCGAGGCCGGGCCCGGCCGGGGGGGGCAGCGCCTCGGTGGGCGACCCCTCGGACACCAGGTCCCCGGTGTCGTGGTAGAAGGCCATCGAGCCGGAGGCCAGGTCCACTTGCGCCTCCGGGTCCTCGGTGGCCGACATGCGCCCATGCGGTGGCATGGTGGCCGGCACGGCGAGGGAGCTCTTGCGCCGACGTGAAAGCCGGCTGAGGAGGCCGCCGGCACCGGCCCCGGGGCCGGGCCCGGCCATCGGGCTTGGCGGGGTCGTCGAGGGGAGGTCCGTCTCGGCGGCCATGTCGATCGAGGTCCCGTGTCGGGACGACGGCCCCCCGGCCTCGCCGGAGGAGCTCCCACGCCGCGACGGCGCGCCAACCAGCTTAGACAGGATGGCCATTTTGCTGCCACCGCCGGCGGATGCACCGGGAGTGATCGGGGTCCCGGGCCGGTGGTCCGGCAGCTGGGGCTGAGACGGAGGGGGGTGCGGCTGCTGCTGCTGCTGCTGCCGCTGCTCGGAGTCGCACTCGGCGGGGGCCTCGCCGGCCGGCGGCTGGAGAATGCGCCCCGAAGGGAGGCCCGCCCCGCCCCCCGCCGGCCCGGCGGCCAGCATGACGGAATCGCGTTTGGCGGCATCGAAGCCGGCGAGGCTGGCAGCGGCGGGACCGCCGCCGCCGCCGCCGCCGCCGGGGCCCCACCCCGGCGCCGAGGTCCCCCCGGCCCCGGGCGTGCGCGGGGTCAACGGCATCGGCGTGCCACAGTAGTAGGACATCGGCGAGGCCGGGCCGCTGCCGAAGGCGCCTGCCCCGCCGCTCGGGCTGCCGACCGAGGGGGAGAGCGGCCCGCCGGTGCTGCTCCGGATCCCGGCGAACCCGGTGTCGGCGTAGAACTTGGCCAGGTACTTTTCGCGGTTGGTCAGGCTGGGCCAGCCGGGCAGCCGGCCGCCGGGCAGCGGGGCGGGGCGGGGCGGGGGGGGAAGGGCGAGCGCGTCAGTGGGCAGGCGGGTGGTTTTGCCAGTATCGGGGGACTGGCCCCCGTGTTTGGAGGGCTCTGGACCCGGGAGCGGCGGGCGCGCGGCCGGCGGGGCGCGGGGAGATGCACCCCCGGGGCGCGCGCGCGCGCGCGCACCCATGCGCCCATGTGGGTCTTGGTGTGCGCGCGGAGGCGCGGGAGCCCAGGGGGGGCGGGGCGGGCGGGGGGGGCGAGGCGTGGGTGCAATATGTGTGATCGGGAAATAAAATCACCGCAATAATCGGCTCGTCGGACACGCACAAGCCAATGAACGGCCAGCCAAGGGGGCCCCAGAAGGAGATGTGCGCCGTGAAGGAGGCCACCAGGGCGCTGACCACCCGGCCCCAGTTGGTGTGGTGCTTGCCCACCAGGCTGACCACGGCGATGCCCATGTAACACAGGGCCAGGAGGAAGGACTGCCCGGCCACGGCGCGGAACTCCTGGAAGTGCGAGGCCAGGGCCGGGCCGCGCCGGCGCCGGGACGATCGGCTGCGGGTGCTGGCCTTCGCCCCGCCGCCGCCGCCGCCGCCACCGGCACGGGCATTGGCGCGGCTCCCCCGGCGGGAGCGCTTCTCCGGGGTGCCGGCGTCCCCCGGGCGGGCTGCCTCCCCGGCGCCGGGCGTGGCGTCGCCATTGCCGCCGCCCGCCGCCAGGGGGGACGCCGAGTAGTAGCCCTGCTGCTGGATGTGGAGGAGGTTGATGACCGCCGCGCCTGGCGGCGCATGCAGACGCACATCGCCCGGGCCCGGACCGCCGGCGGCACGCAACTCCGGCGGCAGGGGGGCACTGGCCCGGATGACCGGGCTCGAGGGGCGGCCGGCGGCGGCCGGGCCGGCGCCGAAGGCCGGACCTGCCGCCGCGGCCCCGGGCGCGGTGGTCCCGATCGAGGCCGGCACGCCGGCGGCCCCGGCCTGGCGCAGGAGATCCGCCGCCGACACGGCCACCGCCGCCGGGTCATACACCTCGGAGGTGTCGATGTCGGCCAGGGTCGACACGCCGGAGCGCTTGCGCTCGAACCGGCGCTTGGTTTGCAGCTGGGCCGCCGGCGAGAGGGGCTGCCCGGGGAGGGGGCCGGCGGCGGCCCGGCTCGGCGGCCCGGTGCCGGGAGCCGCCCCGGGCCCCGGCGCCGGGAGCAGGGCCCGCGCCGAGGCGGCCGCCGGATCGTCATCCTGCGACCAGTCCAGCGACCGGCCGGAGGAGGTGAGGTGATGCTGGCTGCCCTTGTCGCCGCCGGTGCTGCTGCCGCTGCCGCCGGCCGAAAGGTCGTCCGAGCTGGTGGAGTCCGAGGAGCAGAAGTCGCTGCTCGGGTCGCCGGCCAGCAGGCCGCCGGGCAGGCAGGCCGCCTTGTCGGTGGGGAGCTTGTCGGCCGTGCGGCCGGCCGGGCCGTTCCCCCCCCGGCCGGCCGGGCCCGGGGCCGTCATCTCGCGCAGGGGGATGGCCTCCCCGGCATTGGGCCTGCCCCGGCCGCCGGTCGGGTCGTCCTCCGCGTGGGGCCCCGCCAGGGCATTGTGCGTGTCGCCCAGGCGCCCGGTGAGGCTGGTGGCCGTGAGACACACCGTGTCGGTGGCGGTCCCGGTGTCGGACGTATCCTCGGCACTGGGCGACAGGCCGCACAGGCAGTCGGCCTTGCTGCAGGGGGCAGTCCCGCCGGCATGGGGGTCCGGGCCGAAGCCCCGGCCGCTGGCCCAGCGATTGGGGCACTCGCGCGGCAGGAAGTACTGCTGCTGCTGCTCGAAGTCCCGGCCGTCGGAGGGCGAGGAGAAGCAGGAGCACCAGGCCCCGAGGAACTCGGCGAACCAGCGCCCGGTCCGGTGCCAGGCCGTGGCCAGCAGGCTCTTGGCGCCGGTGTCCGGGTCGGTGCGGAGGAGCAGCCGCCGCCGGGGGGGCGCCTCGTCGCCGGGCCCCGCGCCGGCCCCGGCCCGACCGGCGTCCAAGTCAAAGCGCGTGTACTGCTGCTCATACAGGCGCCGGGTCAGGTATGCCACCGTGATGTGTGGAACCGTGTGGAAGATGATCGACCCGAGGTAGATCATCTTGTAGGCCGGGCCATATTGGTAGCACATTTCGTAGCCATTCTGGCCCGATGGGGGGGATTGCCGGAGGGGCGCGGCCGAGGGAGCGGGGCGTGGCGAGGTCGCGTGTCAGCCTTTCAGGAGGATATCCGGTGCCGTGTGGCGCCTGCGGGGGTGGTAGGCAGGCGGGGGCGAGGAGGGGCAAAGGGCGGGAGACTGCAGCGATGGGTGCCAGCCTCAGGGCCGGCAACATCCGCAGCAGCCACACCCGCAGCACCGCCCCTTGCAGCAGGACACATACCACAACATCCGGCCCATTGAGATGCATGACGCTGGCCACGCCGGTGACAATCGGGATCGGCAGCCAGTAAAGAACCGGCGCCCAGAGGATGTGCCCGAGGTGCACGCGCTCCTTGAGGCGGAAAATGGTGTAAATCTGCGCGTTCCCGCACGGCAGCCGGGGCGAGGACCATCGCGGCTGTTAGTCGTATGTGCGTGTGTGTGTGTGTGTGCGTGTGCGTGTGCGTGTGCGTGTGCGTGTGCGTGTGCGGGGAGTCGCAAGTGCGCGCGGGTGCCCCGCTGCCGCGCGAGGCCACCATGCCGGCCAATGTCCCGGGGAACGCACCCGCCACATGCGGAAGAAGTAGCTCGTCACCAGGGTCCCGTAGCCGATCGCATACTGGACCATGACTGTCGGGAGGAAGGCGCGAGGTCGCCAAGGGCCGACCGCCGGCAGCCGATCCCGGGGCCCGGGGCATGTCAGTGTGGGAAGTCCCCCCCGGTGGATGTGCCCTCATGCACATGCCGCACGCGGCGCGAGCGACAAAGAGCGGCGAGGGCGGGCAAGGGGATGCGCCATCTTCGACGCACAGCCAAATGTACAGAACCACGGTCCGGGATAGGGAAACACCTGGAAGGTCATCTACCGGGGCGAGGGCGATTCAGAGGGGCCAGGAGGAGCGCGTCAGTGAGGGTCATGCCGAGGTGCGTGGACGGATGTGCGAGGGCCCGGCCATTTCTTTGCGCCCCATCGACCAAGCCAAGCAAGGGCCGCGGCACACTGACATACCATGATGCCGAGAACCACCATGGTTCCCCCTGCCGAGGTGTAGCGTCCAGCCAGGGCATGCGCCAAAGGCACGCGCACGCGCACGCGCACGAACAGGTGAATGGGATGCGGTCCGGGTGAAGGGGGACAGTCATCAGGCCCAGGGGCAGGCGGATCGCCGCCGGCGCGGCCGCCGCCAGGAATGGGGAAAACCCCGCGACGGGCCTCGCACCCACCAGACCCCAGGTGACCGGGGTCAATTGCCGCGCGCGGAAGGGCGCGAAATCCCGGCGCCGGTTCCAGATGAGTGTCAAGGCCGACCAGTCGACCAGGAGCGTGGCAAAAATGGCCACATAGCAGAGGATGGCCGCCAGCGGGGTCCCGGCCGACAGGGCGTCCGAGTCCACCAGCGGGTCGACGCGCTCGGCCGGAGTGTGCTTGAGGGAGAAGGGCGCCGACAAGAGCGCCACAATGAGGCTGACCCCGACCATGATCAGGCCGAGGACCGCGATCGGCGAGTGCTGCAGGACCATGGTATATCAGGGGCCTCTCCGGCACGGCACGATCGGCGGGCGGGCGGGCGGCAGGGTCGGACTTCGGACAAGCTCGAGTTGGCGGGCGCGTGGGGCCGGAAGCGCGACGCAGGGCGGTTCGGGCCGAGAGGAGGGGCGGGGCGGGGAGGGGGGGGAGCGAGGAGCGAGCAGG
>NW_009242972.1:962810-974271 GCF_000388065.1 Fonticula alba | reverse complement strand
GGGCGGGCGGTCGCGGCGTAGGCCCCCAGGCAGCGTCCTTTGCCCGGGATGCCATCGGCCTGCGGACTGCCTGGCGGCTGCGGGAAGTGCGCCAGGTGGGGCGTGGCAGGGGGAGGCCGCGACCGGGTGGCGAGAGCAACCTGTAGGGTGCTCCCCACAGGCCAGTCATGCCCGAGCCGCTGCTGCGATGGGCGGCAGGACATGCCCCTTGGCGCCCCGCCGGCCATTCCGGGCCTCGCCCGGGTCCCCAGGCCGGGAGCGGCCCTCGGGGGCTTGGCAGCGGCCGGCGCCGGACAGCGCGGCAAGGCACCCGGCGATCCGGCTCCAGCGGGTTTAACGAGCAGCGCTCGAATCGGGCCCCGCGCTCCCGGCCCCTCGGGTGGGTGAGTCCCGCAGATGAGAGTAAAACCGGTGGAGTTGATTCGGGCAAAGAGGCGGCCCCGGACAGCCGGCCGGGCGGCCCGGGACAATGGCCCGGGAACGGCGACCGGGGCGCGCCGGACCCAGCGGCGCAGGCCCCGCCCACGCCCCGGGGCTTAACCCCCAATGGCCGGGCCACTCCGAGACAGCCAGGCCGTCGGCCGAACATTGCCCATGTGGCGGCCTGGGCGACATGGGACCAGCCAGGGCCCGGATTCGTCGCATGTGTGTATATGCCTGCGTGTGTGCGCCTGTATGTGTGAGTGTGTCTGTTTATGTAAATATATCGAAGCGAGGGGGGGGGGGGGGGGCGCGGCGACCAGCCAGCCAGGCGTGCCGATCAGGGGCGAGGGGGACCTCCATAGCTCATGGGCAAGCCATGCGGGGTGTCTGGCACCCCGGCGCCCAGGCAGGCGGTCTCGCATGGCGCACGCGCCGGGCCCCTCTGGGACTGCCTTAGCCGCGAACGCCTCCCCCCTCCCCCCCGCGGCCAAGAGGCCAAGGATGCCAATGCGTCGGCCGGCCGCGCCGCGTACATCGGCAAGCCGGCCGTTGTCGCGTGCAGCCGGCCTCCTGCCGGGCATGCACCGGCCTCTACGTGCATGCAGGGAAGAATGCGTAGGCCTGGGCGGCGGACCCTTCTTCTTTTTCCGCACCGTGCCTGCTGGCTCGTCCGACTCGCTCTGCCTCGTATGCCCGAGCCAGTGCGCGGTGGCACCATCTCCCCCGCGCTCGCCGCTGGCAGGCATTAACTGCCACCATGCGAACCCCCACGTTCCCCTGCCGGCCCCCTTCCAGACACACGCACGCACGCACGCACGCACGCACGCACGCGCCCACACACGCACGCGCCCACACACTCCTTCCCCACAATTTCCCCGAGACCAAATAGCAATGTAGCCCGCGATCGCCGCCGCGGGTGCCAACGCACTCGGAGAACAGACCACAATCCCCGGCGATCCCACATCCTCCCCCGCCGCTGGCGCCGCTGCGGCCCGCCCGGGCCGGCAGCTTGTTGCTCGCTCGCTCGCTCGACGGGGACAAGCGTCCGGCGCGGCAGCCCGGGGGTTGCGGCCGGGGGCCGTGCGCACGCGGGCTTCTTCGGGGGCTTGGCCGCCCGTTGTGTTCGGCATCGGCCTCTGCCTCGGCCTCGGCCTCGGCCTCGGGGGGCACTCGGCCCCTGATGGGCCTCCGGCCTCTTGGCCGGGCCTGACCCGGCTCGGCTGGGTGTTTGTGTCGGTGGGCAACTCAGCGGACCAAGACGGCGCGCTCGTACCACCTCGAGGGGCTTGGCGGCGGAGGGCTGGGAAAGGGAAAACGCCAACCCGTTGGGCCGTATGTGGGCGACCTGCCCCGCCGCATCTCCTGTCCCCCCCCCCCCCCCCCCCCCCCCCCCCCCCCCCCCCCCCCCCCCCCCCCGCCCCCCAGGGGCCCGTCCTGGGGACGCTTCAGGAAGCACCTCGACAAACAACCAATATCCCCCGGAATGCCGTGTCGATCGGGACCAAGCAGGCCCGGTCAAGAAACCCGGCGACGCACCGGGCGCCTCTCAACTTGGGTGTCCATTCTTTTTCGCCCATGCACATGCGCATGTACCTGCCCTTGCCTGGTGCATTTCTCGCTTTCCGGCCTCCATCGGGCTTGGCCCGCTCCTTCGCCCGTCTTCTCCCGAGACTCGCTCTGTTGTCTTGTCCTTGACTCCGCCGGTCCCCGCGGGGGGGGGGGGGGGCGGGGGGCGCGCCATGGGGTGACTGGCGAAAAACGATGCGGGCCAGCCCCCCTCGGCCCTCGACTCCGGGCCGCCCTTGGGGCCCGGCTATGGGTGTTCCTTCCAACTTTCAAGTGAGCTCCCCCGCCACTGGCTATTCTCTCCCCCCCCCCCGTTCTCTCTCTCTCTTCGCTCTCTATCTCCCTCCGTGTCTGCCTGTCTCTCTCTCTCTCTCTCCCCCCCTGGCTAGACTGTCCCTCTCGCGACCTCCCCCCTGCGCGCCCCGCCTCCCTTGGCGCTCCGTCGGGGGGACTCCGGTTTTATTGGGCCACCCCCTTTCCGAAAGGGGCGGGGCAATGGGAGAGAAAAGGACACAGTGATAGCATGAGCCTGAAGCCCGGGAAAGGGAGGGGGGCAGCACACAGCCAGCCCCTCGTATGCGGGCTCCGCGCTCGGCCGTCCGCGGGCCCGCTTCAGGTATTGTCGCCCGGCCCGGTCCCGGCTCCGGTTCTGGTTTCGGCCCCGGCTCCGGCCCCCGTGCCAAGGACGTCGCCCTGGAGCAGTCGCTGCTTCTTGACCGGCGGATGGGGGCCGGTCCCATGGATGTCGCTGTCGCCGGCGGTGCCCTCGCTGCTGGAGGAAAGCGAAAGCGGCGGCAAGACCTGGCAGGCGGCCCACGACCCCGGGGAGCCGGCCAGCCCGGGCGACACCAGTGGCAGGGTCTTGGTCTCGGAGCGCGACAGCATCGAGGGGCTCTCCTGCTGCGGCGGCGGCGGTGGCGCAGCCGACATGGCGGGCAGCGCGCTTGCAAGCTCGGCACCGCCGGCGGGGGTCGACCCGTGCGGGGCACCGGCCGCCGGATCCTCAAGTCGAGCTGAGGCTCCCGGCGGGGTGCCGACGCCCGGTGATGGCATTGGGCTCGGCATCATGGCTGAGGCGGACCCGGGGGCCGGGATGCCGGGCGTCCCGGCTGCCGGGGCGCCGCTGGCCAGGGCCGCGGTACGGGGCCGTGCCGCGGCGAACTCCAGCCTCGCGGCCATCGGGGGAATGGCCACCGCCTGGACGCCAGACATGCTGCTGGGGGTGCTCAGCGAGGCCTGAGCCGCGGGGGCCGAGGCGGTGGCCGTCCGCCCGCCGGGAGGAGACCCGGACCCATGGGACAGCAGCCCGTACGAGGGCGCGTGGTGGGGAGCCCCGGCGCCGGTCCCCGACACCGAGGGCAGGAGGGCCTGATAGTGGCTGGGCAGCATGCCCGGACGCGCTGGCGGATCGCCGCACATGCTCTCATCGGCACCGGCACCGGGCCCGGGCCCGGGGCCCAAGCCACTTGTGTTTCCTCCGCCAGGGGGGTTCATGCTGTTGGTGAAGGCGGGCATGCTGCCGCCACCGCCGGCGGCGGCTGCAGCCGCTGCCGCCATCGCCAGGGCCGTCGAGTTGTTCAAGTCCCCGATGCCCGACCCGGGGAAATGACCCAGCCCGGGCCGATACCCCGTCGGGGTGTACTCCAGGGGCAGGGGCTGTGGTGGCTGCTGCTGCTGCTGCTGCCGGACGAACGACATGGCCGAGGCCGGAGACGCGGGAGTGCGGGCGACGCACCCACAGACACGCAAACACACACGCACGCGCGCGCGCGCGCGCGAGGCCACATCCAGGAGCCCGTCGATCAGGGGGTGGTTAGATACGCACGCGGGCAGGCATATAAACATGTTCGCGTGCGGGGGGGGGGGGCGGGGCAGAGGCACGGGCGAGCCATGGGGCCGCTGAGGAGGACAGGGCTCCGGGCCGGGCATCTGCTGCACGGAGCCCGGCGCGCCATCGTGTGATCTTCTTGCAGGGGCCGGAGCAATGGACACGACACGGCACCTGGCACCATGGCTCGGGACCAGGAAAAGGAAGACGAGGAGGAAGAGGCGTGTTTAAGGGGGGGGGCGGGGAGGGCGGGGGAACGTATCCATCGCGTGCCGCACTCAGCGTCGATAGCGAGCCGACGGCCGGCAGGGGCGCCGATGATGTGGCGGCCAGGGCCGCGGCATTGGACTCGCTCAGGCGCTGGACATTCTGGCTGGCCTGCTGGCCGCCGCGGCTGCGCTCGGCGTCGGTCAGCCGGTGGGCGGTGCCCCGGCGCTGGGCCGCCCGGCCGCCGCGGCTGGCGATCATGCGCTGCTTTTGCGGGTCCATGGCGGCGAAGCCGCGCCGGGCTCGGGGCCGGGGCGGCGGCGGCGGCGCGGGAGGGACCTCGCCGGCGGCCAGGGCCCGAGCCACGGCCTCCAGCCGGGCCGCACGCTGGGTGGCGGTCTCGCCATCGCGGTTGTTCCGGCGCCGGGGCTTGGCCGGCTTCTTGGCCGGGCCGGGGGCCAATGGGGCCGGGGTCGAGGGGGCCGAGGCCAGCCCGGCCCCGGGCGAGCTGGTCACATTGAAGTCCAGCAGCCCGGGCCCCAGGCCGCCCGGCGAGGGGATCCCGCCCACCATGGCCAGCAGCCCCGGCGTCGAGTGGGTGCTGACGCCGGCGGAGCCGGGGGCGGCGGCGGCCGCCGCCGCGGCCGCCGCCGCCAGCGCCGCCGCCCCACCAGGCAGATAGGGGTGCAAGCTGCGCAGCAGTGCCAGCGGCTCGGGCTCGACCTCGCCGGCGAGGTGCGGCTGCTGGTGCAGCAGGTACTCACCGCCATTCATCGGCGCTGACCCCGGCGGGAGTTGAGGCGCCGTGGGCAGGACGCCGGCCGCCGCCGCCGCCGCCGCCGCCGCCGCCGCCGCCGCCGCCGGGTCTCCGACGGCCGAGCCGTCGGCCATCGCGAGGAAGTGCCCGCCGCTGGCCGCCCGCCGGGCGTACGAGTTGTCGATGGCCACGATGACTTCGCCATGGTGGCCGCCCGCTCCGGACGGGACGATGGGCATGGCCACGGCGGCCGGCGAGGCCATGCCGGCCCCGGCGTCGCCCGGGCCCGGGAACGACGCCCAGGGCCCGGGGCTGGCGCCCGGCCGTCCGCCGGTAGCCTCCACCGAGGCCACCATGCGCGTCGGGTGCGGCGACACATGGAACCCGAGAGCATGCGACCCGCCCGGCGGCCCGGCGCCACTGCCCGGGGGCCTTTGCTCGCGCCGCCACTCGCCAGCGGCGACACCTTCCCGGGTGTTGCCGCCATCGCCGGGGCCACTGCCCGGGGGGGGCTGCTGATCCGCCGTGACGAAGGGCGACGAGCCGCGCCCCGGGCCCAGGCCGGCTGCTGGCTGCCCGGCGGCCGGGCCAGGCCCGCCTCGCGCGGCGGCCGCCACCGGTCCCACCCCCGGGACCCAGGTGTCCAGCAAGCCGGCCGCGTGGCGGAAGTCTCGCCAGCTGCCGGGGGTGCCACTTCCGGCGGGCCCGCCGAGGGCCTGGTGCTGCGAGAAGGGCTGCACCTCGCCATCCAGTATGGGGCCCATGCCGGGCTCACTCCCGGCCCAGGCCCCCCCGGGCAGGCCACCGAGTCCCTCGGCTCCCATGGACCCCCCCGCGGCCTGGTGGTGGTGGTGGTGGTGGTGGTGGTACATGGCCAGCAGCGGGCCCGCGCTCGGACCGGCCGGGAACTGCGGCAGCTGGGGGTAGGTAGGCTGGCCCGCTGGCCCGGGCGGCCCTTGCTGCTGCGGCTGCTGGTGCTGGTGCTGGTGCTGGTGCTGGGCATGTGCCTGCCGGTGCTGGGGGTGGTGGTCCTGCAGGTGATGCTGGTAAGAGCCATGGTGGTGCGACGCATGAGGCAGGGCATCCGGCCCGGATGCCGACCGGTCAATGGCGTGGAGGTTCTCCGAGGCCGAGCCGCCGCCGCCCCCGAGCAGGGCCGAGCTCAACGCCGACATATGCGCTCCCGCCACCGGCAAAGACCCATGGCCCATGGGGGGCAAGTGCTCGCGACTGCTCCCGCCGCCGGCGGCTACTGCTGTGCCCGCGTCTGACGGCGGCAGGGGGGCCGACACGGCGGTGAACTACGGCCAGCCGGGTTGTCACAGCCGGCCGCCCGGCGTCGATGGGTCGCAGCCAGCCGCCATCGACATGGTTCACCACACACCGAAGAGGCGGGGGGGGGGGGGGGGCGGGCGCGACAGGAGGCGAGAGCCGAGCCCGGCGGAGGAGGAGGAGCGGGACGGAGGAGGGTCAGCAAGAGTGCGGGCGGTGGGGAGGATGGGGTCGAGCGATCGCCCACTGCCGGGGCAAGCGGCAGGGCACCCTAAGCATGGGCGCCCCGCCGCCGCGCCAGTGCCCCCGGTGGGTGTGTACCTCACGCTGGGCAAAGTACGGCGAGGAGCCGGGCTGGTGGGGGAGGTGCCCATGGCGGTGGAGGTGCTGGAAGCGCGCGGCCCCGCCCGACCCAGGGCGCATCTCACTCCCACCGAGACGGGGATCGCCGCCACCGCCCACGTGGGTGGGCGCCCCCTCGCCAAGAGGACTATGGGCCACTGGATTCGCGTTGACACGCACAGGCATCCATCGGCGTTTGGGGTCATGTCAATATCTTTGCATGGGTCCGTGCTCTCGGACAGAGCAGGGCCTGCGATCGGCCACCAGCAGGGGGGGGGGGGAAACAGGGCCGGGAGACCGCCCCACCAGAACACCGGCGGAGGGGGGGGGGGCGCGAGTGCAAAAGAGAGAAGGCGCGCGCGAGCGAGAGCCACACAGAGAGGCAGGGGACAAAGGGGGCGAGAGACAGAGTGCGCACATCCGCCGTGGGCCGTCGAGACGACCACCGGTCTCGGGGCGCCGCCATACGGGTCGCCCTCGGTGGCGAAGGAGGAGCTGCTGCCCGGGGCCGGGGCTTCCATGTTGAAGGAGTTCCGGCCCCCTCCCGGCAGGGGGTGAGCCTGCCGGAGGTGGTGCCGATGCGGGTGCTGGTGCCGGTGGTGCGGGTGCTGGGGCTGACCGGCGTGCGCATGGGGGGGGTCGAGGGGCTGATGGTGCACCGGCCCGGGGGAAGGTGCCTGGCCCGGGGCCGGGTTGGCGGCCGCTCGAGCAACGGTCCCGCCCGGGCCCCCGGCCGCACATGCCAGGTACTCCTCGGAGCTCGATCCGCAGAGAGTATCGTCGGAGGTGGACCCCCCCCCGGCACCGGGGGTGGGCCCCGGGTCCGCACGCAGCAGCTGACTGCCGGGGCCCGGGGCGCCGGGGGTGCCGCCGGGCGGCGGCCGGGTCGCTGGCGTGTCCTCGGCGCCGGGGTTGAGGAGCCCGCGCCCGGAGGCCAAGAGGGCGCCGGCCTCCAGCAGCAGCGACTCGCAGGAGGAGGACCCGCTGGCAGCCGGGCGCCCGGTTCCCGGCTTCGGGCAGGTCTTGGGTCCGGAGGGTGGGGGATTTTCCGGAGGCCCGGCTCCCCGGCCGGCGGGGTTGGGCCCCGGCCCGAGGGCCGGGCTTTCGGCCGGGGCGGCGCTCGCGAAGTACTCGCTCACACCTTCGGCATATGCGCCATCGGCGCCGGCGCCGGCGCCGCCGCCGCCGGGGATCGGGTCGCATGGGTGGTGGTATGGCCCCGTGCCCGGCTGCCGGGCATGGTGCTGTGTCGGCGTCCGGCGTCCAGCGGCCTGGTCCATGGGGTGGGCGAAGGCTTGGTGGCGCGGCGCCTGGCCCAGGTACGGGCCCTCCGGGCCGAAGGCCGGCGAGGCGTGCCGCCCCGGAGCCGGGTCATGGCGCAGGCCCGGGTGACCTGCCACAGGCTTCGGGCCCCTGCCCGGGCCCAGGGCATCGGCTTGAGCTCCGCCCTGGCTGCTGGGGCTCTCCCCCGGTCCGGAAGAATGCACGGCCTGGTGGTGATGGTGCTGGTGGTGCGGGTGGTGATCATGCTCCTGGGGATGGCGGGCGTGCGCGGGCTGCTGGTGTGAATGGGGGCCCCCGCTGGCCGAGGCAGCTTCCTGGCCGGCGGCCGGCCCTTGGCGCTGCTCTTGGGGAAAGCCCGGCGACCGGTGAGGCAGCCTCCCGGACGGGTCATAGTGGGGCGCCGGACGGCCGCCGGCCGCGGCCGAACTGGCCGGCGCCAGGCCATGCATCAGCACCGCCAACGGGTCCTCGTGGTGGGCTGCCTCGCCGGGATGGGATGCCGAGGCATCGCCAGGTGCCGCCGGGCGTCCCGGGCCCTGGAGCTCCTCCGCCTCCTCCCCCGCAAGCAGCCCCCCACCATGCATCAGGTAGTAGTCGCTCTCGCGGTGCTGGCGGTAGGTCAGCCCCGGGGAGGCCGGGCCGAAGGGGCCGACGGCCGGCCGGGCCGGGCCCTGGCCCCCCTCGCGCAGGGGCGTGCGCGACCGATAGCCCATCGAATCGTCGGCCCCCATGCCGGCACTCGAGCCCCGGTGCAGCAGGTGGCCATCGGCCGGATGGTGGAAGGCCGCCCCGGGCGCGGGCCGGTTGTCGCCCGGTCCCAGGGGCTCGTCGAAGCCCAAGCCCCCGAGAGACCATGGCTCGGTGGCGGACATGAGCATGGGGCCCAGCGGCTCGGGCCGGTCGCCGGTGCTGGAGTCGCCACTCGCGCCACCAAAGCCCCGGCCATCGGTGTCGTGACTGGACACCGTCGATGGCGTCGGAGCCTGGGACTCGCCGCCCCCGGCGACGGGGTCACCCTCGTCCAGGCCACCGGCCGCGCCGGGCACCGTGCATGGGGCTCCGCCGGGGGCAGGACTGTGGCCCGACGGGCCGCGAGCCGCGCCCGAACCCTGGTGCGGGAGTCCCTCGGCCGAGGTGTCGCCCGATGTCGGAGCACGCTCCGAGCGCCTGTCGCCCTGCACATCGGCCACCCCCTCGGCGCCATTGCGACGCTGGCTTGCCGGTGAGGAGGGCGTCCGGCTGCGCGGGTTGCGCCGATGCAAGCGCCCGAGTGCCGGACAGGGGGACCCGGGTCGAGGGGCCGGTCGCAGGTGGCCGCCAGCCGGGCAGCCATACAGCGCCGGGGGCGCCCCGGCCCGCGCGAGCCGCCGGAGGCACGGTCGATCGTGGGAAGGTCAGTATGCGATGTCGGGGAAGTGGCGCCAAACCCGGCGCCAGAGCGGTGTCTGGTCGCGAGCCCCGCCGAAAGGGCGGGTGGGGGGCCGATCGCCAGCAAGGACGGCCGCCGGGGCCGGCCGGGGCCGCCGGCCGGGCGGAAGGCCACGTCTTCCGGCGCACCTGCTGTGGTGAGGCGTGGCACGAGTGCTGTTGAGAGCGCCGGTGTCCCAAGTGGCCCAGGCGTCGACCTTGCCATCGGTCAGGTAGGCATCGAACAGCGCAGGCCCATGGTCGCCGGGGGGGGGCGGGGCGACGCCCATCCCGGCCCCGCCGTGGTGCTCCTCATGGGCGTTGGAGAAGAAAATGGACCCCGGGAAGGGGGCGTCCGCGTCGGCCCGGCCGAAGGTCCCGGCCCCGGCGTCGTTGAACCAGTGCGCCGGCTTCTCGCGCGGGGTGTGCCCCTCCATCATGAGTGGGTCCAGCCGGTGGTGAAAGGCGCCCGGGCCATGGACCATGGCGTCGGGCAGGGCCAAATCCCCGGCACCGAGCCCGAGATGCTGCTCATAATGGTGGTGATGGGGGTGCGCGTGCCCCAGGCCCAGGTGCTGCAAGTCGCCGTAGGTCTGGGTGTGCGTCGGAGCAGGGCCGCCCGCCGGGATGGCACTCCACCCGGCCGCCCCGGCGCTGGGCAGGTCCAACGACGCGTCCTCGGCGGGGAAGTACTCGCCCCCGGTGGGGGCATGCTCGCCGGTGCCCATCGGCTCGAAGGAAAAGCGCCCGCGGGAGGGCTCCGGCTCCGGCCCCTCCGACGAGCCACCGAGCCCGGTTTGGTAGTTCGCCTGCAGGGGGGCCGGCCCGGCCACCGCGCGCTTCCGTGCCAAGAGGCTGTCCGCGGTCGAGCCTTGCTGCTGTTGGTGCTGCTGCTGCTGCTGCTGCTGCTGCTGCTGTTGGTGCTGCTGCTGCTGCTGCTGATGTAGCTGTTGGTGCTGATACTGCGCATGTTGCTGCTGCTGCTGCTGCTGCTGCTGCTGCTGCTGCTGCTGCTGCTGCTGCTGGTCGGAGGCCTTGCCCCCGTTGGTGGAGTACATGCCTTGCTCGCCAGCGGCCTGGCCGGTCTCGTGTGAGTGATGCTGGGGCGGGCGATGGCTGTGCTGGTGCGGCTGTTGAGAGTGGTGGTGGTGGTGGTGGTGGTGGTGATGCTGATGATGCTGATGATGGGGATGGTGGTGGTGAGGCGAGTCTTCCGCCTGTTCGACGCTCATGGTGCGTGGGGTGAGAGCCGCCACAGGCAGGGCGCGGGCCGCAACAAAGGAGGGGACTCAGCGGGTCGGGTGCTGTTTGGGTGCGAGGGGCGGTCAGTGGCCCGGCATGCGCAGGGGGGTAGTGCGAAGGCTCCGCGAGCCAGGGCGCTTGCCGGTCGCACCCGGACACGGAGCGGTCGATCGATCGGTGCGTGGGAGACGCTATACACGCATGGGGTCGGGCCCGGCAAGCGCGTGAAGACAGCGGCCCAGAGTCGTGTAGAGGCAGCAGGGCAGGGGAGAGCCCAAGAGAGGCGGGGGGGGGGGGGAGTCTGTGTGCGCGCACCCCAGTCCTCGGAGAGCCAACGTCTGTCGCCAGGGCAAGGGGATGGGAGCGAGAACGAGAGCGAGAGCAACACAGGCGTCTTGCTGGGAGGCAGGAGGGAATGGAAGCCAAGATGCTTGGGAGGAGGCGAAGGCGAGAGTACGTCGCGGCAGAGAGAGAGAGGGAGGGAGAGAGAGCGAGCGAGCGAGGGTGATTGCCGCAACGAGGGGGGGAGTAGGTGCCGGGGCCGACGGTCAAAAATGATCATGCCCCGCAGAGGCCCTGACACACTTCGCCGGAAGGGAGTAAACAAAGGTCCCAATGTGCAGGGAGGGGGGGGCGGGGCGGGACGGGGGCCATGCCTCGTGTACGGTCCTGCCCGGCAGGCTCGGCCCAGCGCCTGGGCAAAGCCCGTCCCTCCCTCCTGCGCCCCCGACTGCGGGCCTGGAGTTGCCTCTCGCGGAGCCTCCCCCTTCCATCTTCGACCACCCGGTGTGCGCAGCGCCTGAGTGCTCCAATATGAGCCGGGCCGAGCAGCTCCCTCCCTTGGCCACCTCACCCGCGAGCCCCCGTGGTTTCGCCCTGGCCCATGTCAGACGGATGAGGGGAGGTAAGGCAGGGGGAGGGAGGGCCGAGGAGGGGTCTCGCTTCCGGATCTGACACCAATACCGTGGAGCGAGAGATGGAGACAGAGAGAGAGAGATCCATGCACAGGTAAGGGGGAAGGGACGGGAAAATACACACCCGAGCCGGCCAAAAGGCCGCACGGGCCCGCACGCTCCCGTGGCCCTTTCAAGGGCCGCCTAGCCGGCGGCAGGCCAGATCCTGCGCCCCCCCCC
>NW_009242972.1:961868-962723 GCF_000388065.1 Fonticula alba | reverse complement strand
CCCCGCTGATCGGGATCGCGCGGGCACATTCTCCCCTTCGAAGGTTTCCGGCCAGCGGGCCCCCTCTGCCCAAGCGATTGTGGGGCCAGGTGCAGGACGCCCGAACCACAATTCGGAAAAGCACAAGCCCGCGCTTGACGCGATTTTCCGATAGGGTCAGTTGGCGCCTGGCCGTGTACGAACCCCCGCGCGCGCGCGTCCGGGGCCCGGGGTTCGGCATACTGCACATTCGGCGGGAGGGAACATTGTCATGGAGCGCCGGGCGCACGCATGCGCGCACCTTGAGTTACGTACTCCCTACGCACATGCATGATGCCATCGGAGCCGCGCAAAGGCGCGGGAGGGCGGCCCCCGCCCGGGACCAACTTCTGCGGCGTGTTCCGCGGGCGAGGGCGCGTGATGGGGCGTGATCTGCGCACAGGGGCCCGTTGACAAAACACGGGGGCTACCTTCGGGCGAAGGCCCGCCCCCGCCCCCCCCTCGAGCCCACCCCGGGCAGCTGAGGCGTTCTTCTCCCCTGCGCGAACAACAAAAATAAGACACACACATATAACCACCACACACGCCTTTTGGGCGGGGGAATCCAGCCGCACAAAAGCGGGCCGATGCTTTTGCGGTCGGGAAGAGGCAGGCTGCCGAAGGTAAAAAAGAAAAAAGCTGGAGCGGGGGCAGAGGTGTGTAGAGGGGGGGGGGGCGGGCCGCCACACGCCTGCCAGCATGCCGCGCTCGGGGGCAGCTTCTCTTGACTTGGGCAAGAATTTGTTATTGTTTGTGGGGTGTTCTCCCCCCGCTGTCTCTCCCAGTCACTCCCTCGCTCTCGGACCTGTCTGTCGCGTCTACCCCGCCCCCCCCCCC
>NW_009242972.1:958179-958848 GCF_000388065.1 Fonticula alba | reverse complement strand
CCCCCACGCCCCCCATCTATCCCCGCGCTCAGGACCAGAAGGAAAACATACAACGCAGGCTTGTTTTTTTGTATTTACCGACCAGACACACACATCCACAGGAAGTGGGGTGTGCGTGTGTGTGTGTGAGGGGGGAGGGGGGAAACAAGGGAGGCGGGGAACGGTCCTGCGCGCGCGCGGGTGCACACGCATACACGCTTGCTCTCCCTCTCGCCCCGGTCCTCACACTATGTGATTGATTGGAGGGGCGGCTCCGCGGTGTGGCTCGGCCTTCCGGGCATGTGTGCTGTCACACATATGGCCATGCACAGAGACTCACACACATACACGTGCGCGCGCGCGCACGCCCGGCCACCAAAGGGGGGACACACAGGTCCCGCATTTGCCATTTAGCAGGTGGTCATGACGCCATCGGCCTCAATCTCACGGACCTCGGGGAGGTTGGAGATGACGTTCTTGGCCTCGGGGCTCAGGTTGGCGGCGAAGCCACGGAAGTCACCCATGTCGTACTTGTGCTTGAAGACAAGCTTGGACACGATGGGGTGGCTGGCATAGAGGTTCTGGATGGCCTCGGCAGTGGCCTCCTTCTTGAAGAGAACGATGTAGGGAGCCTCTGTGGGGGGTGTGCGTGTGCGTGCGTATGTACATACCGGGGAGGGGGGGGGGGGG
>NW_009242972.1:951390-957694 GCF_000388065.1 Fonticula alba | reverse complement strand
TCTCTCTCTCTCTCTCTCTCTCTCTCGCTCTCTCTCGCACACATACACACACACACAGCCTGTCTCGCTCACGGGTCACTCTCTGTGCGTCTCTCTCTATCTTGCTTCCTCTTTCTTTCTCTCTAGGGGGTACCGACCATTGGCGGCGGCAGCGAAGCCAACCAGGAGCAGTGCGAAGAGCATCATGATCACGGTGATGATCGGACGCGGAAGCAGGGACACTGGAGATCGACGGCGGCACAGAAGAGACGAGGGCCGAGGAGGGGACGGAGTGCGGGCCGGAGGACACACACGTCAAAAAAAGGGAGAGGACATGCACGGGAGAGGCAGGAAGGGGAGAGGGCAGGAGGGAGAGAGAGAGAGGAGGGGGGGACGGGGCTGGGAGACAGCAGAGTGCGTGTTCGCCAGAAGGAAAAAAGGGTCAGCAGCAGGGCGCGAGGAAAGGCAGGCACGAACCAGACATGGTGGTGGGAGGGAAGAGGGGGGGGGGAAGGAAAAAGAGGGAGGGAGGTATCAAAAGGGAGCAAATGATGTGTCCGCAGCTTGGCCAGCATTCGGGCCGCACATTCTTCCTTTTTATAGTTCCCACCAGCGGGAAGCCGGGAATTCCCGGCGCCCCCCCCCTGGACTTGGACTTTCGATCGTTCGGTCCGGCCCAGGGGGCCGGCGGGTAGCCGCGCCCGGGAGTAGTCAGTTACTACCGGCTGGCCCCACTCCCGCCTGAGATGCGGGGGGGGGGGGGCGGGGGGGCGGTCCGCGCCCAGGCCAGGCCGTTTCCGAGCCGGCCAAAACACAACTGACGCAAGCCCTTCGCCAAACAAAGGGGGACACCGGGGGGGGGGGGGGGGGGGGGGGGGGGGGGGGGGGGGGGGGGGGGGGGGGGGGGGGGGGGGGGGGGGCCAGGTGTGCCGCGACTCGCGCCCGGGAGGCCACCACGGCACCCGGCGCCAGCGAGCTTCAAAACGGCAACCAGCGCAACACCCCCGCCCCGGCAACTCACCCTCTCGGGAGGGGCCGGCCAGGGGCCTCAATGGGCAAGTTACCCCCCCTGGAGCCCAGGCGCCTCGGTTCCCCCTCCGATGCTCAAGGCAGCCCTTCTCGAACATCCGGCGGTCGCCCAGTTTCTGGGTATCAGCCGGGCAGACTCGTGGGAGCGGCGGCCGGGGGGGGGGGGGGAACTTGCGCAGTCGCCACCACACCAACACCCTGGTCGACCGGGAGAATGTTTACCAGCCAGGCAGAGGCGTTGCGCGCCGGGATGCAGGGTCAGGGGGACCCCCGGGTTTCGCGCCCGTGTCTTGCAGCTCTCGGAAGACAGCCGTGGGGCATGGGGGGCGGGGCGGGTTGAGCGACGTAGCCCGCGCCAAGACGTCCCCCCCCCGAGGGCGGGCGGGCTGTTATTTGCCCGCAAAAAAAAGGACGAGAGAGGGGGCGCAGGGGGCCCAGGCGTAAGACACTCAACGTGTCTTGGCGGAGGCTCCTCGCCGCCCCCTGAAGCCGAGCGAACCCCCGGGGTCAAGCGGCGCCCTTGGTCCCGACGCACCCGGAAGTCATGTGCAGACGTGATCCCGTAAGTGCCACCGGAGGCTCCGCGATCGCCTGCGCCCAGCCGAGGCCCCGGCCCCCCGGCAATCGGCGGGCTGAGGGGGGGGAGCGCTAGACGGGATATATGTTGGACACACCGACGGCGCCGGCGTATTCGTCCCCACAGATGGGCAGGCCGGCCATCCCCCGGCCTGGGACGCCAGGCCGGAGGGGCGCGCCTGCTCGTATAGCGCCAAAAGCAATCGCGGCTGCCTCGCACCGGCATTGGTGCCCCGCAGAGAGTGTCTTGTCTGTCCCCCTCCTCCCCCCCTCCCCCCTCTCCTGCCTTTTCCCCCTCGCGCTGCCCGCCCTCCGTTTGTCCCCTCGACAAATCCCCGAAGATGATGCTCCGCTCGACGCGTGTCTCGCTCATGGCCGGCCGCCAGCTGGCCGCGCCGCTGCTCGCCATGCGCCCCCTCTCCTCCACGGCCGCTCCAGCCAAGTGGGCACAGCTTCCCGAGCCGGAGGCCGCCGGTGACGCCGGCCTGGTGCAGGTGTTCACGCGGGCATGTGCCAGCGGCAATGGTGACATCGGTCTGATTGCCCTGCGCCAGCCGGCCGCCATGAATGCCCTCACCGCGGACATGGGCAACGCCTTTGGCGAGGCGCTGGCCTCGCTGGTGACCCCGGGCGATGGCCGGGTTCCGGTGCGCGCGGTGGTCCTGTGCGGCGCCCCGCCCGATGGCGATGTGGCCGGCATGCTGGATCCGGCGGCTCGGGATGAGGCCGCCGCCGCGGCCAGCACCTCCGGCCGGCGCCCGCCCCCGGCCGCCTTCTCGGCCGGTGGCGACCTGGCCTTCCTGGACAACCGCCTGGACACGGCGCCGGCCGACAATGTGGCCATCATGCGGCGCTTCTATGCGCGCTTCCTCCGGCCGCTGCGCGAGTGCCCGGTCCCGACCATCGCCGCCATCAACGGACATGCCGTCGGTGCCGGCCTGGCCATTTCCCTGGGCTGTGATATCCGGTGCGCGCCCAGCGTGTGGCCCCCCCCCCCCCCTCCCCCCTGCAGGGCCTTCCCTTTTCCTCAAGCAAAGCCCCTGCTCGCCTCCGCCCCCTCTTTCATCCTTGCGCTCGAGCCTGGCCCCCTTCCGATGTGCCTCTCGCTTTCTCCGCCCGCCCATCTTCCTTCTCTGACAGCCACGCAGTCTGGCCGCTGACTCCGCGCGCATGGGTCTCAACTTCGTCAAGCTCGGCATCCCGCCCGGTGCGTTGGATCCCCCCTTCGCCTGTCAAATGCCCCCAGCCTCGCCATTTTTGCCCCTGCTAACCCGGTCTCTCTGGCTCCTTCGCTCCCACCTTCTTTGCCCCTTTCCATCTTCCCCCGGCGCACAGGCATGGGTAGCACTTTCCTCCTGCAGCAGGCTGTCGGCCCGCAGGTGGCCGCCCGACTGCTGCTCACCGGCGACCTGGTCGAGTGCGTGCCCATCCTCCTGGTCCACGACCTGACACCTCTCCGACCGCATCCCGCCTCCTGACCTGATGCTATCCCGCCCGCCCGCCCTCCCGCCCGCCCTCCCTCGCCCCCCGTCCTCGCAGCGCCGCCACTGCCAAGAGCTACGGCCTGGTGCTGGACACTTACCCCCTGGACAAGGTGGTCCAGTCGGCTGTCAGCTTGGCGGAGAACATCGCCGGCGGGTCGCCATACGCCGTGCGCGCCACCGTCAAGGCCCTCCGCACGGTGCGTACTTTTGTCCCCCCGCTGCCCCCCCCCCCCCCCCCTTTTCATTCACCCATGCACATGCTCTCCCTGCCCTCCGCCTGGCTGTCTGACACATCGGTCCCCTGCTCCCCTGGGCGCACAGCATGTCGACCACCCGTCCACCAGCCTGGAGCTGGCTCTGGAGCGTGAGGCCCTTACCCAGGCGGCGGCGTATGCCGGCGGCGACCTGGCCCTGGGGCTGAAGTCCATCCGCGAGAAGAGCAAGGACTCCCTGGTCTTCCCGGAGTGGCGCGACCCCACCGAGTAAGACCTCGCACGGCCTCCTGCCCCTTCCGACCCGTGTTTTGTGTGTGTGTGTGCGCGCGCGCGCACACGTACACACACATGCACACACACACTTGCACACATGGTATATAAACAACATTCCCCGTGGCCCAGGCCCATACATGTCCTACATGAGGGCCTTGTACTGAAGAATGCCCTTCGCTCAGGGAGGAAGGGAGGCACACAGCCCGCTGCCAGCTGGGGGAGAGGAGGACGAACGATGGTCGCCTGGCGGCGTGGAAGACAATGCGAGGCAAGGGCACACGGGAAGGGGGCGTCGAGATCTCAGCCGCTCGGCGGGTGGTCCGGATCCTTGGCTCGGAGAAAGCCCAGAATCGAGCTCTGGCCGGGGAGGGGCTGCTGTCGCCGGGCCGGTGCTTTCCGGCCGGCCGGCACGCTCGGGCCGGCGGCCTTCCGCCGTGTGGGGATTCTCGTCCGGGCTGCAGCGGCAGCCGGCTCGGCCTCGAAGGGAGCGGGCTCTGGGATAGTTGGCGGGCTGGGCGGGCCAGCCGCCCCAGCCCCAGCCTCCGGAGGGGCCGCATCCCCACCGGAGGAGCCAAGATCCCCGACTGGCGGCAGTCGCTGCAACGAGGCCGCCGCCGCCGAGGCCGCCGCATGCAGCACGCGATCGCTCAGACAAGAGCCAGGCGTCACCGGAGAGGGGGCCAGATCTTCGGCCAGGCGGGCGCGCTTGGCCAGCGGCGACTGGGCCACACGCCGACCCCGGTCGGTCGACGCCAGCCCCGGCCAGTGTGGCGCGCCCGAGTCGGTGGCCATGCCGATGACCGGTGTTTCGAAGTCCAAGTCCACCAGTGTCCCGGCCACATTGCCCGAGGGGGTGGTCGCCGAGTCCCGGTCGACAGCCGTGCCGGGAGTGGCTGGCGGTGCACGTCCGAGAACCGGATTCGGGCTCCGGATTCCCGCCCCATCTGGCAGCGGCGGGGGAACCCTCGAGCCGGCTGTGCAGGGAGTCGCGGACAGGGAAGCCGCCCCCGAGGCCCGGGGCGTGTGGAGCGGCGTTGCTGGCGGCATGTCGCGAAGCATCTGTGCCAGCAAGCCGGCTGACGAGCCGGCGGCCGCTCGTGGAGTGGAGACTGCAGTCGCGACCGGCGATGCGGCCGTGGGCAATGCACGCGCGATGGCGTCTTCGGCGGCCGGGGCATCCTTGGCCGCCAGGGCGCGGCCGATCTCAGCCTCCTCGGCGTCGAGATCCGCCTTTCGAGCCTCATGCAGCGCCTCGGCCAGACCTGCACAGATGGCCGAAGCTCGAAGGGAATCCAAGGCAAAGCGCAGTGGCCGGCTTCGCTGGCCTGGAGCCAGGTTACTGCGGCCAGGCGCCGTGGAAGCTACACGTGCAAGTACGCCTGCTCGGACGTGAGGAAGAGGCAGAGAGAGAGAGAGAGGAAGGATCATCGGGAATCCAGGAGAGTCAGAAGACGCGCAAAGGGAGGGCGCATGGGAAAGGAGAGGATGGGAGACTGGTGTGACCCCAGGAGGAGGGACGAAGGGGAGGATGCGCGCCATCAAGGAAGGGCCGGATGTGATCCAGACAAAAAGTCACCTCGAAAGGGTCCTTCGGGTCGGCCCCGGTCGGCAGGAGCCCCACTCGACCAAGGTGACGGACACATTCCGAGCGTGAGATCTCCGCGGGGCTCATGTACTCGACAATGGCGGCCAGGGTGGCTATGGGAGTCCATGTTGGGGTCAGTTCCGCCGCACGCGGGCCACCAATGTTGCCCGATGGTCCGCGAGAGGGAGCCAATCAAGTAGTGGACGACAGGACACACCATGCTGTTGGCGAAAGAGAAAATCCACGAAGAAGAAACCCGGGTCGAAGGGGGAAGTGAGCAGGAGGTCTTCTCCGGGGAAGACGGCCGCTCCGACACGCAGGGAAGACCGCCCAATGTTTACCTGCAGCGAAGCGCGCCATCAGAAGCGGGACGGGTCGGGCGGGAGGTGCGAGCAACAAGAGAGAAGGCGGGAGAAAAGGGAAGAAAGAGGAAGGGCGGAGTAAGGGCAGCGTCAGTGGGAAGAGGGCGCAGACTTGGGGAGTGGGGGGGGGGGGGCATCTGTTGGTCGATGGGATGTACATGCTGGGTTTGGAAATAGCGCCGTCGATCAGTGCAGGTCAGAAAGAGAGACCGCTCGCCGGTCACCGGATGTGGCATCCACACCGATAGGAGGTCGTCCTGCTCGGCCGCCGCCGGCAGCAGGGCGATCTGTCCTTTGCAACCGCCACCGGCGACGGGATCGATCTGTGCCATGGCCATTCGCGACCCTGTGGGATTGGCCTCCACGGTCGGGCTGGAGAAATGCGCGTGTGTCTGGGCAACAGGCGAAGGGGACGTGGCAGGTGTGAATGCGCGGGTGCACCAGCCGGCTAGCCGGCAGGATGGATCGATTGGGGGGGGGGCCGAGTGGGTGTCTTGGCGGACGGGCGGACAGATACACAGGCAGGCAAAACAGCAGCAACAGCAGCAGCAGCAGCAGCAGCAGCAGCAGCAAGGGAGGCGAAGAGGAGAGTGACCGCGATGGGAGGCTCATTGCCCAAGCAGTCAGCCGGGACGATCGCCAAAAAAGGCCAACGATCAAACGGCGCGGGCTAGATGCCAACGGACAGGGGTCCCCATGTGTCGGCCCAGGGCCGATTCATTTCTGTCTCCGCGGAAGTTCGCAAGGGCCGGGCCGGGCCGGCAGCCGGTCCCCAGGGGATGGATGCGAGCGCGTGGTTGC
>NW_009242972.1:937666-951361 GCF_000388065.1 Fonticula alba | reverse complement strand
TGATTCATTTCTGTCTCCGCGGAAGTTCGCAAGGGCCGGGCCGGGCCGGCAGCCGGTCCCCAGGGGATGGATGCGAGCGCGTGGTTGCGTGGGTCCGCCCGGCCCACAGTCACCTCCTCCCCGGGGACCTGGCAGCATCTCGAAGGGTGCTCCCACCCGGGCGGCGCATCGGGCGTGCATTTCAGATGGCCTTCTGCCGTGCAATCGGGGCCTGACCATCCCCAGCACCCTCCATCCCCTCCCTCCTCCCCGCTCCCCGCCTCTCCCCTCCGCTGGCAGCATCTCGAAGGGTGCTCCCACCCGGGCGGCGCATCGGGCGTGCATTTCAGATGGCCTTCTGCCGTGCAATCGGGGCCTGACCATCCCCAGCACCCTCCATCCCCTCCCTCCTCCCCGCTCCCCGCCTCTCCCCTCCGCCCCTCTTCCCTCCTCTGCGTCTTCTTCCGACGCAGATCTCTCTTTCTCTTTCATTCTCCCAGACACACCAACACACAATGTCGGATGTACGGACCACACATGCACCCCCCTCCCCCCTTCGCCTCGGTTCTTCTTCCTTTCGGAGCCGACGGCTTCCACCACTGCGACTTGCCTTCCTCTCCCTCTTCCCTCCTTTTGAGCATTCATATTCCCACTCACAAACGCTTGTCCACATCGCTTGACCGCTCCAGATGGATAAGGCTGCCCAGGAGGTGAAGCTCACTTCGGCCAAGGTGGCCAACCAGCTGGTTCAGGTTTACTATGATGCCCTTCAGAACAACCGCCCGGTGCGTTTCTTGGTGTCTTTCCCTTTCGCGTGCTGAAATGCCTCGCATTTTCCCGCCACTCCCTGGGTGCGGGGAAACATGCGGCGCGTGTACACACACACACACACACACACACACACACACACACACACACACACACACACACAAACATGCGCGCGCGCGCATGGGCGCATGCATAAGGGTGTCCACCCCAGCCAACAATCCAATATGTGGGCAAACACTGACTCCTCCATTCATCATAGAACATGATGAACTTCTACGCGCCCACCGCCACCGTCACCTGGAGCGGCTTCAACTACGACTCCGTGCAGTCCTTCTTCGCGGAGTTCATGTCCAATCTTCCCTCCATCTCGGTGAACCTTAGCTCGGTTGACGCCCAGGCTGTCCTTAGTGCGCCTTTTTTTCCCCTCCCCCCCTCCTCCCCCTTATCCTCATCTGCCTTTCTTATACCGAGCCTCCCTCCCCCCCCCCCTCCCTTGTTCCCCGTACCACAGGTCACGTCATCGGCCCGAGCACGCCGTCGCTCATCACCATTCTCATCCTTGGCACCATTTCTTTCGGCTCGGAGCCCGCTGAGAACTTCTCCCAGACCCTGGTCATTCAGGCCGACCCGGGTACCACGATGTTCCGGATTGTGCGCGACGTTTTCCGCCTGGTCTGAAGGCACAGCCATTTGCTTGCCTGCATATACGTCCTCTTTCCCACCGGCTTCCTTGCCTCCCACCACCACCCCCCCTTTTCTCCGTGCAAGCGCGCCCTCCTCCTCTCTACCCCTGAAACACGCAGGGGCGGCCCGCATATGTGCATGTCCTTGTCCCGGCCGGGCTTTTCCATTCCTGTCCCCCATCCCCCCCCCCCCCCTGCCTTTCTCTCTCTCCCTCTCTCCCCTCCCCCCCCCTCACTGGGGGCGAAAATATACCCATTCTGCCTTTCCTCTTTCCTCGCCCTTCACACACGGGGGCCAAGGGCCAGACTCGCCTCGCTGTGTATCCACCGGGCTCCGATCGCATCGACACCCCTCCAAAAGGCAAGCGATGAGCACCAACCAAAGGCATTATATTGGCCAGGGCCCTCACCAACAGGAAGGACCTAGACCGCGAAGGCCAGCCAATCCGGCATGAAGGCATTCTTCTCGTTGAGAGCCACCCAGCGCATGAGAATCTCAATGGTGGACAGGGCATCATCCTTGCGCGTGTGCGGCGCAAAAGCCAGGTACATCTCGAAATTATCCTGAACCGAGCCACCGCCACCGCGTGGATCAGCCGCAAGCGGCAGGGCACTTGCACTGGACGCATAGCGCCAGCCAACAACAATCTCATGCGACCCAATGGTCCAGAACATGCGCAACGGCCGGGTCCGGGTGTGAATCATCTGGTGCGCGTGGCGGTACATCCGAAGCAGGCGTCGCTGGTGCCGAGGGATCGAGTAGGGAGTGATCCAGGGAGATGCATGGTGCTGGCGAGTGGCCGAGCTGATGTAGACATAGTGCCGGAGGAACCCCAACAATGAGCCCTTGATGTCGTGCGGGGACATTTGCGAAGGGGTGAAGGAGGGGAAGCCGGCGTATTCCCAGATCAGGGGCCACTGCATGGATGAGCCACCGAGGCCGCCTGCATCGTGCATTGGTCGGAGGATTTCCAGGATGCTGCTCTGGATGTTGTTGCTTGTTCGCTGGGCGCTATCCACGCCGCTCGGATCGGTGGACAGGATCACAACACAGATGTCGGGCTATGGGCACACGAGTGACCACAAGAGGGCAGAGGGGCAGGCGAGGGGGGGGGGGGGGGGGGGGGGCGGGAGTGGGAGAGCAAGAAGAACAGAAACACGGGGAAATCGTTAGACCGGGAGATGAGCCAGCACCAGCAGTAACACCAGCACCAGCAGCAGCAGCAGCAGCAGCAAAGGAACAAGAGCGAGGGGGAAAACGCCAGCGCACCGCTGTCTCGATGGTCGACACATAGGCAAAGAGGAAGGCCGTCGGGTTGAAGCGCGGCAGGCAGATGGGCAGCCAGACGCCGATGAAGTGCTGGAGATTCTTCGATGCCACGGTGTTCATGATGAGGTGCACGTCGGACGTGTAGAGCGGGTACCGCGGCGAGAAGGAGGCCGTGATGATGGAGGAGTATTTGTGGATGACCAGCGTGGCCAGGAGCCGGTCGCGCTGGACCTCCTCCGACGCGCGCTGGATGCTGGCCACCAGGGCCTCGCGCAGGGTCGCCTGCATCGGGAACACCGGGACCGTATTCAGCCAGAACATCGGCTCGCGCTCCATCCGCCGGGCCAGGGAGTCCAGGCGCGCGGTGTCCGCCTGGTTGAGCAAATTGCGCAGATCATAGTTCTGGGAATTGGAGAAGATCGAATGGATCTGGCTCACGGACAGGACCGACACCAAGTGCGAGTAGAGATACTGCAGCTGCTGGCGCAGGTGGAGCTCCGGCTCGCCAAGTCGCGACACCGCAACCAGATAGATGTGCTGCTTCAGGAGGAAGACAATTTGATTCCGGCCGAACTTCACCGCGCGCACCATGTCCAGCCCGGCGTCGGTCTGGAAGTCCACACTGTGAAGGGACCCGGAGCCGGGATCCCCGCCGGGCCCAGTGGGGGTGGAGGGGGCGGTGCTGGCCGCCCCGGCGCCCGATCGAGGACCCGGCGGGGCCGCCGACCGGCTGTCCAAGAAGAGGGAGATAAATGCCTGGAGGAACCCCATCATGGTGGACATCTCGCCCTCATTCCCATGGAAGGAGTAGATCGGCTTGCCGGAGGACGAGAGGATGAAGAAGTGCTTCTTGCGCCGCGACCACGACGGCCAGGAGGTGTCCTCATCGCCATGCTTGCGTTGGGTTTCGAAATTCTGGATCGGAGGCACGGCTGCCGGTGTGGCAGCCGCGACCGGCGCCGGGACAGGCCCGGGCTCCGAAGACACCTCCGATTCGGGGGTCGGGGTCGAATCGGCGACATGGTCTGCCGAGGCATCGGCCCCAAAATCGGAAGATGCCCCGCCAGGGCCGGGCTCCCCGACGGAGTGGCGGTCACTGTCCGGTGTCCCAGCGGGATGCGGGAGGTAGGTGGCCCGCGAGTCGGCTGCCGGCGAAAGAGCCACGCCGGCTTCGGAGTCCGAGTCCGAGTCCGAGTCCGAGGAGGCCCCGCTCGCCAAATCGGAAAGACCTTCCTCCACGGAGGGCGAGCCACTTCCGGCGAGTGGTCCCGGGCTGGTGAGGGGCGCCTCGATGGCCACATCGGCAGCCAGCAGCGGGCTGACGCCGGTTCCCTCGCCGCCACGGGCGATCTCCCCCAGGCAGTGGGCCATGTCCTCGGCAAAGGCGGCCACCGGGTCAGAGCTGCCGGTCCGGGCATCCGGCGAGTGGGGCATGCTACCGGCTGCCAAGATCGGGGAGCTCAGCGCGGCGAGCGACTCGGACCGGCTCACCTGTCCAGAGCCCAGGTCCGAAAGCATCGCATCGGAGAGAGCCTCCGAGTCCAGGAGCTCGTCGAGCATCGTGAACACAGGGGGAGTGGGCGGAGGGGGAGTGGGCGGAGGGGGGGAGGGGGGATGCAGTTGGGCAAAGAAGGGACTGGGCAGGGAGATAGGGAGAAAGTAGGGGGAGGAAGAGAAAGGCAGAGGGAGGAGGGGGGCCGGGCGGAGGGCGAGGCGGTCTGAAGCAGGCCGCGCAAGTTGCCTGCTCAAGACAACGGACTGGCAAAAAGGTTCTCCCGGTGCACACACACACATAGACACACGCGCATCCGTGTATGTGCGCACACTCACGCGCCCATAAACACACGGTCCCCGTTCCCGGCTGGAAACACTAGATCGAGCCAGGCGGCCTCCCCCCCCCCCCCCCCAGCGACCGCCCCCCTCACGCTCCGGCGAGATGAGCTCCCCGGCTCTCCTGCTGGAGGCCCAACTGGGGAGGGGCAAACAAGGGCGCGGTGTGATCTTCTCTATTTGGTCACGTGCGTCGAGTCAGAGGGCAGGGCGATACTTGATCGGCCCACAGAACAGAGCCGGGGGGGGGGGGGGCGCGTGCGCGCGCTGGACAGCGAGGGCACATGCGAAGGCAAGGCACAAAAGCAACATGCGCCCACGCACACATGCGAGCCGCGGACATCGCAATGTGGCCAAATCCGCCCATTCCAATCGGCAGTGAGCCCTTCTCTCCCTCAGACGGCCTTGAGTTTGGAGGCGGTCTGCTCGAGCTCGGCCACGGCGCCGAGGCCACTCTGTAGGTCGACTCGCATCCAGCAAACCAGCCCGGTTACAAAGGAGGGAATGCCCCCAACAGCTAGGACGGTGACCGGCAACCGCGGAGCCAGTCGGGCCAAACTCAGCAGCACAAGGAGCAAGTTCGGCAAGGCCAACAGGAAGGGGGTGATCGGGAGGAGTCGCGCAAGCTTGCTGGCGGTCCGGCCGTCAGCGCCAGCTTGGGCGAAGAATCCGGTGAAAATGGCCTCATCCTCGGCACTCGGGGTGGTGCCCGGCCGGCCGAGACGCCGGAGCCGGGCCTGCGGCACGAAGACCAGGGCCAGGGCCAGAAAGGCCAATGCCCCGAGGAAGCACAAGGCCTGGACATACCCCGGGGGGACGGGGTCTTTCTCCCCGAGGTTGACTGCGATCACCGACAAGTCCGCCCCATAGGACAGGTCCATCATGCCGAGGGCCACATAGACGACGGTCAGGACCAGCGACAGGGCCACAATCGCGCGCTTTGCACCACGGAACCCAATGGCCGATGGGAGGGGAGGGAGACGAGGGAGCAGACAGGATGGAGGCCGGTGAGTGGTCGGCCGACGTCGCGGCAGGGCTTCCAACGAGGCGGGCGCACCGAAAAGTACAGAACATTGGTCGCATGAGCCTTCTTCAAGGAATCGATGATGCGCTCCTGCAGGTCCTCGGTCAGGACAAGATCGTCATTGTCCTCGTCCAGAAGATCCAGCGGATTGGCGGTTTTGACGGTGGCGCCCTGTCGCCGGTTGAGGGTGCCGCGTAGGCCGTTCATTGGCGATGGAAGCGGGAGGATGGAGGGGAGAGGGGGGGGAGGGCGCGCGCGGATGGAAAGGCGGTGACTGGGAGTGAGACATGCGGGGGGGGGGGGGGGGACGGAGTCTTTCATGGCGCCGCATTGGGTCCCCCCGGGCGAGCAAGATCTCGCCCACAAAAAGGGTCTCCCCATCTCGGCCCGCGCCCCCTCCAGGACGGAGAACTACCGCCTTGAGTTGGCAGCTGTCTCGATCGCGGCCGATCCGCTGGCAGTCGAGATGCACGGCGTGAACGGGTTGCGGCTCGGGGGCGGGGCGGTTAGATTCCGAACTTGCGACACCTGGGGGCGGGGGGGCGGGGGGAGGTCTCTCACTTTCCTGCGGCGAGGGGGGGGGGGGGGGCTGAATGGCCCGGGGGAGGGTTTAGCCGCCCCCCCCCCCCCCCCGGGCCCGTTTACTCCGTCCAACGTTGGCTCGGGGCGGGCATCGGTGGCGCGACAGGGCTTTTTTACCAGCCGTCTTGGTGGGTCCACTGGTTGACCGACCGGACTGGCAGAATCCCCTCGCCTGCTCCATCCTCCTCCCTGTTTCTCCCCCAGCATTGCGCACAAGCACAAGCACACCCACATTCACACATACACCGACATCGATACACGCCGGCGGCCTCTGCCCGAGCCCTGCCCTGAGGACCACCCACGCCTCCCGCTTTTCCTTTGGGCCAAGAAAGGATCCGCCCCCCCCCCCCCCCCCCTCCCTCCCAGACAGACAACGCATTCTCCGATGGCCGAGAGGGATCGGTCACCGGAGGCGGCCCCCGGCTCCTCCCCCCGCCGGGCTGCCAGCAAGGCTAGCAGTCCCACACGGCGCCCCCATAGCCGGAGCCCGCTGCCGACCGCAACGCGAGACCCGGTGACCGGGCTCTTTGTCGTGTGTGATAGCCGGCTGCCGAAGGACCGCCGGGCAAGACGCCAGGTGATCCG
Organism: Fonticula alba; assembly: GCF_000388065.1. Taxonomy (NCBI): domain Eukaryota; order Rotosphaerida; family Fonticulaceae; genus Fonticula; species Fonticula alba. Next base: position 944,640 of record NW_009242972.1, on the reverse strand, counting down.
CGCGGCCACGCTGGCGGCCCTGCGCGATGCCCCGCCCTTTCCGACGGTTGATGGCGAAGCGGCCACTCACCTGCCTGCCTCCGAGGACTCTGGCCAGTCTCGTGCGGTGCACTTTTCTCCGCATGTGCTGGTGCGAGAGATTGAACACCGCGGTGCCCGAGCCCGGTCGGCTTTTCTGGGCCCTGTGCAGCTTGACCACCTGAAGTACACCGATATGTCGGGTGGAGGCTCGGATGCCGAGCCGGATGCCGAGCCGGAGGCCGAGCCGGAGGCCGAGCCGGAGGCCGAGCTGGGTGTCGCGCCGGATGCCGGGTCGGAGGTCAAGTCGAGCTCCGACCCGACATTTTCCAATGCCCCGCTGCGGTCGGCTTCGCTGCCGCCGCCGCCCCCGGTCGCGCTGGATCTCCCGCCGCCAGATGTCCAGGATCAGATGCCCTTCGTGCCGGCCCCGGCCAATAGGACTCCAGCTGCATCGATCCTGCGCCGAGGAGCACCTGGGCCAACTGATCCGTCAGCGAGTGGAAGGACCCTGGGCTCGGGCTCGAGCTCGAGCTCGAGCTCCGATTCGGAGTCCGACTCGGATGCCGAGAGCGACCTCGGCATGGGGCTGAGCTTTGGCGGAGCCCAACGCGCGAGTCGCCTGTCTCTCCGGCCACCCACACTGGCGGCCAGCCGGCGGGCTGCCGGAGCTCAGCGCATGAGTGCACGCGCGATCAACCTCCAAAACGAGCTGGGCCTCGGCCCGGGCGCGGCGCGTCCCTCACTCGAAAGCATGCTTGGCGAGGAGGCGCGCTTTGAGTCCGACAGCGACCTGGAGTTTGACGTGGAGGCAGTGGCCGCCGCGGCCGACGCGGCCCGGCAAGCCGACGACCCGTATGCCGAAGTCCTTGCGCTGATGCAGCTGGGCCAGGAGGCGGATGCCGAGTCCGGCGACTCGCCCACGCCGTCGCGGCTGGATCTCGACCCGCGGGATGCTGGCAGCCCGGAACTGTCGGCCACCGCGTCACTCATTGTCGAGGCTGGCCGGCGGAGACCAGGTCACCCAGGCGGCCGGAACCAGCATCCCCTCGAGCCGGAGGACTTCCTCCAATTGGACTCGGCCTCGGACTCGGGCGAGGAGGGCCTCAGTCCAAGCATCAGTCCCCCACCGACCCCGGCCTCGGCGCACTACAGCCCGGCCTCCGGGGCCCCGGGGCCGGAGTCCGTCCCAGGCCTCTGGCAAGCCCGGTCCCCCTGGCGATCGCCCCGCACCATGGTGGAAGATCCTCGACGCGTGGCCGGCCAGGATCGCGCCCAGCGGCGCCGCACCAGCCATGCTCTGCTGGAAGCACGTGCCGAGCAGAGCTATCGCCACGCGGTGGCCGCCGACTCGCCGATCGCCCCCGGCACCGAGGGCAGCCCCTCCAAGGGGTTCGCCCTACACGGGACACCGGCCAGCTTTGAAACCCGCCGTCGTGAGGTGTTCTCCTTCCCGGACTGCAGGCTTGGTCAATCGGCCGCGGCTCTCGAGAAGTCCCCCAATAAGTGGGGATCCCATGCACCGGGCACTGGCCGTGATCCGGCCCAATGGACACTCTACAACCTGGCAGACGACCAGACGGACGACGATCCGGCCGGCCAGCATCGGCACTCGGCCTCCGATGCCAATAGTTTGACGGCCTATCTGCTGATTGATCGGATAAGGAAGCAGAAACGGGCTGCTCTCGCTGCCGCGGCGGCGGCTACGGCGGCGGCGGCGACAACGGCAGGATCTGCAGCCTCCGACCCGCCTGGCGATGCAACGCCCATTCCCCCGGCCGAGGTGTCCTCGGAGCTGCCCATCGAAGAGAGCCCCCTCGAGCCGGGTCCCGGTATCACGGTTGGCATTTTGACACGTCGTCGAACGCGGCCGCGGCTTCCCCCGGTGGAGGGTGCTGACAAGAGGACGATTCTCTTCACCGAAGTGGATGCTGGCGAGGGGGCGCCTGGCCAGGGGGCGCCCGTGGGCGGCCGGACGCGCCCAGCCAAGCGTGCTCGAACCGCCGGCCGCCGCCAGCCTCTGGATGAGGCCAGTCCGGCCGATGACGGCCCTGAAGCCACGGCCGACGGGCCGATTGCCGGGGCCGCTGTCGTGGGGGCTCCTCAAGGGACGCCTGGGCGTCCCATTCGTCGTGCCTCGCGCCAAACAAAACACTAGATAGACCCCACCTGAGGATGAGCGCCCGCCGGTCGGCTCGCTCCGTGCTCCTTGGAATACATCGGACCCAGGCTCAAGACAAAGCACAGGAGGGGGCGGGGGGGGGGGAGGCAGGGGGGATGACGGAAATGGCTGTTGACCACTCGCCGGGAGCAGGATTGCACATGTGTGTATTTGTAAGGGGGGGGGGGGGCAGGACGAGTGCGGGCGCGTGCACACGCTGGCCACCGGGAAAGGACCCCGGTCGGGAGGGAGAGAAAAGCATGGGCGAGGGGCAGCAGTCGCGCGCGCGGCCAGCCGCCGCCCTCCTCAGGTGTCTTGGGAGGAAGGAGGAAGGGGGAAATGGCCGGGAACATGAAACTGCCGCCATATCACAGGCCTCCGAAGAAGCCCTTCCCCTGGCGACTCTTCATGCGCTTGCTGACCGTCGCCAGCGAGGGCGCGGAGAGGGGCTGGCCGACGACGCCATTGGCAAACTCGGCGTCATCGCTGTCGCTGTCGCTGTCATCGCCGTCGTCATCGCAGCTCATCTCGTCGGACACCGACATGCACTCGTCCTCCAGCTGGAAGTTCGGGTTGAGGTTGGAGTCATCAAACTCCCCGGCGGCGGATCCGCCATCAGTTCGCAGGAAGTCCACCCCCCAGAAGCGGATGGTCTGGTCGTGACTGGCCGAAGCCAGGAGGGACCCATGGCGATCGACGCGCAGGCGCTCAATCGGGAAGTCCTCGTGTGAGCCGACCACACCGAGCAGCTTGTTCGGGTGGACGGACACCACACGGATCAGGCCATCCGACGACCCGGTCAGCAGGAGATTCGACGTCACAGGGACCATGGTGTCCACGGACTCCGGGTGCCCGGGGAACCGGTCAATGTGGTCGCCCCACAGTCCCCAGTCCCAAATGTTGATGACACCGGACTGCGTGCCGACCGCCAGGCGCCGGCCATCGCGCACCATCTGAATGGAAAGGAGCTCGTCATCCATCTGGCTGGAAGTGGCGATCAGCTTACGCTGCGAGGTGTCAATCGCGGACAGGGTGCCATCGCCACTGCAGGGGACGGGGAGGGCGGGAAGGAGGAGGATGGTGAGTGGTCGTCAGGAGGCCCAGGAGGGTGGCAGGGGGGGCGAATGCGCATACCTGGTGGTCACAAGGGTCGAATGGGTCTCATTGAAGACCGCGTCAGAGATGAAGTCCGACGCGACCTCAAGCGAGGAGACGACGGTTCGCGAACGGAGATCCCAAAACTGCAGGGGGGGGGGAGGAGGGGGGGGGATGGAGCAAGAGGATCAGCAAAGACCAACAGGGGGCAAGGGACACAGGCAACCGGGATGCGCACATTGACGGTGCCGCCGTCGCAGCCACTGACAATCATGTGGTCATTAATACGATGGAGGAGGTTGATTGGCTCACTAGGAGGGGAAAGAGGGTCGGGCATGGTCGATCAGTGTCAGCGAGGGGGCGCGGGGGAAGGGGGAGAAGGAGAAAGGCAAGAAGAGAGAGAGCGGAGGGGAATGGACAAGTGAAAGCAGGTAGACAAATAGATAGATAGATAGAGAGAGAGAGAGAGAGAGAGAGAGAGAGAGAGAGAGAGAGAGAGAGAGGCGGGGCGGAGCAGCGATGCGGCATAGAACATACCGGTGAGCTTGGGCCTGACGGAGCATCACCTGGCCGGACTCGACATCAACCGCCTGGAGGGTGCGGTCCGTGGACCCGGTGAAGAGAACTACGGAAGGGGGGCGAGAGGAGGGCAAAGGGGCGAGGAGGAGCAGGTGAGCGGGAGACATGGTTCGAAGGCGGGTAGAGGCGGGGGTGGAAAAGGAGGCGCACAGCGGCCATCATCCGAGAAGAGAAGGGCTCGGCAGGAGGCGCGCCGGTGATGGTTGAGCGCGTGAAGCTGCTGATTCTCCGAGCCGTCGGAAGCGTACTTGTGGCTGAAAGGCCACACATGGACACACATGGACACACATGGACACACATGGACACACACACACACACACACAGACACACAGACACACATGCATGCGGGGACGAGGCCGAACAGAAGGGGCGAAGTCAGTGAGTCAGCAGGTCCCCCATCGTAGGCACTCAAGCAGCGAGAGAGGCGCACATCTCCACACGACCGTTAACCAGCCCGGCAGCAATGATGTCATGTGTCGGGTGGAAGAGGATCTCCATGATGTGGCGGTTGAAGGAGAGCGACTCCGGGACGGGCTGATCCTGCTCCATGGTGGCGTGGCTGATGGCGCGCTCGGGCTATGGGACTCTCTGCCAGGCGGGAAGGGGAGGCTAGGCGGGAAGAGGGGCAGGGAGTGGAAGGGGCAGGACGGGTGGGGGGGGGGGGGGGGGGGGAGGGAGGAGGATGCCGGATACCGAACTGGGGCACGCGGCTCCAGGAGCGGCCACGGACGATCCCGATATGGCCTCATTGGAGACCGGGGGGAGCCAGATCCTCTTGCCGGGCAGGAGAGGGGCGGACTGAGGGTGGGTGGCGAGGGCCCAGGGAGGGGTCGGCCGGAGCGGGCTGGCAAGCCGTGCATGCACCTGCGTCGATCGAAGACCCGCGCGAGCGTGCGGGCTGCAGGCCGCGCGGGCGGGGGCATGCGCCATCCCCCCCCCCCCCTTGCGCCGGGGGCCGAGAGCCACAAGCGCGGGCAGCAAAAAAAAAAAAAGGGGGATCCCCATGCGCGCCGAAGCGCGGCGTGATCGCGTTGCTTCGGTGGCGTCAGCTGATGGGCCGGTGATTTGGTAAGGCCATTCTGTATCTTCGAACCTGCTCGTTCAGATGCGGCGTTTTACCCCGGCGCAGGGTGCCCGGAGATCGGGCGTCTCGCGCCGGAAGGGGGGGGGGGGGTGACGGAGCACGGCCGCGGGCGCGGAGTGTGACACACGAACAGGAGCCCGATCATCGGAAGACAAGGCAGTTGCTCGAGCCAGGTGCCCCCCCCCGTGGCAGGTCCCATACCAAGACGCCGGGAGAGCCCGTGGAAAACCCCATGGGTGTGTATTCTGGCGAGGGGGGGACATTTTCAGGGCTGCCCCAAGCGTCCGGGCCTCGCCCGCGGCCCCTCGGGGAGCGGGGAAACCACTTGGCCCCTGAGAGACCTCGCCCCAGGCCGGGGGCGCATTCCCGCACGGCGCCGGTAGTTAATGGGCGTAGCGCATCTGAGGCGCAGAATCTGCAAGCAATCACGGACATCAGATCGACCGGGTCTATGATTCATCCCTCGGTGCGGCCGGCGCCCAGGGCTCGGGCATTCCCCCCCGCCCCGGCCTTTGTGTGTCAATGTTCTTCCAGTGCTGCCTCCAGCTGGCGGAAGACACAAGGACGGGGGGGGGGGGGAGGAACGACCATCCAGACGCAGAGGGTCAGACAGGGAGATAATCCTCCCCCGGCCTGGTGGGGGGTCATCGGGGCCCCGCCAGGTGTGAGAGGGGGGCATTCTGAAGTGCGTCTGCCCCGGCCGCACGCGCCGCCCGGGCGGGCCAGCTGTTTCCGCCCCAAGGCGCAAATTTTTATTCCCCCTCGATGCTGTGCGGCGGTGGCGAGACCCTTTTTGGTGCCTTCGGGAGAGCTATGACCCCCCCCCCCCCCCCGCCGGGCGGCCCCACCGATGCAGGGGTTTCTCTCGGGCTGCTCATTCAAGCGGTCCGCCGGGCCACCCCCACGCCGGTTCTTTCACATGCCGCACATGCTGACCCCAGATGTTCGCATGCCTCTGTGCCCATGCTGGTTGGACCGGGGAACCTGGGTGGGGCGGGGGGGGGGGGGGATCATTCGGGTATCATCTGCAAGGGCGGATAGAAGCCGCGGATCGCCGCGGGGGCCCGAATGCGCGCCGCTCGGGACGGCGTGTGCGCTGTGCCAGATACGCAGGCCCATGCAAGGCATCCTTTCCGAGTACCACTCTGTCCCCCCCCCCCGAGCCCTTGCCGGCGGCTTCCGATCCAAGTGGGGGCTAGCCCCGGGTCCGGGGGCCGTCTCACCCGGCCGGCATCCCCCTCGCATCCCCTCATCTTCTATCCTTGCCTCTGGGACTGCCCACCCGGTTCCCCCCTCTCCCTCTCTCTCTCTCTCTCTCTCTCTCTCTCTCTCCCCCCTGTTCCCTGCTCCTTGCCTATCTCCCCTTGCCTGGCCGTCTACCCGCTCGTCTGTCAACCAGCCAAAAGCATGCCCACCCCCCATCCGATCACCCTCCGGATGGCGGAGGAGTGGCCGGACGCCCCGCCGGTTCCCACCGACGGGGCCGACCACAACACCAAGCCCTATCCTCTGAACAGCACCGGGCACTTCTTCACCGATCGGGTGACCGCCGAGCCGACCGAGCTGGCCATCAGCCTGGACACCTTCCGGCAGCTGTTCCTCAATGATGAAAGTGGCTTCGGCCTCCGCGCGCACAAGTTCATCCACACAAATGACAGTACGCTCTGCCACCCCCATGCTGGTGTCCTCCCTGCGCCGTCGTCGCATGTGTCCCTGAGCTCCCCCCCCCCCCCCCCGCCCCCCCCCCCCCCTTCGGCTTCTTTCCTGTTGCGATTGCTGACCCACTGTGGCCCTGCCCCCTTCGGCTTGCCGGTGCAGTGTTCACCGAGCCGGCCTGGACCCCGTGCGGCCCGTCCGGCCGGGTCCTCTGCAAGACCATCGACTACTCGGTCAACATCCCGAAGACCCCGATGATCCCGGATGTCCTGCACATCACCCAGCACACGGTTCTCTACGACCTCGGCCCGCAAGAGGGGTGCGTCCCTTTCCCTCCCCCTCTCCCTCCGCCTCACTTGCTGGTCGATGTTGACCCTCCCC
>NW_009242972.1:933465-934584 GCF_000388065.1 Fonticula alba | reverse complement strand
GGAAAACAGGGGGGGGGGGGGCGGGGGGGGCCGGCCTCCGGGTCGGACAGTGGCGGCGAGCCTGGGTGGCGGCGGGAGGGGGCGGGGGCTTTTGGGCGCGTCTCGGGGCCGGGGGGCGAACCCGCACGCAGCGCGGGCGGCGCCCTCCGGGGGTGAGCATGCTTGCTCATAGTTGACCGTGGCCGGGTCATCTCTAACCTCGCGGGTCCAGCTCCCCCCCGGCCGTCCCCCCCCCCCCCCCCCACGCAAGCAGCTCTCCCCTGAGCAGGCAGCGGGGAACCCCGGGAGCGGGGCGAGGGAGGCCGGTTTTTCCCCTCTGGAATGCGTCCCCGCGGGCCGACCCATCTCCGGCGGCTGGCTCGGCGGGCATGCTACGAGTGTCCGCCCATCGGCGCTCCGGGGTAGGAGGGGGTCGTGTGACAAGGGAGGGGGCGCGATCGCAGGGTGTCCCCGGGTTTTCGCTCGCTCCCAGCCCCTCCGGGGCGCCCTGATGTCTGCGCTGTTGCGTGTCCGCGGCTCCTCCGGCGGGCCTGACGACGCCGGCGCCTCGCTCGATCCATCACGGCGGCGATTCGGCCACCCTCGTGCACACCGGCCGCCAGGGGTACCCCCCGGCCCCGGGAGCCTCCGACGGGGGCTTCTCCTCCATGGAGATCGGCGGGGTATGGCGACAGAGGTGATCAATCAAGGGTTCGAGGGGCTATCATCCGACGATCCCCGGGGCCCGAGGACAACACATCATTGGCATGTGTGTGCGAGTGTGTGTGCGAGTGTGTGTGCGAGTGTGTGTGCGAGTGTGTGTGCGAGTGTGCGAGTGTGTGTGTGTGTGTGTGTGTGTGTGTGTGCAAGTGTCCTTGTGTGTGTGCGTGTGCGTGCACGCATGTCTGTGTTCTCATTCGAGTGTGTGCAGGGGCGGTACGACGGTCCATTGGTCCGAGCCTGACTTGCACGAAGACCGCCTCCCTCTCGGATCGGGGGCGAGGGTGCCGAGCAACATTCACAGGGAGCGAGGGGGGGGGGGTCCCGACACGGGCCTGCTGGATGGTGACCTGTCGGGGGGGGGGGGGGGGGGGAACGCGCCACGGCACGCCGGGGTACGGGCGCACTGGCACCACGGTC
>NW_009242972.1:930629-933455 GCF_000388065.1 Fonticula alba | reverse complement strand
CCCCCTCCCCCCCTCCCTGCCGCGTGCCTTTGCTTGTCAGCTTCCGCCTCTGGATCAAAAACAAGCCCCAAAATGGCCCCTGCCACGCGGACTACGAGGCCAACATCCTGGTTACCATTAAGCCGATCTTCGACGAGTCGGCCACGGTGGTCGACTCGATGTCCGAGCAGGACTTGCAGCTCGCCGATGCGGCCACCGCCAATGCCGACGCCGACGCCGACGCCGAGTCCGACTCGGACGATGGTGGGGTCCCCTCCCCGAGCCCCTCCGGCACGTCGACTCCCCGGCATGCACCATTGGCTCGGGGGGGCCCTCTTGCCTCGACCATCGACGATTATCCCCTCCAGGCCGACTCGCCGGTGGACCATCTCTTCCGTCACGCGGCCGGGCCCCGGCTCCTGGGGGCCGACCATCACCACTCGTCCGAGAGCGATGGCCTCAGCGAGCCGGAGTCCCCGACCGGTCTGGCTACTCCGACGGCCAGTGCCGGCTCTTTGGCCCTGGCTCCGGCCCCGGCGCTCGACTCGGCGGCCCCCACCAGCCTGCTGCAGCTGTCCTTCCGCAAGCACCCGGGGCGTGACCATGCCGAGGGCCTTTCCGAGGTCCCGCGCCCGGTTTTCCCGGGGCTCTTCCACTTGGCGGCCTCGCCAGCACGGACCGGCACCCACACGCCGGCGCGCGTGGCCCCCCCGGCCAAGAAGCCCGCCCCGGTGGCCGTCCCGCGTGCCGGCCGGGTGTCCGTGTCGGTCCGCGCGCAGGTGGACAATTATCACAGCTTCTTCCTCTGGTCCACCATCCGGCCGCACGCCATCAGCGCCTATCAGTTCTTCTACAAGTGGTGGATTCCCCTGCTGGTGGAGGTGACCCAGGAGCATCTGGCTCCGCCGGCGCCGGTGGTGGCCGCTCCGGCCGCTGCCCCGGCCACCCCCCGGCCGGTTGGCAAGCTCAGCCTCTCCGGGGTACGCGGCGTGAGCAGCAGCCCGGCGCGCTTGAGCCAGCCGTACCCGGCGCCGGCGTCATCCGCCGCGGCCCGTGGCATGTCCGGTGCCGGTACCACCGGCGGCACATTGCTCAATGCCAAGAAGACCCTTCAGCGCCTGGTGCCGAAGACCATGGAGGCCGCGCGCCGGCTGACCGCCGAGCTGGATTCCTCCTCCGGCTCTTCGTCCTCCTCGACCGCCCGGGGCGTCGCGGGCGGTCCGATTGGCGACCTCACCGGCGGCGAGGACTCCCGCAACCAGGACCGGCCGATCCATGCTCTGGAGCACTTCAAGCTCCCGCCTCCTGGGCAGCGGCTGGCCCCGGCGGTGGCCATCAACAAGGAGCCCGTCACCGTGCGTTTTCACACACACACACACACACACACTCTCACACACACATACACATGCTCTCCCCCCCTCCCCCTCCTCCCCCATCCCTGGCCCCCTCCGGCTCGGTCTGCTGTGGTGGCCTTCTTTCTCCAGGAGGGCATCCTCCTGATAGGCCCCCTCAAACTGACCTCCTACGTCCGGCTCTCTCCCCCCCTCCCTCCCTCTCTTCGATCGCGGTCGCGGTCCGCGAGACAGGCCGCCGTCATTGTTCCCGCTCCTGCGCCGGTCCCCGAGACGCCTGTGGCCTCCGGTGGCTGGGGCGTCGGGTCCCTGCTCAAGAGCGTTGCCTCCGGGGCCTGGTCCGTGGCCGGGTACCTGCTGCCGTCGGTGTTTGGCGCGGCGGACTCGACGTCGGCCGCGCCGGGTCCCGCCGACCCGCGGCCCGGTCTCTCGCGCAGTGGCAGCGTCGATTCGCTGGCTGGCGTGCCTCGGGGCATGTCGACCACGGCCGGCGACCCGGCTGCCGCGTCGGTCTGGCTATTGGTGGAGTGGCTTTTGCTACAGGTGCCGCTCCTGTCGATGTTCCTGCGCAGTGGGGGCTTCCTCAGCGGGGCGCATGATGGCCGCGTGTCGCCCCAGCCCTCGCCCCTCCTGCGTGGCCGGGCCATGAACCGTTTGGATGTGGCCGGCGCCCCGGGGCCCGGTGTGCACCACTGGTCCACACAGCACCACCACCACCGAGGTTTGCATCCGGCAGGCGGAGGAGGAGGCGGCCAGTTGGCCTCCACCCCTGGCGGCGGCGGGCACCGCCTTAATGGCACTGGCATCCTCACTCGTTCGGAATCCATGTCCTCGCTGGCACGCGCGTCGGCGGCCGCACCCGGCACGGGACGGCATGGTGCTAGTGGTGGCCCCCCGCCGGTGGCCGCCACCGCCAGCCCCTTTGCTTCGGCCCTGGTGCTGAGTGCGCTGCTCGGCACCACGGCCCTGCTGATTTCTTGGGTCTCGTCTGGAGCCGTGGCCACGGTCGTTGCCGTTGCGGCGCCCTGATGCCGGGGCCGTGACCTGTCTGTGGCCCCTCTCCCTTGCATGTGTGCCCCCCCTCCCCCCCTCGGGCGGGGGGAATGTGCCTCTCTTTATCTTCCGCTCTCTCAGAGGCTCTGTTCCCCCCCCCCCCACCCCTTGTTGTCTGCCTTTCTCCCCCTTGTTCCTTTCCTTGGTGGCCCATCTTCTTGCTCGCTTCTTGTGTGCGCGCACGCGCGAAATATAGATGCGCCTGTTTTCTGCCCCTCCTTGGCCCTCCCCCCCCCCACATGCCCCTCGCCGTCGCGGGCTCTCATTCGCGGGGCGGGGTCTCGATCCTCTCGGGTATGCGGATCCATTGGCAGGTACATGCCAACGCTTTCGGGGTGCGTGAGGCATTTTTCGCCGGCAGATCGTTCCCGGTTCCGGGCGAGGGGGGGAAGGGGAATGTGTGTACATCGATCGGCTCTCCGGAAAACAGGGGGGGGGGGGG
>NW_009242972.1:928016-929843 GCF_000388065.1 Fonticula alba | reverse complement strand
TTCTCCCGGACAAGAAACGCAAGGCCCCCCCCGGCGAGGGCGCGGCGCAGGACGCCTCGGCCTCCGGATCAGCCTGAACAATGGACCTTGCCCGCTGATTGGCCCTCCTTTGTGGCAGGTTGCCCTTCTTCGGGGGATCCGGTGACTGGAGTGCAGGGGGGGGGGGGGGGGGGGGGGGCAAAAGCGCTCAGGGTGGTGTGTGTTCTGGACGGTCCTGTTCGGAGCTCCCAGGAGCACCGGGCGCTGGGGGGCACCCGGCGACACCGGGGGGCCGGGACTCTGGGGGCCAGGGAGCGGGCCGCAGGAGGGCGGCGGAGACAGGAAGTATGTGCCGCCCTGGCCCCGGGGGAATGTCCCCGGAAAATGAGCCCGCAGAGTGGCACTGCCCTTCGGACGACGACGGACGGGGGCCCGGGGCGAGGTCCGGCGGGCGTGGTTTCCAGTTGTTCCCCGCCCCCCCCGCCCCCCCTCGCCCGGCTCCCCTCCGCTGGCCGGTCTGGGAGGGAGGCGGTCTTCGTGCACGCCGGCCCGGCAGCATGTCACGGCGGAGATTCCGCCCGCGCTTGGGCGACGCCCGCCTGCCGGGGACCGGGGGCGCTGAAACACACCCTCCCGCGGGCCAAGTTGGAGGGGGGCGGAGGATCCTTCGTCCTGAGAGGGGACTGTTGACACGGCGCGACTGTTGCGTGCCGGTGTCCACGTCCCCCGGTCCTGCCCGCAGTACCCCATGCCCCCGGGGGCGGGCTCGTCATTGCGGCGAGCCACGGTTTTCATCCTTCGCGCGGTGCATGCCAAGACCGGAGGCCGACGTGCGATGAAGGAGGGGCCCGGGCGCGGCGGCCGGGACGTGCCGGGGCGGGCGGCGAGCAGCCGAGCGGGCCCCATCTCGCCAGCGCCCGAAGAATGAGCCTGTCGGGCCGGCTGCCGAGGCATTCCAGCTGGCCTTTCGGCGCGGCTGGGGGACATTGGCAATTGGCATATTTCGTGGGCCTCCGCTCTCTGGCCCCGGGCCGCTTGCTTGCGCTCGCCGCGGCCAGGCACCGGTCCGCCCCGCGCCGAAGCATCCCCTGGCTTCATTAATGATGTCCCCCCCCCCCCCCCCGCCCTCCCCCCGGCGGTCCCCGCCGGGCTGGGGGGGCTGGAACCTCTCGTCCTGTTGCTGGCACAGGGGAGGTCTTGCTTTCCCCACCGCCCCCGGTCGCTCGGCTGTCTCGCCGCCCACCGCTCAGCCTGGCGGCCAGGTGTGCACCTTCCCCGGACGCCAGACAAGCGCACGAGCTCTCCCCGAGGGGCGCCCCCCTTCGTGTCCCCCCCGCCCGCCCCCGCCCGCCCCCGGGGGAGGGCCGAAAGGGGGCTGGTTTGCTCGGGACGGACGCTTTTCAAAAAGGACACCGCTGCCCCTGGGGTCTCCCCCCGGGGAGGAAGGGGGCGGCCGGGCCCGGGGCCGGCCGGCTGGCCGGCTCGATCCGCACTTGTCCCCGGGCGCGACGTCGCCCTCTGTTGGATCACCCCAACAACCCCTCGAGCAGCCCGATGCGAGGGGGGGGGGGGGGGGGGAAGCCGGGGACAGCTGGTTGAGGGCTGGACGTGCCTCGAGCTCTCTAGTCCGCCAATGTTCCCCGTCTCGGGCCTCGGTCCTTCGCGCGGCGCCTGGACAAGGCCAGATTCGGCCTGCTGGGCCTTTCCCCCGGCGGCCCTCGCCGGGCCGCCATTCAGGTGAGCAGAGAGCCAATCATTTCTGGGCGACCCACCCGGTCCCGGGGCCTTCGGCCGGGGCTTCACCACTTTTCTCCCGAGTTGTCTCCTCAACGCTCCTGCCCCCCCCCC
>NW_009242972.1:924630-927914 GCF_000388065.1 Fonticula alba | reverse complement strand
CCCCCCCTCGCCGCCCACCAAGCCGACCATGAACCGCCGCCAGAAGCGGCGTGGAAACCGCGCGGCGCGCAGCCCCGCCTCGGCCGGCGGCAATTCCACTGGCACCGACCCCTCCTCCCCCTCGTCGCCCATGACGCCGGGCTTCTCCTCGCCCGACACGCCCATGTCCCCGATGCCGGATTCCTTCCAGCGCGAGAGCGTGGTCATCCAGCATGCCGAGCCGCCGCAGCTCTCCGCCGCGCCGACCCAGCGCCAGGGCCGCAAGGGGCGCGGCGCCAACACCTCGACCGCTGCCACCGAGGCCCTGGCCGCGTCGGTCGAGAAGCAGGCCGCCTCGCAGCTGGCCGAGGTTGTCCGCTCCGGCGATGAGGGCGACGTCTCGGCGCCCACCTCGCCGGCTATCCCGCCCGCCGATGTGCGCCCCCGCCCCCTTTGCTTTCCCCCTCCCCCCTCCGCACACACGCACACGCACACGCACACGCACACGCACACGCACACGCACACGCACACGCACACGCACACGCACACGCACACGCACACACACTCTCTCTCTCTTTCTCCCTCGCCCTCCCTCTTTCCTCTTCCGACGCTTGTGCCAATCCTGACGATCTCCCTCCTACCGTGGCGCCCCCCTCCCTCTCTCGGTCCTCTCCCTTCTGCTCCCGCCGTGCAGCACATCACCTACTTCGTCCTGGGCAGCGTGCCGCAGATTGGCACCGCGGTGTCGATGGATGAGGTCCACAAGCTGCAGGCTCCCCTGGACGCGGAGGACACTCTCGATCGCCTCGCCGCTCAGGCCCTCGGCGTGCCCCACCCCCATGGCACTCTTTGGGCATGCACGCATGGCACTGATGGCCTGAGCCTGCTGGTGCCGCTTCCCGGCACTGCCACTGTCGCTCAGCTGGCCAAGATTCTGGCCCTGGACCCGTCTCTCGCCCTGCTGGCCACGCCGGCCGACTTCATTCTCATCTGGAAGTCCATCATGAAGGCTGTGCGTGCTGGCTTGCTTCTCCTGTCGCCTCCCCCCCCCCTGTAGCACCGCCACACAACACCCCATCATCCGCGGGCCTGGTCTCACCCCTCCTCTCCATCCCCTCTCTCGGTGTCTGATTGTTCGCTTGACTCGAACACAACCGGACCTTTCGTCCCCCTTCGCGTCCCCCCATTCCTGGCCCCCTCAGACTGCCCTGTCGCGCTCGGTTCGCCGCCTGCTTGACTCTTCGGCCACGGAGCACCGGACTCTCAGCACGGATCTGCACAACTGGCTTATTAGCCACAAGCCCAAGGTACTTTTCCCGGCTATGCCCGCTGCCGGCGCCACCCCCTGGTGGCGGCCATGTGCCTCCCCCCCCCCCCGCCCCCGCCCCCGCCCCCTTGGGGCTGCATTTGCAAACTGTCACTGACGCACCGCCCGTTCGGCTGCTACCTCCCCCTTTGCTGCCCACGGCCGCCTAAGAGTTATCTCGGCGAGATCCTGGAGTCCTTCGAATACTTCTCCACCAGCATTGCCACCGGGACCGGCGCCTCCGATGCATTCGTCCTCTTCTTCAAGAAGTCCATTGCCGACCTTAGCGAGGGCCGCAACACCAGCGAGTCTGACAGCGACTGGCCCAATGTGGTCAACGGCTTCCTGACCCACTACTCGTCGCTCGCCTGCAATGCCTGGGTTTCCTTTGTCTACTGCCTGCCGGCCAACTTCGTACGCATGCCTCTTCCTCTTTCCTTGCATGTCTCCCTCTCTCTCTCTCTCTCTCTCTCTCTCGCTGCCCCCTCCATGCGCGTCTTTCGGGCATCCTGCTCGACTCTTCTCTAATCATGGCCACATCTCTCCGTTCCGTCCGTGACAGAACCCGGAGGACTCGTGTCTGGTGTCCTCGGTGCTGCATGCGCTGCAAACGCCCGATGACCAGATCATCATCCCCTTCGTCGAGCCCGATAGCGAGTGCGAGTCGGCCGCCGAGGAGGCCGATCCCGAGGTGACCCCGACCCCGGCCGAGACAAAGTCCGAGATTGTCGACCCGGAGTCCGAGCCTGAAGCCGAGCCCGAAGCCGAGCCCGAGCCCGAGCCCGAAGTCGAGCTCGAGCCCGAGCCCGATACCGAATCCGAGGCCGAGGCCGAGGCCGAGGTGGAGGTTGCCCCCCAGGTCCCAGTGGAGGAGGCTACTCCGGTCCCCGAGACGGATGATGGCGTTGAGCTTCTGCCGCCCACCTCCTCCACCGAGACGTGTGTCCTGGAGCCGGTTGCCGCCGTTGAGGAGTCCTTCTCCGATGCGGTGCTGGTCCAGGACCCGGCCACTCTGGTGTCCGACTTGGAGCCCACCGAGGCCAGCGAGGCTCCGAAGTCCGCCACCAAGACGGCCCCCCCGCCGGCCAGCGAGCTGGCCACCGCCGAGGAGTCCCCCCGGCGCGGGGTCTCCGAGGATGAGGACGAGGTGCCCTCCAAGCCCGTCCATGTTTCTAAGGAGCAGGCTGCGGTCGAGGACCAGCAGCCCGTCCGGTCCTTTGCCCTGGCCAAGCTCTTCATCGAGCTGGGGGACCGGCGCAAGCGCGTGCGCTTTGAGCCGTGTGGCCCGGTGGCCGGCCTGGCCGGCCTGCATGGGGCCCTGCTTGACCTGTTCCGGGCCAGCTTCCCGGATGCCGAGCTCCCTGCGACGCCGGTTGTGTCCGTGCGCGAGGCTGGCGAGGTGGACTTCTATGAGCTGGACGACATGGACTTCCTGGCCGAGGGGTGCTTCGTGCGGGTCGGGGCGGCCGGTCCGGCTGCCGGGTCTGGCGCCGCCTTGGCCGAGCGGTTTGAGCAGCTCCGTGATGAGCTCCTCGGTGCCCTGACTGGCGGTGGTGTTGCCGCGAATGTCTCCCGGCCGGTGGCCTCCTCGGCCATGGCCACGGCCGCCGTGGTGGCCGCCCCGGCCGCCCAGGCCGCCCCGGCCGCCCCGACGATTGTCTCGGCCGTCGACGGCCAGTCGGTGCGCGCTGTGGCCGCGGACCTCCGCTCTCTGAAGGCCACCCAGGGCGAGCTGTCGCGCTCGGCCCGCAAGCTGCAGAAGGACATCCGTGCGGAGATGCACCACGCCATCGCCGCGATCAAGAACTTCAAGGTGCGTTCTCTCTCTCTCTCTCTCTCTCTCTCTTTCCTCCGGTCTCCCATCCCCTTTTCTCTCTTCTTGTGCCTTTGATCCATTCGCCCGCTCTATCCCCCATATTTCCCTTCCTCCTCGCCCTCTCTCTCTCTCTCTCTCTCTCTCTCTCTATCTCTCTCTCTCTCTCTGACACACACACACACA
>NW_009242972.1:921027-921550 GCF_000388065.1 Fonticula alba | reverse complement strand
TGCGGCGTTGCGGCGTTGCGGCGTTGCGGCGTTGCGGCGTGCAGACAGGCGTGGTCATGTACCTTGCGCTTTATCGAATGCACATAGGGGCATGTCTGACAAGCAAACTGGAAGTCGCCGATGTCACTGGCGTCCGAGTTCACCAGAAGAACATTCCCGCAGCCGGGGCAGAAAAGCATGGTGGTGAAGGCCGGTGCACGCACGCGCAAGGGGAGGGGACGGCGAGAAAGAGCAGAGAAGAGGAGGGCGGGCGGGCGGGCGGGGAGGAGGGCAGGCTGGTTGTTGTGCGGGGGTAGCCCAGCGCCGAGTCCGCCCCGCCCCAGGGGCGGCGCCCAAAAAAAGCCCCACACCAACGCACCTCCCAATGGTAGGGCCCCATCGCACGGGCCAGGAAGGGCGGCGATGGCCACCTGGAGCGGGCGACCAATCGTTGGGACCTGGCCTGGCTGAACACGCCCACATGCTCCCCGTCGGGCAATGCGGGCGAGGTCGGCATCCGCGGCGCATGGGGCCGGTCCGGGGG
>NW_009242972.1:911613-921017 GCF_000388065.1 Fonticula alba | reverse complement strand
ACACACACACACACAAACACACGCATGGCGATGCAGGCCCCCAGCGCCCGTCACATCGACGACGATAGTGCCCGGATTCTGGAGAACAACCAGACCCTGGCCGACCGTGTCAAGGCTCTTCGCCTGGCGGCCGATGTCATCCGCCTGGACATCACCCGCCGGCGCATCACCCCAGATGCCGTACGTGCACCTCTTCCGCCGCCTCCTCCATCGTTCCCTCCATGAGCGTCCTTTTGAGCCTGTTTCCCTTTTGTCTTTCCCCCCCTCTCTCTCCCCCTCTCTATCTCTCTAACACACACACACACACACACGGACACACGCACACGCACACGCACACACCCCGCTCTCTGTCCACAGGCCTCCATCAATCGGATTACCACCGAGTCCAGTGACCTGGAGGCCGACCTGTCGGCCCACCTGGACTTCATCGAGTCCTGCAAGACCACCTGGAAGCGCCAGTGGGAGACCGAGATCAAGCGCATCGGTGCCGAGAAGAAGCTCCTTGAGGAGTGGGAGAATGACATGCTGGACCTGGATGATGAGCGCGCCGGTGTGTCGACCGTCGTCGAGCGCGTGGCCAAGGCCGCCGAGATCAAGTCCTCCCAGCGTGCCTCCCGGCCGCTTGACTGGGTGCCGCCCTCGCTGCCGGATGGCATCAGTGACATGGAGCTCCGGTCTGGCCTGCTGTCGTCCATCCAGAGCCGCGACCTCGAGCAGGAGAGTCTCAAGCGCATGAAGGCCCTGGAGGAGACCCAGAAGGTGCGCACATTGCTGGCTTTCCCCTTGTCTTCCTCCGCGCGCCATGTCTTTTGCCTTTGTCCCCGGGCGCGGCGGGATGTGCCTCGGCATTCGTGCCAACAGAGCGCGGCCGCACCGGACAACTAACCAGCCCTTGGCTCCTGTGCTGCTTCCCCCTTCCTCCGGACTGGTCTCGCCTCCGGGCCATGATATGATGTCCTGCACACAGTTCCGCAAGATGACCCAGGTCGAGGAGGTGAACCCCTTCCAGTCGGAGCTGAGCTCCTTCGTCGGCCAGGGTCGCCTGCGCAAGACCAGCGAGAGCTTCGAGGAGATGGAGCGCGAGCGTGAGGCTCGCGCCACGCGCCTCATTTTCGAGGGCCTGGCGAGCATTGCCGAGGCGGCGGCCGCCAAGCGCGGGTAGTGTGCCATGCACGCCCTGCTGCGCGCTGCCCTCCCTTTGCCTCGGCCGCCTGATGCAGGTCCTCCCTTTCCTCTTCGCTGCGCGCATGGTTTTTCCCCTTCTTGTGCTCCCCCTCCCCTTGTCCATCCCACTCCTGGCTACGTGTTCTCCCCTCTCTTCGTCCCTCCCCCTTTCTTCACCCCCTCCCTCCCTCCCCCTCCCTTCATGATCTCCCGAGAGTCAATCACAGAGTGTCATCGGCCTCGGGCGATCCCGGTGAGAGGGGGAGGGGGGCGGCCAATAACATGAGAGGTCGAAGGAGAAGTCCTGTCCAGAGGCGGGCCCATCCTCAGTTACCTCGCCGCCGGTGTGCCGGTATCCTCCCCCCTTTCCCTCGTTCTCCCCTCCGCCCTGGGTGCGTACATGTGCACGCGTGCGCACATCTCCCACACTACCTGCGCCCCCTTTAGCCAGCAATAAACAGCAATATTCCTCTGTGTGTGTGTGTGTGTGTGTGCGTGCATGCGTGCGTGCGCGTGTGTTTGAGTTTGGGCCCCGTCTCCAGGTGCATGGGTGCCACATTTTTTGGAAGGTGGTAGATTTTGTGCTTGTATTCTTGCCCGGGGCAAATCTCTCGAGGAGTGAGCATGCTGTCGGAAGGGCGGAGCAGAGCCGAGGAATCCACGGCGTCAGATACCTTGCCCCTGGCATGCCACTTAGCCTTCGCGCCACTGGGCCGCGCACTTGGTGCACTTGTAGAAGGTGGACATTGGCTCATCAGCCGAGCGGATCTGGATTTGCATGAAGTAGGCCCGGCGGTTATCGCACTTCGGGCAGGGCACTGAGATGGAGCGGAGCGCCAGCGGGATGAGGGGTCAGTAGCCGCGGGAGGGGTGCATTTCAGGCGGCAGATGCACCGGCCAGTTGCCAAGCGGGGCGCACCCTCCGTCGAGTCGACATTATCCCAGGAGCCCTCGCCACCGAGAACATCATCCACCTCCTTGCGCTTGAGGATGATGCGCGAGGAGATCTGCCGGAGGAGGAGCAAGGATGAGAGAAAGGAGGGGGGGGGGAGGGCAGGTGAGTTTGCGTCATCCCAAGGACGGCATGCGGCGTTGCGGCGTTGCGGCGTTGCGGCGTTGCGGCGTTGCGGCGTGCAGACAGGCGTGGTCATGTACCTTGCGCTTTATCGAATGCACATAGGGGCATGTCTGACAAGCAAACTGGAAGTCGCCGATGTCACTGGCGTCCGAGTTCACCAGAAGAACATTCCCGCAGCCGGGGCAGAAAAGCATGGTGGTGAAGGCCGGTGCACGCACGCGCAAGGGGAGGGGACGGCGAGAAAGAGCAGAGAAGAGGAGGGCGGGCGGGCGGGCGGGGAGGAGGGCAGGCTGGTTGTTGTGCGGGGGTAGCCCAGCGCCGAGTCCGCCCCGCCCCAGGGGCGGCGCCCAAAAAAAGCCCCACACCAACGCACCTCCCAATGGTAGGGCCCCATCGCACGGGCCAGGAAGGGCGGCGATGGCCACCTGGAGCGGGCGACCAATCGTTGGGACCTGGCCTGGCTGAACACGCCCACATGCTCCCCGTCGGGCAATGCGGGCGAGGTCGGCATCCGCGGCGCATGGGGCCGGTCCGGGGGTCGGGGGGGGGGTGGAGTGGGGGATACAAGGCCACCCGCGCTGCACCGTCCGCCAGGCCGACGGAGAGATTCCTCCCCCCTCCTCCCCCTCTGCCTTTCTTTTTCTCTGCCCCTTTCCCTCCCCCCCCCTTTCTCTCTACCTCCCTCTCTGTGTCCAGTATGCCGCCAAGGAGCAAGCCAGCCGCCCGCGGCGGGAAGAAGGCCAAGAGCGAGCGCCCGGACTCCGTGGTCCTAGATCTCGACGCGCGTCTCGAGTACCTAACCGGCTTCCGGAAGCGCAAGCTGGAGCGTCAGCAAAAGGCCAAGCGCGAGCTGCAGGCCATGCAGAAGGAGGCCCGCAAGGAGTTCCGTACCAAGGTGCGCCCCTTCCCTCGGTCTTCTTCTCGCCCCCTGCTCGCACCCGAGCCCCGGGGGGTGTCTCCCAGCATGGTGGCTTTCCCCGCCGCCCTCTGTCCGCGGCTGCTGTTTAACATCGGGATGTGCAGAAACGCACCGAAAATGAGCATGTCATCTCCGAGTGGAAGGCCCGGCGTGGCCTGGCGCATGTGGGCAACAGCGAGCTGATCAATGCCCTGCTGCCGAGCTTCGGCGGCGACGTCGCTCTGGCAAAGAGCCGCGAGCAGAAGCACATTGATCGCCTGGCTGCCGAGAAGCGCAACCAGGCCCGCGAGGCCGAGGGGTCGGATGCCGAGAAGTCGGATGCCGAGGATTCGAATGCCGAGGATTCGGATGCCGCCGGCTCGGACAGCGACACCGAGGCGGACAACCTCCTGCAGCGTGACAAATACTCGGTCAACGACTCGGTCAGCATCATTACCTCGATCACCGAGTTTGAGGATGAGAGCTTCGGCTCGCGCCTGCAGTCGCTCATGGGCGGTCGCCCGGGCAATGACAGCAGCGCCTCGGATGGCGAGTTCTCCGACGGCGAGGAGGGTGACGCCCACACCGCCGACGGGACGTCGGCCGAGGACGCGCATGCCCCTGTCGGCAAGAATCCCGCCATGTCGGTTGACGACCTGAAGCAGGTGCGTGGTGTGCTTGCCTGCCCTTTCCCCCCCTCTTTCTTGCGCCCTCGGCACATGGCCCCATCTGTCAAGTACCAGCCCGTGATGATACCCACTTCTCACTTCTATTTGCTCCTCTCCCCCCTTTCTTCCTCTCTCTTCCTCTCTCTCTCTCTCTTCCTCTCTCTTTCTTCCTCTCTCTCTCTTCCTCTCTCTCTTCCTCTCTCTCTTCCTCTCTCTCTTCCTCTCTCTTCCTCTCTCTCTTCCTCTCTCTTCCTCTCTCTCTTCCTCTCTCTTCCTCTCTCTCTTCCTCTCTCTCTTCCTCTCTCTCTTCCTCTCTCTCTCTTTCTCTTGCCCACCATCTCCTCTGGACCGTCTCCAGCGCGCCAAATTCCTCTCCAACAAGCTCTCCCGCTTGTCAAGTGGGTGCGTGCCACATCCATTCCCCGCCCACTGCTCCCTCTTTCTTCCTGCCTCTCCTCTCACACATGTCACCACAACCTGGACCTCCGCCCTCGCGCGCATTCCCACCCACGCACCTGCACACGCTCTTCCCTTTTCAGGGCCAAGCGCAAGTCCGGCTCGGGCGGCCGCAAGCGCGGCGGCGGCGGCGGCGGTGGCGGCGGCGGTGGTGGCCGCTCTGCCGGGAAAGCACGCGCCCGCTCTGGTGGCCGTCGCTAAATTGCCTTGTGTCCTATCTATGACCCTCCCTCGGGCCTCCCTCCTGTTCGACATTATGACATGCCTTCATCTAGCCTTCCCCCCATGATGACAGTACACAAATATAGAAGTGGAATCGTGCTGTTCTGCTGAGAAAAATCACGTAATCCCCCCGCCCCTCGCCCAGAAGGCACCCACCAAACCCGGCCAGGCCGCCTCCACAACCCCCTTCGATGATGATTGACCCACTTGAGAACGATGGGAGAGAGAGAGAGCGAGAGCGAGGACCGGAGAGAGAGGGGGGACAAAAAAAAGAAGAAGGAAACCCGACATTGGTTTGAAGTGTTTTTATTGGAAAAAAAAAAGAGGCACTGAAATGTGCCCGATCAAGGGCAGTTGGCGGAGCGGACAGCGAGGGTCAAGCACAGACAGGCTATCTCCATCACGGTCACTACACGCCTCAGGGGGAGGGGGGAGAGGGGGGGGGGGGGCAATAATATGTGTCGGTTTTCGTGTACGCGAGTGAGAGAGGGAGGCAGGCGCGGCGTGCGCGCGCGCGCGCACTTGTGAAAAGAAGGCGGCATGAGGGGGCAGAGGGGAGAGGGGGATGGGAATATGCATGCACACACAGCGTGCACATCAAAAATCAGCCGACGCAAATGCGCGGGGCAATGCACATGCTCATCATCTCTTGGAAGAGGAGCTTGGCAGCGTAGGGGATCTCCACCTGGGAAATGTAGATGTTGTTGCTGCACGCGCGGCAACTGAGATGCGCCTTGCGCAGATTGGCCGCAGCGAAGAGGCCGCACAGGTCACACACATGAGCCCGATAGCAATCGGACTGATAGAAGAGCCGCTCCTTCAGGAAAGCCGCCATGCCGTGGGCGATAATGCAATCGCGCTCCATCTCACCGAAACGCAGACCACCATCACGCGCACGACCTTCCATCGGCTGGCGCGTAAGCTGGACCATGCGGCCGCGTGCACGCGAGTGAATCTTGTCATCGACCAGATGCTTCAGACGCTGGTAGAAGGTGGGCCCGAGGAAAACCTGCGCATGGAGCTTGCGCCCGGTGTGGCCATTGTACATGATCTCAAAGCCACGCTTCTGGTAGCCCTGCTTTTCCAGGGCCTCGGACACACTGTCCACGGTCATATGGCCGAAGGCCGTGGCATCACCATACACACCATTCAGCGAGGCCACCTTGGACAGGAGACACTCGATCAAATGGCCAACGGTCATTCGCGAAGGAATGGCATGGGGATTGATGATCAGGTCCGGCACAATGCCCTCCTCTGTGAAGGGCATGTCCTCCTGCCGGTAGGTGATGCCCACGGTGCCCTTCTGCCCGTGACGCGAGGCAAACTTGTCGCCGATCTGCGGGATGCGGATATTCCGCAGACGCATGCGAATGCACTTGATATGCTCCAGGTCCTGGGTGACAATGACCTTGTCAATGACACCATGCTCATTCTCGCGCAGGATCTTCGAATGGTCACTGTGAAGCTCGGACCCGGTGGAAATGACCACCTTGCCGATGATGGCGTCATCCTTGCCGACCTGGATGCCAGGCGGCACCAGGCCATCGGTGTCCATCTTGTCCAGGTTGCTGCCCTTGTTCTTGTCCATGCGCGAGATGTCCGGCTTGGTGATGACCAGCGAAGAGCTGGCAATGGTCTCGGCGCCCTGGGGTTTTTTTTTGCCCCAAACAAAGGGTGACAGAAACAAGCGTCATGACGGAGAGAGGGGGGCAAAGGGGGCAAAGGCCACACACACACACACACACACACGCACGTACGCACGCACGCACAGGAGGGCCGGGTTAGAAAGAAGGGGATAGCTCGAGGAAGAAACACCGGGGAGGGGGGACAGCTGAAGAAAAGGGGAACCGCCAGGACAAACGCACCTCCTTCTCCTTCTCGATGTACGTCCGGAAGTAGATGGACCGGAAGAGACCACGATCAATGGCCGACTGGTTGATGATGATGGAATCCTCCTGGTTGTAGCCCGAGTAGCAGGCAATCGCAGAGATGGCATTCTGCCCGGCCGGCATGTCACGGAAGTGCATGAAGTCCATGGCACGAGTACCACACAGCGGCGCCTGCGGATAGTACAGCACGTGGGCCGTGGTGTCCATGCGCAGCATGAAGTTACTGGCATACACACCCATGGCCTGCTTGCCCATGGCAGCCTGGTACACATTACGCGGGGACTGGTTGTGATGGGCGAAGGGAATGAGCGAGGCCGCCACACCGAGAATCATGGACGGGTGAATCTCACAGTGGGTGTGCGTGTCGCAGTGCTTGCGCACAACCAGGTCCGTGGGCACGGCACTGGTGGCAATGCTTTCCGGGGTCATGGCAATCATGGAGCACTCCTCCTCCTCGACATCCAAATACTCGACGATGCCGTGGTTGAGGAGCTGCTGCCAGCGCTGCGAGTCGGACTCGGCCGTCCCGTCGGACTTCATGCTGCGCAGCTCGGCCAGAATCTCCCGGGTGATGTTCAACGTCGGGACATCGCCATGGCGATCGACGATCAACAGCGGCCGGGTAATGCGGCCGGCATCGGTGTTGATCCGGATCTCCCCCTCGCGGACATCCATCACCACCGACATCTCCGAGAGAATGAGCGGATCCAGGCCGTCATTGTCATTCTGCAGGATCTTGCCATTCCGGCGCTGATACCGCAAGCTGTCGATCAAGTCCGAGGGGTAGGTGGTGATGCCGAACCAATCGCCATTCAGGAAGACCTTGGTGGCATTGCGCACACTTTCCGGCGAAATCTCCGACAGCCGGTCCACACCGGAATCCGACAGCAGACCGATGATCATCTTTCGATGCTCATCATCGATGATGCCGCGGGTGATGTACGCCATCAGGGCCAGGTTCTTGACCAGCCCACAGGACCCACCCTCCGGGGTCTCGGCCGGGCAGAGAATGCCCCAAGTGGTGTTGTGGAGCTGCCGCGGGCCGACACTCTTGCCCTCGCGCCCGGCCGGCGACGTCAACCGACGGAGGTTGGCCAGGGTCGAGGCATAGGTCAGCCGGTTGAGCATCTGCGACACACCGGACCGGGCGCTCGAGGACTCCTTACTGTCGCCGGTCCAGTTGCCGGTCGACAGGGCATACCGAATGCCACCGCCAATCATGTCGCCATTGAGCGGCCGGCGCACCGACGCCTGGTCCAACTTCGACAGGAGGGTCTTCTCCAGCGAGGACCCGATGTGCCGGCGATAGCGCTTGAACTGCGTGCGGAAGAGCTCGGTCAACAGGGGCCCGGCCAGGTCACAGCGCTTCTTGGCATAGTGATCACGGTCATCCTGCGGCCAGCGGCCCAGGGCCACCATCAGCAGCCGGTGGACCATGTGCCCCAGGAACATGACCTTCTGGCGGACATCGCCCACCACATGGGGCAAGAGCTCCTTGCGCAGGAGCTCGCTCGCCTGGCGCGAGGCCGCATCCACCGACACACCCTCGGTGTTGGCGCGCAGGCCGATGAACGCCTGGGCCGACCGCCGGTCCTGGTAGTCGAAGGCCTGCTCGATGGTGGGGGCCAGGAAGTCGATCATCTCATTGTCATCCAGGTTGTAGCAAATGTGCGAGAGAATGTCCGAATCCGACTCAACACCCATGGCGCGGAAGATGATGAACAGGGGAATGGGCGTCTTGATGTTGGTCAAGTGCACCTCAATCAGCCGGCCGGGGCCGTCGTTCAGGGACTTGGACATGGTGATGTACACCGAAGAGGGGGGCCGGTTGAGGCGCGACGAGACGGACTTGATGTGCGCCGTGTAGGAGTGCTTGTTCGACTGGGCATGGAAGACATACACCTGGTTGTTGGCCAGGCGCTCCTGCGCGATGATGACCTTCTCATTGCCATTGATGATGAAGTAGCCGCCCTGGTCGAAGCGGCACTCGCCGGTCTCGTAGGAGGACCGCGAGCGCGAGGGGTTGTTGACGGAGGCCGTGATGGAGGAGCACCGAGAGGACCGGACCATGATGGGGATCTGTTGGGTGCCGCACAGTGTTGTGTGTGTGTGTGTGTGTGGGTGTGTGTGTGTGTGTTTGTGTGTGTGTGTGTGAGAGAGAGAGGGAGGGGAGGGGAGGTCGGGAAAAGGGCCCTCTCGGGCGGTTCAGGAGAAAGGCCGGGGGAACGAGCGAGGAACGCACGCGAGCAATGGCGAACTTGAATTGCGACTGGTCCACACCGTCGGCGGTGCTCTTACGCTGGGCAATCTGCACGTTGAGTGCGGCCTCGTAACTGAGTCGCATGACAGGACCAGGGGGCGGCAGGAGAAGAAGACGGGAGAAAGATCAGGAGTCAGTGGGCATTTGAGGGGGGGAGGGGGGGGGGACGGAGGAGGAGGAGCAAGAGAGGGGGGAGGGGGACCGCCCTGAGGGAAAGGGGGGACGCACGTCAAGCCACGCAGGCGCGCCTCATTCGGCAGGAGGAACTTATCGTGGTAACTTCCGGTCCGCTCGCACTTGTCGTCCTCGGCACCGGGCGACAGGAGAGTCGGGTCGTGGAACTCCAACGAGAAGGTGATCTAAGCGAGGGGGTCAGACATGACGCTGCGGGAGGAGGGGGGGGGGCGGAGAAAGGGAGAGAGAGAAAAGGGACGAGGGAGGGAGGAGGGAGAAGAGCCGGGAGGCGGGACGTACCTCATTCTCATTGACCGTGGAGTACTGGCGCTGCACACCGACGGTGATGGTGGACTCGTCGGTGATGATGGCCGACACATTGCGCAGGGCAAAGTTGTCGAAGGAGTCCAACTGCTGACGAACCAGCTGCTTGTCAGAAAAGAAGGCCTCAATGACCGGCCAGAAATCCTCCTGGCGCAGCTGGCCGTCGGAGTCCACACTGCTGTAGGAGTCGAACGCTGGAGCAGCAGGGAGGGGAAGGGCGGGGGTGGGGGAAGGCAGGAGAGAGAACCAGAGGAGGAGGGAGGACAAAGGG
>NW_009242972.1:901827-911552 GCF_000388065.1 Fonticula alba | reverse complement strand
GGGGAGCTCAGAGGCTGGGCACGGGAAGGGGGAGGAGAGCAGGGGAAGGGGGGGGGGGGGATGCGAGGGCACCGTGCAGCGAGAGTGAGAAAAGACGAGACTCTGGGATACCGACGCCCGAAGAGGGAGAGTCGTGGCGACGGTCGGGGGAAAAGAACAAGGTGGGTTCGTACTCGCAGGCAAAGGGGACCTCGGGAGCGGAACCGGTCAAGGAGGATGGGGAAGGGGAGGGAAGGAAAGAGGGGAGCTGGGACAAGGGCCGAACGAGGAGCGGAGGGGGCGGAGGGGGCGGAGGGGAGGAGGGGAGGAGGGGAGGAGGACCGACGCCACGCAAGGCGAGGAGAGCCAGGAAGAAAGAGAAGGAGGCGAGGCGGCAGCGAGGGGGGAGGGAAGGGGCCGGGCAAGGGGGGGAGGGAGGAACACAAGCGACGGCGGGGGGGGGAGGGAGGGAGAACTGCTGGTTGGGCCCCCGGCGGGGAGCCGGGGGCTGCCCAGCACGGCCTCCTTTCACCCGAACCCGAGAAAGTCACCAGAGTACAGAGGCCTGAAGGGCGGGGGGGCCCAGTATTTTTCGTCGAGTCTTGACAACGCGCCCCCGCGCCCACGTCCCTCCTTTTGCTGGTCGAGCGCGGGCGGAAAAACGGGCCATGCGCGGGAGAGAATCTGCTGGACCGCCCTGAGGCGGGGCGGAGGGGGGGGGACACCCGCCCTGGGTTGCACCCCGGTTTCCGGAGCCCTTGCTGAGGCAGCAATCGGCTAGGCTCCTGATGCAATGGTATCCTGGGGGGGGGGGGAGGCGGGTGCGCGCGCGCGCGCGCGCGGGAAGAGCGACCGATGGAGGGCCTGGACGGAGCACCATCCAATCTGAAACAGACCCACGGATCCGGTACTCCAGACACCCAGACTGTCTAGCGGTTTTCGAGTTCACCTCGCCAAGTGGGAATGGCATTCCCCCAGCGCTGGCAGTAGACACACGTAAAATGCTCCCGCACCGCGGTGTGCCAACAGCGACTTACCACCGCCATTGGCGCGGAGGGGGATCCGGGTTTGAGAGCAGCAAAGAAGTCCTCTGGGGACCGTGCCCCCCCCCCCCCCCCCCCCTCTTGGGTGGCCACATCCAACCAAGCAGCATGCACGAAAAAAGGGGTCATTTATATTTCGGCCCTTTACCATTCCATTGCCTTCCCCACAAGAGGGAGGATGTCTGCTCACCGTCATTCATCGCCCCTCCTCCCCACTGCGTCCCGCTCTCCGATGCATTTCTCCTTAGCCCCCCCCCCTCCAACCACAGGGCAAAGCCACTTGACTTCCCCTCGAGGGGATGGATCATCGCACTTCCGGGCCACGCTTCACTGGGCCACACTCGCCGGGTGGGCTACTTTGCTGCAGGGTGCGGCGCTTCATCTCCCCGTCCATGTAGGCTTGAGCCGCCTCTCGCGTAGGTGAGCGCGATTTCGCCCTCTCACATGTCATCTCGGGAGAGGGAAGACCTCCACAGTGACCCTTGCCCCTCGAGGCGACTCCCCCCCCTCCCCTTGGCTGTGGCCGCACTTTGGCGAGTGCGTCCCTGTTGATGCTCCTGTCCATCAGATGGCCGCGCTGCACGTGCACAGGCTCCAAATGGCTGTTTCCCTGCCTATTGGGGAAGCTTGTCGACCAGGACACCTTGCAGCCGAGATCCTTGTGGCGGAGGCGGGCCGGCACACCTGTGCGCGGGACATCTGTGGGGTCGGTCCTCGGGCGTGGGATCTCTTCCAAGAGTAGGTGTGCCAGGACACATGCTGGCCAGTTGCCGGCGGGTTGGCTGTCCTGTCATTCCGTGCCGCCCGGCAAAGCGCGCGTTGTCACGGCGTCCCTGCCTGTTTGAGGAGGAGGGAAAAAAAAAGCAGAGAAGAAGACATTCCCGTGCTTCGGGCCCACGACGGCTGTGTCTCCTCCATCTTCATGGGGCCCCCGGGGGCGATGGGGTCCGCGTCCTCCTACGGGCGCCGCTCCCCGGCCAACGCATGGCAGAGTCGACCGGCACCCCGGTTGCCACCAGTCAGGCGATGGGCCCCGGTCGGGGGATCTTGCAGGTCCGCACTTCCCGCGAGAGGTAACCACTCTTGCTGCGATCACCAGCGGGAGGTTTTCTGTTCCCTTTGTGTGGACCACAGGCAGACAGCCACTCCAAAGGGAGACCTTCCTGGCAATGCTGAGATGCCGGGCGGGTGCCTTATTTCCCTGCGGCCCACGACGGGCTCGACACTCCCACGAGGATGCTCCCCCCGGTGGATCGTCGATCGATTGGTGGCAGGCTGAGTTAATTGCTCGCCTTTAACTTGCCTCTGGCGGGCGCCGGGGCTCCGGACACCGGCCTCGCTCTCCCCCCCCCCCCTCAGCGCGCGCGACTATCGGTGATCAAGTGAGCAGCCCACGGCGTCTTCTCCGCCCACAATGCCTCCCCGATCACCTCGGCCGGGCGGGATAAAGTCCCGGCACGGTTCCGCGGCGGCCCTCAGCCCGGCCGGTTGTTGTGTGGCTCCATCCATCCCGGCCGCCGGGCGCGGGGCAGGCAGCCGGGGCACTTGCCTTTCGGTGATTCTGTCCCGGTGATCCGCACCGCGGGCCCCATGTCCCCGGCCCCGTGCGCTTCTTGCCTCGACAAAAAAAATGTACCCTCCGGATCCCCTTCGTACCACGCGACTACCAGGGCCACACCTGGGACCAGTCTCACTTGAATACTCTTGGATGCCGAGAAGCATGGCTTCACGCGGGATGTTCTCCATCCATAGCCACTGTCCCGACTTCTCCGTTTCTTTCTTCCTGGCCCCAGCCGCAAATCGAGCGACGCTGATGCTCCTCGCTACGTGTCGCAAGCCGGGCAGGAAAGGCCATTGTCCAATCCACGGCAAGTACAAGGCACCCCAAAACCACGGCATGCGCTGGCTTCCTTTGGAGGATCATCCCGATTGGCGTATACGCCACCTCTCGCAGCCCACTTGCGCGGGCTTTCCGCTCAGGCCATCCCCACGCTTTTTTTCCCTCGCGGAGGTGTAAAGCGCAGCCGGCCACGGGCGATCGTCGAGCTTACAGGAGTTTCTCTTCCCCATCTTTCGGCGCTCGACCGTCAAGGCTCCCGGTCCTGGTGATCCCCGGCTCAAGGGAGACACCTTACCCAGGTGGCCGGGCCCTCCCTGGCCAATGGCCCTCCTCCACTCCCTTCCCCGGCACGCATGGCCATCCGGGAGACTCGGCCGAACTCGGTGCTGCCGCCAAGCGGGCCGGCACGATCCCCCGGGGGGCATGGGCAAGCCCCCAAGCACTCCCTGTCGCCGAGACATCCCGGTCGAAGAGGCGGAGGCGCTCCCATATCGGGGCCTCTGATGGGTGGTACTCACCATCGGCCGATTGTATGGGTCCCACATGACGCGGTGGGGACTCTCCTCCACGATGGCTCCCCGGGCGGACGCTCGGGCCGGAGGCATCTTCGAATGATCGCGCGCTTCCGTTTGCAGGCCCAGCACCATGCGGCGAGGCCCGCCTCGCTGCCGGCCGGTCTGCGGCGGTGCGGCCCAAGGAGCGGGGCGCCGGG
This sequence comes from Fonticula alba, assembly GCF_000388065.1. Classification (NCBI taxonomy): domain Eukaryota; order Rotosphaerida; family Fonticulaceae; genus Fonticula; species Fonticula alba. The sequence goes on along the minus strand of NW_009242972.1, from coordinate 907,978 downwards.
GTACGCCGCCGCCGCCGCCGCCGATGTGGGCGGGAGCCGTTGTCAATCCCAAATGCCAACGGTCTACGGCTCGAAGGCAGTGCGCGGCGACTCGGTGTGGATATGCGTTGGCATGTCGGATCACCGACGCAGCAGGCGGCCCAGGCACGCACGCGCAAGCGTCGGCCGACCCGCCGCCCCAAGGCGAGGCAACATCCCCCCGGCTGCGGCCTCGGCCGGGGCCATCCAGTTCCCTGCCGTCCCCGTTCCCCTCCTTCTCCCCTCCCTACGCCGCCCCTCCCGTCTCGTTTTCTCCCTCCCTCCGGCCCGCCCCTCTCCGACCACCATGTCTTCCTCTGATTTCGCGGTCCAGGACGGCTCCGCCGAGTCCTCCTCGTCTAGCGAGACCTTCTACGTCCGCTACTTGTGCGTCCATCGTTGCCTGGGCTGGCACTATCGATGCCCCGCTGACACTCACCATCGACTGCCCCCGCCTCCCGTCCCCCACCCCTGCTCCCCCGCCTCGCTGCTCAGCATGGGTCATAACAGCCGCTACGGCCTGGAATTCATGGAGTTCGAAGTTGCCGGGACAAGCGGAAGGATGCGTTATGTCAACCAGAGCAAGTATCGCCGTGACAAAATCATCCGCAAGGAGGGTGCGCGCCGCGCGTGGCATTCCCCCCCCCCCCCCCGCTCCTCCCGCCCCCCACCGCTATTGGTGATCTGTGCCCTTGACTTACCCTTTGTTGCTCTCTTTGCCCGCTCTTTTCCGTCCCCTCTCACCGGTCGGCTGCTCATTTGGCAGCCTACCTGAGCAAGGCCAGCATCCAGGCGCTCCAGCAGATCGTTGCTGAGAGCGACATCGTCGAGTTCGTGCATCCCCCTCCCGCTCAGTTCCCATCTGCAAGCGATGCCTGACCCCCCCCCGTCCCCTCCCCCCTCACACGCGCTGGTGGCGCTGTTGCAGGGAGGACGACAAGCTCTGGCCTCGGCCCAACAACAGCGGCAAGCAGGAGCTCGAGGTTGTCCTGGACAACAAGCACATTTCCTTTTCTGTACGCCCTCCCTCCCCTTCTTTCCCTTCCCCTGTCCTCTCTTGTGTCTCCCTCTGACCCGCCGGCTTCATTCGGCCTGGTACTGCCATCGCCGCCGTGCGCCCATAGACGAGCATGATTACGTCGATGCGCGAGATCCAGGATGAGAAGGACTTCGAGGGCCTGCAGACCTATTACTACTTGATCCAGGAGCTGCGGAGCTTCATGAACGCCGTCATTAGCCTGCACTTCAAGATCATCCCCTACTAAGGGCCCCGAAATGATGGGGGGTCCGTCGAAAAGTCCCCCCACCCCCCTCTCCCGCCCTGTCGAGTCGGCCGCCCTGCTTGTCACTTGTTGTCGGCTTCGCCCCGGTTCCCGAAAGTCAAATGAGGGTACTCCCCAATAGAGCACCCTGTCCGCAGTGTCCTTGTCCCGCGCGCCTGTGCACTTTGAGGCACATGCCTATGTACGGTTCCTCCCCCCCCCCCCCATCTATTCGTGCGTACCCGTGCACACACGCGGGCGCATGGTTCCGGGTGTGTGTGGGTGGGTGTGTCTGTGGGGGGACTTTATTGCCCTGGCGCGGGGAGTATGTGAAGCGGGCAGCGGGCTTTGATCGCCGGGTCGGTCCCACGAACCACCGGTGCCCGACAACTTTCCCCGGCGATGGGATGGCCACAGGGCTCCAAGAAATTGGGCGCTACGGCGTCAGGGTCTGACGGGTTGGATGGGGAGGAAACCAAATGGAAGGCACACCGACGAAAGAGTGGCAATGCAAGGAGCAAGCAGCCACGATCGGCCGAGCAGCGAGCCACCGTGTCAACTCCAGGAGCCGGGGGCGGCACAACTGCCCGAGCCGCCGGTCCAGCTCGACCATGGCGGCGGGTTGGATCGGGCCGCGGCGCGCACAGCAGGACCGGTTCACGATGGGGAGCCGCTGGCTCCTCCGTGGCCTGGGGGGCCGGTTCTTGGGCGGGGTCCGGCGGTGGGGCCGCCACTGCCGCGGTGTCGGCTCCAAAGGCGGAAGGCCCGGGCTTTGTGGCGGCGTCGAGCCAGGCGGCTGTTCGTCCGTAAAGGTGCCAAAGGGCCGCATCGCGGGCAAGCATTCGACGGGCCTTCAAATCCCGCAACAGCAGGCGCTTTACCTGCGAGCGAGTGACGGCGCTGATTTGCGCGTCGACATCGATCATCGGCTCGGCACCTGGGGCCGACTGCGGGTTGGCATTATGAAGAGGAGCCGGGCCGGTGTCAGTGCCGGTGCCGGTGCCGGTGTCGATGTCGGGACTCGCCGCCAAGCCTGCGCCCGTGGCAGAGGCGGAGTCCCTGGCCGCGTCACTCGGTGGCAGCGCCGGCGAAGACGTCACGCTCGAGAGCGTCGGCGACCGGTCGCCCTCGCCGGTTGTGCCCCGCCCGGGCCCCATGCCCAGCTGTACCCCCAGGCGCTGGAGGCTGTGGCCCAGGTGCGAGTCGGAGGCCCCGGTAGATCGGTCATCGATGATGGCCGCCTGTAGGCGCCACCAATCGAAATCCGCCGAATCAATGATCCCACCGGCGGGCACCCCATCCACCAGCAAGCCCGGAGGCACGGGCCCGGGCTGGACCAGGTGCCGGACCGAGTCGACCGTGCTCTCACTCTCCTGGCCGGGTGCCGGGATCGTCGAGCCGGCCGAGGCAGGTGCACCGATCGGCGCAGCGTCAGCAGCCGGGACAGGGTCCACGGCGGGCTGGCTGGCCTCCGGCACGCCGAATGTGCCCACTTGGCTGCTGGCAACCACCGGGCGCGTGTGGCCCAGGCCGATGGCCGCGGTGCCGGGGAACTGCTCGGCCGCGACGAAGCCCGATCCGACGGCATGCGCCGAGTCGCTGGGCGTGCGCGATCGCAGCCGGAAGAGAAAGTCGGCCTCGGCCTCGGTCAAGAGCGGGGAGCGCCATGCCCCCCCATGTGGAGCTGGCGAAGCCGTGTCGCCTGGGCTTGGAGGTGGCCCGAAGAGCAGGAATCTAAACTGCGGATCCACGCCGGCAGCCAAGTCGAAGGGCATGACCGGGAGGTCTGCCGGGATGAGGGGGGTCCCGTCCGGGGCCGCGCCATCGGGGGGATCGGCATCTGCCCGCCGGCGCTTGGGAGCCGGCATTTTCAGGCCGGAGCGTTTGGCGGGCTGCTTGGCGGGCTCCTTGGCGGCTGTCGGCCTGGTGGGCTCCTCGGTGGACCCCTCGAGGGGCTTCCCAGTGGGCCGCTTGGAAGATGCCCCGGGGGAGTCCTCGGGGGCGGCCTGCTTGGTCGCCTCATGGACGGACTCGTCCGAGGCCGCCTGATCGGCGGATCTCCCCGTGGCTACTTGTTTGAGGGGCCCCTCGATGGCCTCCTTGTTGGGCGATCCCATTCGGGCGGGTGCGCGCACTCGCTCGCTCGCGAGAGAGAGGGGGGGGGGGAAGGGGCGTCGTAGAAAGGGGGGCGATCAAAGCCCGAGTATGGCGCAATCTGGAGGAGGAGCAAGGAGAAGAGGAATGGAGGGGGGAGGCGGGGCAGGGAGACGCGAGAGGCAAAGGAGGGGGGAGGGGGCGGGGTGGAGGAAAGTTCGACGAGGCGGCCATGGCGCGGCCTGCCAGGACCCGGGTCACTGTGCGACGCCGGGCCAAAAAGGCCCCGGGTCATGTGCCGGCGCATCACACACACGTGCCACATGACCACGCATCTCGCCCGGGCCCCGCGCCGAGATGGTTCCAAATCTAGTGGCCCGCGCTCCCGGCCCCCCTCCCCCGGGCGTGTCCATCGAGACTGAAGAGGCCCACCCTGCAAGGCTCCAAGACACGCAGGCTCTCCGGTGCGCGCGCGCGCGCGCTCGCGAAACCAATGGCCGGGGGGGAGGGGGGTGGGCCGGGGCCGGGGGGTGGGGGGGGGGGGGGGGGGGGGGGCGGTCGACGTGTGGCTGTCACACCCGCCCCCTCCCCTCGGCATGCTGGCCCCGCTGGCCGTTGGCACAATGACACACCCTCGACTCGGGCAGTGCGACATATTGTCCGCCCGCCCCCCACCAGGGCAGGGGCAGCGGTTTTCTAGAGAGCCGGGACGGGCCCGGCTGGGGAGACCTCCCAGGTCGTCCAGGAGGCGACCCTTGTCGACGCAATAGGCCATTCTTCGGCGCCCACGCCGACGGTGACGCCCGGAGTGAGGAGGAAAGCGCCTCTGTCTCCCCTCCCCTCGCCTCTTTCCCTCTCCTCCCCCCCTTCCCTTTCGCCCCCCCCCCACGCCTCACGCCCCGGCCCCCCTTCCAGTGCGTGTCTACCATCCCTGCCCGACGTCATCCCCCTTGTGCGGCTGCCCGACCCAGTGGCCAAAACTCACCATTCATCTCTCCTCCCCCCCCCCCCCCCCGACCGCAGGCCTCGCCGCACACGCATCACCATGTCCGGCTACGATCGCGCCCTGACCGTCTTCTCGCCTGACGGGCACCTGTTCCAGGTGGACTACGCCCAGGAGGCCGTCCGCCGCGGTGTTGCCGCCGTGGCCGTCCGCGGGACGGACTGCGTTGTCCTGGCCTCCGAGCGTAAGGCCGTCCCTCGCCTGCAGGACCCGCGCACCGTTCGCAAGATCCTCCGTCTGGATGAGCACATTGTCATGGTTTTCGCTGGTGCGTCTCTTCCCTGCCCCTCGCCTCTCTCTCTCTCTCTCTCCCCCTCTGTGTGCCCTTCACGCCTGCCTCTGCATCGGTCCCCGCATACCTTCCCTTTCCGGTGTCCTGACTCACGCCCATCGGCTTTTGTCACTCGCCCCGCCTCGCTCACAGGTCTCGCCGCTGATGCGCGTGTCCTGGCCGACATGGCCCGCGTCGAGTGCCAGAGCCACCGCCTCCAGGTGGAGGACCGTGTGTCCGTGGAGTACATTTCTCGCCACATTGCTGGCATCCAGCAGGTGCGTATCTGGCGTGCCCCGGTCGCCCATCCGCCCCCCCGCCCCCCCTGTCCCCTGCCCCCTGCCCCCTGCCCTTTTGTCGGCCATGCGTGACTCATGCCCCCTTCGCCTGGCCCGTCACAGCGCTACACCCAGCGCGGTGGCGCGCGGCCCTTCGGCCTGTCGGCCCTGATTGTCGGCTTCGACCGCCCGGACGGCCCGCCCCGCCTCTACCAGACCGAGCCCTCCGGTATCTACCACTCTTGGAAGGCCAACGCCATCGGCCGCAACGCCAACACCGTGGTCGAGTTCCTGGAGAAGCGCTACCAGGATACGATGGACCGCCACGCGGCCACCGTGCTCGCCGTGCGCGCTCTCATGGAGGTTGTCCAGTCCGGGCCCCGTAACATTGAGGTGGCCGTCATCACCGGCAAGGATGGCGTCGATGTGCGTTTTGCTGCCTGTCAAGTGGCCCACTTCTGCCGATGCCCCCGGTCCCCTGCCTTTTCCTGACCCTCGCCGTTCGCCACACCCCTCTCGGGCAGATGCTCTCTTCTGCCGACATCGACGCCATCGTCACCATCATCGAGGAGGAGAACGAGTCGGCCTCCTCCTCGGGCTCGGCCTCGACCGACGCCGCCGCCGTCATGGTCTGAAGGTGTAGGGGCGCCTGAATGCGCGCGCCTGGTGTGCTGCCCTTCTTCTCCCGACCCCCCCCCCACCACCCTTCGTCTCTTCTTCGCACATGATGTCCCTTCAGTGGCGCTGCTCTCCTTCCTCCTCTCTCTTCATATCTCTCCTTCTTGAGGGGGAGAGTGGGGGAGGGGAAGAGAGAAGATACGTCCGCCGGCCGATGCCTCGATTGTGTATCTTCTCCCGATCAAACAACCCCAATGTACTTTATTCCCCAGCATGTTTGCCCCTCTTCTTCCGGTGGCTTTCTCCACGTTCACGCCTCCGCGCCCTCCCATCTCCCGGGGGGGGGGGGGGAATGCTCACACGTCGCGAGCCTGTGTTTTTTTCAAGGCCCAGCGCCCGCGACAGAATGGAGATCGGTCATGGACGGTCACATGATCGCCGCTTTCTTTGGGGGCCGAGATCTCGGTCGATGTTCCTTCGCCCGTCCCCCCCCCCCCCCTTGATGGAAAATGGCCCGCGTCAGCTGGATGGTCGGCCAGCCGGCCGCCCGGGCACTCTGCAGAAGGCACCATAATGTGGCTACTTGTGCCGGCCGTTGCATGTCCCC
>NW_009242972.1:896573-901713 GCF_000388065.1 Fonticula alba | reverse complement strand
CCCCCCCCCCCCCCCCCCCCCCCCCCCCCCCCCCCCCCCCCCCTCTTGCACCCTCTGATGCTACTTACACGAGGCACCTGGCTGTCTCGATCCCTCCCCGCCCTTCGTTCCTCCCGCCGCCCCTCCCTTGCCCCCCTGGCCGTCATGAGCTCCACATGCAACTCCGACCATCCCTGGCCCTGCCCCACCTGCAAGCAGTGGCGCACCCCCTCGCTGACTGTGGATGCCGGTGTCCTGCGACAGAACGAGGCGGCCTCTTTGCCGGCTGACCGTCTGGAGGTGCTGCTGATTGAGCGTGCCAATCCCCCCTTCAAGGGCTGCTGGGCCTTCCCTGGCGGGTTCCTTGATTATGGCGAAGCGCCGGAGGTACTGGCTCCTGCTGAGACGGTGTCGCTCGCCGACCTGCCGCCAGATCTCTCCCTTGGCCACCCTCTGACGTGACCTTCTTTTCGCCCCTCCCCCGCCCCTCCCCTTGGGCGCCGCGCGGCTCCCTCCTCTGTCTCCAGCGCGCCGTCCTTCGCGAGCTCGAGGAGGAGTGCGGCATCGTACCGGACGCGGGCGCCGCGGAGCCGCGGCTGCTTGCGGCCGCTGGCGCTCCCGATCGCGACCCCCGTCGACACACGGTCACCCTCTTCTACGGGATTGACCTCGGCCCGACCGAGAAGGCCCCGGTGGCTGGCGATGACGCGGCCAAGGCCCAGTGGATCCCGGTCGCGCGAATTCTCGGCAGTGGCATCGGCGACCTGCCGGAGGGCGAGCGTCTTCGTCTGGCCTTCGACCATCAGGACCTCCTGGCCCGGCTGCTGGACTTCCATCATTCCGGAAAGGCTGCCGACAACTGATGATCATGGATGAAGCGAGAACGGGGTGTGGGGGGGGGGGGGGAGATTCAGGCATTTTCTTGCCTCCTCCCTCTCCCTTCCTCTCTCTCTCTCTCCGTTTCTATTCCCGCGATCTCCTCTCTGTTTGTGCATTGATACTTTCATCGTCCCTCCCCCTCCTCCCACACGTGTGTCCTCACTAGGCATAGTCTATTGAGAGCAGGGGAGCACAGGGGAGTGCGGGCTGGGGGCAGGCGGTGTTTCCCTAATTGGACAGGCATATAATACACGGTTGACCGATCATCTATCTCGAATGCCAACGGAAGGCCGTTTGCCGAATGGCTACTGCAGGGCGCGCTCCTTGTCCTTCGGTGGGGGCATTTCCTAAATCCGCGTCGGTTCGGTGTTTCAACCAGGATTCTCCAGGCGCTTCAGGTGGTAGCTCACAGAGAGGTGGCCGCTCACGTTTCCGCACAGCCGGTGGAGGCGTGTGCGTGTGCGTGTGCGTGTGCGTGTGCGCGTCCGCCCTGTTGGTGTCGATGCGTGTGTGTGCGTACGTGTGCGTGTGTGTGTGTGTGTGTGTGTGTGTGTGTGTGTGTGTGTGTGTGTGTGTGTGTGTGTGTGTGTGTGTGTGTGTGTGTGTGTGTGTGGACGTGCGTACGCTGCCACGGAGAGGCGAGACGAGGGAAGAGAGGGCGGGCGGGACAGGCCGGGCGTGGCCCTTTGCCCCGATCGCGGCAAATTCGCGTGGCGGTCAAGATCGCGCAAAGAGCGAGCGGCGCGAAGGGGCATCCCGGCGATGCCAGGCCATGCCTAAACTCCACCACCTCTTCCTGTCTTGCTTCTTGCCCCGTCCCTTGCTGTCCCTTCCCCTCGAAAGAACACCATGATCTCCTCGGCCCTGCGCCTGTCGCCCCTTGTGCGTCCGGTCCTGGTGGCGGCCGCTTTGCGGCCCACCCCTGTGGCCCTCGCCGCCCTGGCTGCTCCGGCCGACGGTGTGCGCTCTTACTCTTCCCTGCGTCAAATCGACACGCTGATGAAGAAGGGCAGCTTGCCGGTGCTGATCCAGCCGCGCATCCCGGTGCACAAGTCCGCCCTGAGCCCCATCTACACCAAGAAGGGACTCATGCAGCGTTACGAGAACATTCGGAAGTACATTTCCACCACCTACTTGTGCGTTTCATAGACACACACACACGCACACACACACACACACACACACACTTGCCTCTGCTCTTCCTCTGCCCTCCGCCTCTCCCCCTGCCTGTCGGGTCCCCCGGGCCTAACTCCTCCCCTCCCTCCTTTACACCTTCCTGCTCGCCTTGCCCGCCTCCCCTTGCCCCTGAACTCGCTCGCTCGCTCCTCTCTCTCTGTCTCCCCATGTGACTTCCTCAGCGTCGCAAAGACCAAGGGCGAGCTCGAGTCTTTCAAGGCTCGGGAAATTGCCCTGGACACCGAGTCGCAGTATGTGGCCCTGAACCGGGCCTTCGCCAGCGGCGACACCACCGGCCTCGAGCAGCACCTGACTGCGGACATGCTGAGCGGGCTCAAGGAGCAGATCCGTCAGCACCATGGCCCCCGGCTGGGGCAGAAGTTCCACTTCACCTGGATCGATGGTGGCCGGGTGGACCCGCCGCGGATTGTGTCGCTGAACTACCTCGAGATTCCCGACTCGGTTGGGACCAAGTTTGCCCAGGCCATTGTCCGTGTGTCGCGCCTGCAGTCGGTGCTGAAGTCCACGCAGCCGGTGACCCTCGGTCCGGACGGGAAGCCCATCCTGCCGGACGGCCTGGTGGCCCCGCCGGTGGTCCATGTGGTGGATTACCTAGCCATCGAGTCTTGCCTGACGCAGGACCGCAAGTGGCGCATCCGGAGCAAGCTCACGGTGTCCGATGACATTGAGGTCCTGCCGCAGAGCAGGAAGCGCAACTCGGCCTGAAGCACCAGGCACGCATCGGCACTCACACATCCACACGCATGCACGCGCACACCTCAAGCGCACGGGCACATTCACACTTTTCTTGCGCCGCCTGTGTGTTCCTTTGCGCCTGCGAGCCCCTCCATAGACCAATCTCTCCCCTCTGCTGGGCCTATTTTCATTTGTATGCATGTGTGTGTGTGTATTCACCTGTCCATGGAGAAGGAGGGCGAGGGCGAGGGGGGGGGGGGCGGGGGGCAGGCAAAGGAGCCCTGGAGGCAGGCGGGGGGGACGGGCCAAGGATCAAAACTCCTTCCGCCGACGGACAACACCATGTCGCACGCGGCTCGGCTCGGATCCAGTGGCCGGGATCCCGGGGACCGCGCTTAGAGCGGGGGCGTGGGATGCATCTGGGCCGGAACCCGCCAATATCGACCTTGAGGGTTTGCCTGCGCGTGTGTATATATATATGTATGCATGCAAGTGTGTGAGTGAGTGTCGTTTCCAGGCGCAACGCGGGGACATGATGGGAAAGTGGGGCAGGTGATCGATGCACATGGCAGCGTGTCCGGCGAGGCGGGCGCGGCCAAGCAGGCCGGCGGAGGATCTGCACGTACCAAGCAGGGCCGACTCGGCCGGCGCAGGGAAGACCCCAGGGTCAGGGTGGTACCGGCGCCCGGGGTTCGGAGGCGGGGGCCCGGTGACGCGCGGAACGCTGTGCCCGCGCTTGGCCGGCGGAAGGTCCGCCTCCATGGCACCCGAAGAGGACGCGCGGTTGCGCGAGCCCCGGACACCGGCCGGACCGCCGAAGCCTGACCCGGGTGCCTGGCTGGAAGATGCCGCCCCTCCGGGGCTGGCACACATTGGTGTCCCGCCGTCCCACGGCGCATGTGTCGAAAGCTGGAAGCCGTGCCCGGCGCCGCGACCGGACCCGCGCGCGCTGGTCCGCTCGGGGGGGCCCGGGGACGAGAGCATCCCCCGGCCAGTGTGCCCGGATCCCGACGACGACGACGAGGAGGAAGAGGAAGAGGAAGAGGAGGAGGAGGAGGAGGACGCGCCGGATGGGGCCTTCGGCCCGGGCGAGGAATCGCCGCTGGCCGGCGAGGCGCCCCCCGGGCGAAGCTCATCCGACTCCGGCGGCAGGGAGATGACATAGCGCGCGGCGCACTCCTTCAGCGGCGGGTCATCATGGTCATACTCAATGAGGTAGCTGGGAACCGACTGGACGCCATCCCCGCCGGGAACCACATCCGAGAGGGTGACCTTGGTCCGGGAGCTCGGCGGCTCGACCACGGTCCCGGCATAGAAGCACGTGGTGTCCGGGTAGAGACCAAGGACTCGGGCGCCAACCGGGAATTCCATCGGCAGGAAGGCCAGCCCGTCCGGGGCCGCGCGGCGCTCGGCCTCCAGGTCCAGCCGCGGGTCCGGCAGAGATGTCGGCAGGGGGATGATGCACGCCGGCGGAACGACATATGTGGAGGACGCGGCCCCGGCGCCAGGGCCTCCGGACAGGGCACCGGCCGGGTCGGCCCCCGCCGGCGAGTCCATGTCCACAACGGAATACCGCCGGGCGGCCGGGTCATAGCGCGACACCCGGGCCAAAATCCACGTCTTGTTGGTGGGGTCCACGGCGGAGCCGGTGCCGGCGCTGGCCGGCGACGCGGGCCGGTGGCTCCCGTGCACCGGTGTCCAGGCTCCGCCGTGCGAGTGGTGCAGATGCTGCGGATGGTGCGGATGGTGCGGGGTGCCCGGGGTCCGCGCGTCCGCGTTGGCTGGGCGCCCGCCGGGAGTCGGCGAGCCCGGTGCCGCGGCGGCTGTCATGGCGGTGGCCGCCACGGCGGCCGGCTCTTCCTCTTCGTGCGTCGCCACCAGCGCCGCCACAAAGGCCCCAGAGGGGGCCACATACCCGAAGGCCGCCGGCGTGGGCCCACACAGTGGCGGTGGGAAGACAACTGCCCGCCGGGCGGGCCCGGATCCGGGGCCAGCTCCGCCGGCCAACGAGGCAGCCGAGAGCAGCGGCAAGGGCATGGCCTCGCGCGCGGCCAGCAGCGCCCCGAGCGAGTCCAGCGCCCGGTCCAGCAGGTGGAGCTCCTGCTCGCAGACGGTCAGCATCTCGCCACATGCATGGCGCAGAGGACCGGCCGCGGCCAGGCTGGCGTCGGCCAAGCCGGCCGCATCGGCCGAGCCAGCGTCGGTCGCATGCAGCACCGACTCCAGCCCGGCAAGTGATGTGGCCGCCAGGTCATTGATCCGCTGCGCCAGGGGCCGGGAGGTGGTGTCCAGGTGCCGGGACAGCCGGTGCAGGTCCTTCCCGAGGCTCACCAGACTGCGGTCCCCGCTGCCGGCAGACATTTGCAAGGGGTTTTCTCAGGGGGGGGAAGGGGGGAAGGGGGCAAAAGGG
>NW_009242972.1:892793-894263 GCF_000388065.1 Fonticula alba | reverse complement strand
GGGGAATACAGACGACAGAAGTTAGGTGCGGGTGTGGCTGCCCGCCGGCCTGCTTGCCGGCTTGCCGGCTTGCCTGTTTGCTTGGCAGGATGGCCCCACCTGGCTGTCGGGTGAACTCACAATGTGGCGGCATATGTGCGAATGTGAATGCACGAGCGATCGAAGCCCAGGCATCACGTACCGAAGCCCATGACATAAATGACGCACTGCCGCAAGGCGATAGACCACCGGGCCAGGCCAATGACCGATACCGAGCGCCAAGGGCGAACCAACGCCTGGGCCAGGAGGTCATCAAACACACTCATGGCCTTGACCCTGTCACTATCCAGCGTCAGGACCGGGACACTGGCCACGCAGATGATCGAGGCCGTGCCATCGTCCACGCGGAAGCGCACATGCCGGGACATCGTCCCCTGGTCGTCCTTCGCCGAGCCAGCTTGAAAGGCGGGAGGCTGGAAGAGATGCACCACCGCCGGGTATCGGTCATCCCAATCGCAGCCAATCGGCATCATCATCCCCTGGACATGGACCAGACACGAGTCGCCGGTGATCGTTTTGCGGAAGGCACGCAATGGGTCCGACCCGGCCGAGGGCTGCATGTTGGAGGTCGATTCCGGGAATAGCCACACAAGATCCGCACAGAAAAGTGGCCGTGGGGGATTCCGCAGGGGCGGCATGGCTGGAGAGGGCGAACGCGAGGAGGCCCGAAATGAGACCTCCTCGGCGGCCTTGGGATCGGGCCGCGGGTGAGGGCCCCCCGGGGGGGGCTGCTCTTCGAAGAGCACCGCCTCGATGCTTGGCCCGGGGCCCACACCACGTATCCCCACTTGGGTTTCCGCGTGCCAAAGGACCTCGGCCAGCACATTCGGTGCCTGGCAATCCGGCGAGGCTGCCACCGCGCGAGCCAAGGCCGAGCTCAAGCGCACGGGCTGTGTCGGAACGCGCCGGCGTTTAGATCGCGAACGACTGGACGGCGTGTGGAGAGGCTGGTTGCTCGAGCTGATCGGCGTGCCCGGCGGGTCTGTGAGCGCCTTCGAAGACGGTCGCAGGACTTTCGAGGACGGCCGTGGCGATCGCGCTGGTGGTCGGGGCGACCGCAGGGACGGCCGTGGCGGTCCGGGCGGCGGCTCATCCGGTGGCCCCTGCTTGTCGGGGGAGACCATCGGAACGAAGGCTGCGACGATTGTGCGCCCAAAGGGGGGGGGGAGAGAGAAACACGATAAGGAGGAGGGGCGGAGGGATGAGAGGGGTCCAGAGGGAGGGGGGCTCTGGCTCCAGCAGTGACAGAGCCCTGTGGCTAGCACCTCTTCTCTTCGCCTTTGCCGCCGCCCCCGGCCGTAGGCCGATCTACAGCCGGTCGAGTGCCACCAAGAAGCCAGTGGCGCCCCCATGTGTCGCATCACGTGCCGTCGTGGGAACAATACTCTGCATTGGCATGCGCTGCTTCTCGGCGCCATGCAGGCCTGGCCC
>NW_009242972.1:890010-892783 GCF_000388065.1 Fonticula alba | reverse complement strand
CCTCCCATGCGCTCGCCTTTTCCCCCCGACGGAAGTATCGAAGGCGGCCTCCTCACCGATGGACGGCCGTTGATACTCACTTCCAACATTATCCCCAGCCGTGAAGGGTCAGCGGGGGGCCAGCCGTCCTCCCCGGCAACATGCCCTGTGTGCGGTCCGCAGCGTAGCTTGAGACCGGGCTTCCTCGGTGCGGGCGGGCGCGCCCTTCCCCGTCTGGCGGGCGCGCCCTTCCCCGTCTGGCGGGCGCGCCCCCTCCCCACACACACACCCATGGCACCCGGTCACACTGGCTGCCGATTGCCGCATGTTGCCTGGAGGCGTGGGGCCCCTCTTCTCTCCGCGCCGGGGTGCTTGCGTCAACAGCTCAGCCGCCTAGCATTGGCCCCTGGTCTACACCGCCTGCAACATGCCCCCCCCCCCCCCCCCGCCCCATCCTGCTTTCCTCCCACGCCATTTGTCCCTTTCATTGACATTTCCCCTTCTCCCAGTGGATTTCCCTCCGCCCGGAAATACGCCCCACTCCATGCAACCTCTGGCCCACTCGTTTGCCCGGGCAGTTGGCTCTGGGGACCGACCCGAAGCCTGGCGCCTCTGGCTTGAGCATGTGGTTCCCTCCCTCAAGCGGGCCTCCCTGCCGGCATTTGTCGAGCTCGGGTCCCCTGCGCACGCCTCAATCGTCGAGGCCCTCGCCCTCTGGCAGGCTGCCCTGACGGGCGCCTTCGCCGGGTCAGACACCCCGGGGCCCGGTGTGCTGGCCGAAGGCCCGGACACCACCGGCTGGCTGGTGGCACTCAGCTCGCCGCCGGCCCTGCTGTGCGCCTTCGCCAATTGGCTGGGCCAGGCTCAGGAGCCGAAGCCCGAGGGTCAGACTCCCGCGGCCCCCGGCCACCTTGGGGAGGGCCAGTTTGCCCGCGCCGCGGACTTCCTGCGCGCGGTGCTCGCTGACGACGCGCAAGTGGCCTCCGGTCTTGGACGGCGCGCGCTGGTGCTGGCGGCCCTGCAGCGTGCGCTGCAGGGCTTCCCGGAGTCGGCTTTGGACGGGTGCACCTGTCTGGCCCTGGTGGCTGGGGACATGCTCCGGACGCAAGCCGAGGCGCTGGACTCCAACGGCTCGGAGTGTGTGCCGGTCGACCTGCTGCTGGCGGTCGGTCTGCTGGCACATGCGGCCCGGCTCTTCGAGGTGTCCTGTCCACCGAGTGATGAGCCCAACCCGGCGCCCCGGCTGTGGGGTCTTTTCTTGGGCCCAGCCTTCCTGGTGGCCGCGACCAGCCCGGCTGCCCGTTACTGGCTGCTCGAGTGCGAGTCGGTGGCCGGGCCGGCGCTTGGCATGTTTTTGTCGCTGATGACCGCCGGCAGCCCAGACCCCGCGGTATTGGCGCAGGCTGAGCTGGTGCTCCAGGGCGTTTCCGACCCGACGTCCCCCTGGTTGGCGGCTTTGGCTGCTGGCCGGGCGGCCCTGAATCCGCCACCCCGGCATGGCCCATTGCCAGCCCCTGCAGATCCCTCACCCGGCCTGCCAGGGCCCGAGTCTGATCTTGCTTCGGAGCCGGCTCCCCCGGCGGGGTCCGACACGACGCCGGCCTCCAAGGTCCCTCCGTCGGCTGTTGGACTGTCGGGCCTTGGCCGGTTGCGGCATTTGCTGTTCGGTCTTCGCCAGGGCTTGCTGGCAGCGGTGGCGGCAGCGGCCGCCAACGGCGGCCGACTTCTCGGCCCCGAGTCCCGGGCGGCAATGCGTGGTGCCATCGCGCGGCTTCTGCCTACGATCGATCCGTCAAACCGAGCGCTGGCTCTGAATGCGATGCTGGCCGTCCTGTCTGGCGCGCTGATGCTCCGACTCCTGTGGTCCCGCCGGAGGCAGGCCCTCCTTCGGGCGAGCAGCGGAGCCACCCCCTGAGACACGCAAGACACCGACGTTGGGGCTCCGCCGAGCCCGCCATCATGCGGGGGAGGGAATGGAAAGAAGCGAAAGCACGGCGAGGCCCTTGGCCGGGTGGTTTATTTCTTTGGCGCTCGCGCGGCCGGTGGCGGCGAGGGTGGCGGTGAGGGTGGCGGTGATGATCGTGGTGACAGAGAAGGGACAATGCTGTGGCCTCGGTTTTGGTCAACTGGAAGCGGAATGACCGGGTCCAGGATGCCGAACAACTCGCGTCGGGCTACCATGGCCTCGGCCCAGTGGTGCAGTTCGTCCATGGTGCTGGTGTAGGCTGAAGCCCGGCGGATGAGGCCGGGGGGCAACAAAGAGAATTGGCGGGGGAGGGGAGGGAGGGCGGCGCGGAGGACTGTGGGGGGGGGGGGGGGGGGGGGGGGGGGGGGGGGGGGGGAGGGCGAGGGGGGGGGGGGGGGGAGGGCGAGGGGGGGGGGGGGGGGGGGGGGGGAGGGCGAGGAGGTGGGGAGGGAGAAGCGGGGGGCGGGGTGGTGGGTTGGGGGTGGCGGAAGGGGGGTGTGGGGGGGGGGGGTGGGGGTGGAGGGGGGGGGAGGGCGAGGGTGAAAGAAAGGGAGTGTGCCATGGGGCCGGCATGCGCCGGCGGAAGGGACCATCCCCAAAGAGAGGCCAGCCCGGCGCCAGCCGGGCCAAAAGCCGCCCGCGGCGATCGGGCGAATGGGCGTGCCGGCTGGCGTGAACCCTCCGGCCGGTGTGTTCGTAACCGACCGTGGCAAGTGCCAATGGTGCGCCGGGATTTTCCCGGCATGGGTGTGTGCATTTCAAGTGGCGGCCCGGCGGGCGCTGACGCCCCTCCCGGGCGGGTGAGACACTTTCATTTTCTCCCCCCTT
>NW_009242972.1:886395-888665 GCF_000388065.1 Fonticula alba | reverse complement strand
ACACACACACACACACACACACACACGGCCTCCTTTTTGCATCCGCTCCCGCCTCGCTGCCCTTCCTGTACCGCTGCTCTCGCTTGGCCATCCTCCATCATGAACGACCTTGAGGACGCCTTCGGTGGGCTGGATTTCTCCTCGTCCGACTCGGACGGCTGTGACGAGGGCGCGGCCTCGGTCTCCCCCTGTCAGCGGGCGTCCTCGCAGGCTGCCAAGTCGAGTTACCTTCCCCTGCTTCTACGCCCGGGCGTACGTGAAGGCCCTCCTCCCCCTCCTCCCCCCCCCCCCCCTTTCCCTCTCCCAAGGTGGATGCTAACATCGCAAGATACACGCGTAGTGGTTCATGCCCGGCAACGCCGACCAGGCGACCTGCCGTCGGGCGGTCGGCGCTCCAGCTGACCGGCCCCTGGGCGCAGGCCCCCAGGACGAGGGCCAGTCGGTCCTGTCTCGGAACCGCCTCAACGCGGCCTACCTTCGGCGAGCCTTCGAGGCGCTGGTTTCGGTGGTGCCGCTTGCTCTGGCCCAACTCGAGCCCTTCGCCAAGGAGTCGGCTGCGGTCAGTCTCGACCGGCATGAGGCCCATCAGCTAGCCCTGCAGGAGGCCCCCGGCGCTTCGGAGCGTCTGGCACAAATCCGCGCTCGGCAGCGCCGCCTGGCCCTGCGCTTGGTTTTGCCAGTGCCGGGGTACTGCCCCACGACACTGGCCCCGGGGGAGGATTTGCATGGGCGCGCCGCCGATGCCACCCCTCTGGCACTGAATCCCCCGCACAGCCTTCAGGCCCTGGAGACGCTTGTCCGGGCCTGCCTGAAGGCTCTGCCGGGGATTGCCCCGCCGGCAGCCCGCCAGGACACGATGACCATGGCCCTCTACCTGGGGGTTGGAGCTGTGGCACTTGCCGGCCAGGGGCCCTACTTCGCCCCGGGGAATACCTGCACCGATGCGCTGGAGCTCCTACGCTTGGCCGAGGCGGCTGGCATGGACCGGGCCACCGTGTGCATGGTGGCCCTGCACCTTGAGGCCCCGGCCGGAGCGCTGGCGGTTGAAACCCTGATCCGGATGCCGCGCCCGGTGGCCGAGTCCATCGCCCCCCTGCTGCTGAGTATGTGCCGGCTGCGGCAGCAGCTCCTGGGCCCCGAGGCAACCGGCGGTCTGGCCCCCGGGCCGGGTCGGCTGCGTGCTCTCGTTTGTACGTGTTCCCATGGCCGCCCTGCCTGGCTTTGTCCGTTCCCATTTCTGACCCTCCTCGCGACTGGCAGTCCTCCTGCTTGACTACTACCTCGCGCTCCAGGCGCAGGCGCAACTCCCGGCGCTGTGGCTGGGTCTGGCCGACGCGGCATCCCTGCTGGCCGATGCCGGGGCTCACATCTGGCCGGATGGCTCGCCCACGCGGGTGGCCCTGCGCTGCGTGCGCGCCCTGGCCGAGTGGAGCGCACGGCCGCCGCCGTCCTCCTTCCGGGCAGCCGGCCTCGGTGAGGAGGGCACCCGCACGGCTCTGGGCGGGCCGCTGGCCCTCCTCTCGCGGGCCCCGGTCAGCTGTGCCCATTATCAGGCCCCTGACTGGGCACGCGTCCGGGCTGGCGAGGCCGTGGAGGAGGCCCTCCCTGCCAGTCGGTGGGAGTCACCGATAGCCGAAGCGGCCTTCAGCCCGGCCCCCGGCACGGCGGTCCCTTCATGCTCTTTGCCCAGCCGCCCGGCGCACTTGGAGGCCCTGCGGGCCGGGCTCCTGGCCGGTGTCCGCCTCTCCTCGGCTGCCACCACCAGCGCCACGTCCACACACGAGGGCCTTCTCCTGGGTCTCGGGTGTGCCCTGCTGGCATCCTTGGTGGCCGACGTGGTTCAGGCGCCCCCGGCCGACGGGCAGTCAGCCCCGGTGGCGGCCTCCGCCGCCCCGGCCAGTGAATTTGAGTAAGTCCGTCTCACTGTGTGTGTGCGTGCCCCCCAGGCGGGATCCACGGGACGGACACAAAAATAGACCAATACATCGTGTAATGCACCATGCCCCCCGTGTGTCCAGCACTCCGCCCCTCCTCGTGCCATTTCCACGCCCATGCCAGCAACCACACCCCTGCATTTGCACAATACGCATAACAAACACCAGGCGTTTCGGGGTGCGAAGCTTCCCGCCGGCCGGTTGCCCCGAACGCGGGCTCGCCCCCCCCGGGCGCCGGGCTGCGGAAGATCGGACATGCAGCTCCCAACGCAACCATATGTGTCGCCAGACGAGAAACGCTGCGCCGCGGGTTTTGGGAGCATTCGCGTCCCGGGG
>NW_009242972.1:883014-886375 GCF_000388065.1 Fonticula alba | reverse complement strand
CACCCGCTAGACGCTGCACGTCGTACGCGGAGCATGCCCACACGCACACACCCCTGTCCCCCTCCCGTCCGCCTCCTCGTCTCGCCTCGCCTCGCCCGGTTACCCTGCACCCTCCGGCGCCTGTGTCTGCCCTCTGCGGGTCTTGGGGGGCTGCCATCTCCCCTCCGGTCCGCTGACGACCTAAACACGAACAACACACACACACACACACACACACACACACACGCACGCACGCACACACAGAGACAAGCAATGCCCCTCACCGGTGCCCCCGCTTCATCAGCGCCGCAATGGCCGGTGGAGTCGTGCTACTACACGACCGACCTGCTGCTGGTCTTGACGAAGAACTCCCTGTCGCACTTTGCCGAACTCTTCGCCGAAGAGTCCCTGGAAAGCCCGGCCCCCGGGCGGCCGATCCTCCCATCGCACTCGGACTTTCGCGAGCGCCTGGCCGGCGCCCTCAGCGGTCACCAATCCCCCCCGGTCATCTGCGGAAGCGTGGCCGCTCGCCCGGGCCCTGGTGTAAGCCCCTCGGCGGCGTCCACCACCGCCGCCACCCGCGCCGCCGCTCCCGGGGACACCATTCACGCTGTGGCCATCCTCCTGATCAACCCGGATCTGGACCATCTGGATGCCAGCCAGCGCGCGGATATGGCCTTCGTCCGGGGGTATGCCAACCAGGTGATCGCGCGTGCCCGGCATGAAGGGCAGATTTACTTCAAGTGGTCCTCGCACAACATGGACTCCATGCGGCCGCTGTCGGCCCTGACCTCGAATGCCCCCTCAACCGGGGGCTTCCTCGGACGTGCGTCGCAAGGCCTTCGAGTGCCTGTCCCTTTGGCCGGCTTGGGCGCTTTTTTTCTTGTGCTAACAAAAAAGGACCACTTCCTCCGCCATGCCTCCGGGGGTTGCGGTTGTCTGCTTTTCTTCTTCCTCCTCCTCTCCTTCTTCTTCTTCTTCTTCTTCTTCTCCTCAGCCCAACTTGGCTTGGGCATTGCCGGGGTCGAGTCACTGACGGCCGAGGTGCCGCTGCTGCTGGAGCGCTCCACGCGCTTGTCTCAGCGACCGGTGGACACTTTCTGTCCGGACTTCCCGGCGAGCGATCGTGCCCCCGGATCGCCGAGTCCAGTCGATGGCAGGGCTGGCGGCTGGTTTTCGGTCCCGCCGGCGGTCTGCTCTCCGGCCGCCGACACGCTCTCCCCCGGGTCCGGCTTCAATGGAGCCCCGCGCCCGAAGGAACACAAGCACACGGTTTCCCTGTCGCAGGCGCGCCCTCTCGGTCGTCCGGATGGCCGTTGGCTTGGTGTCTATGCCGTCTCTGTGCCGATCGAACTGGGTGCGTCCCCCTCTCTGATGCTCTCTCCTCGACCTTGTGTCCACCTCCGCGAAGGGGGCCCCTCCGCCTCCTGCTCCTGCTCCTGCTCCTGCTCCTCCCCCCCAACCCACGCTCACCGACCGTGACACATGGATAGATTGGACCGACGTCGACACCGCCTACCCAAAGCCCCTGTCGGTGCTGGTTGTGTCGCGGTATGACGCCCTGGCCGCGGCGGCCAATGGCGCCCCGGACCTCGGCGGCATGGCCCCCTCCGGGGGGGCCGGAGCGGCACTGGTCGATCCGCATCGGCGTCTGCTCGCCGTCGACATGAATCAGCCCGGCCGGAGCATGGCCGCCACCTCCTCCCCCGGCGGGACCATGGGCTCGGTGTCGCCGGAGACCGCATTGGCCTCGGTTCTGGGGCTGGATGTCCGTCAATCGAACCTCGAGCAGAGCAGCGTCCCCTGGCAGGTCCCTGGCGCCGGGCAGGCATCTCGCCCGGGCGAGCCAGCCGATGAAGGATCCGACGAGTCGGTGTCCATGAACACCACCTCCACCGCGCTGGTGTGGCCACTCAATCTGGCAGCCAGCGTGGATTTGCCAAGCCCGGGCCCGGAGCCGCTGCCGGTCGCCGGGGCCACCGGCTTCGCGGTCAGCATTCTCCTGTCGGACAATGTGAGTCCCCACCTGGCGGCCGAGCTTCGCTCGGAGCAGGCCGGCTGGCTGTGCACGGCGTCCGTGCGCCTTGGTGACCAAACCCTGCAGCTGGTGAACAACCAGTTCCTCATGAGCGTGCGTGTCGGACACCATTACAGGTGGCCGGGGCAGGGGAGAGGGCGAGAGAAAGCGAGTGTGCTCATATGCACTGCCTGCCTTTGCTTCTGTGTTTTGCCTTTGCTTGTTCCTCACCCCTTTTTCGCCCCCTCCCCCCTCCCCTCCCCTCCGTCGTCCCTTCTTTTCTTCTCTCGCTGCCCTCTTGGCTTTTCAAAATGGCCGGGGTCCTGAAGTCGCACTTCCCCGAGCCCATCCATTTTGTGCCGGCGGAAACAAGCACCAGCTTGGCCTTCCGCGGGTCAGTGCCCAATGCCCAGCTCCGGCACTATGGCGAAGAGCTGGCATCGGACATCCGCCAACGCCCGGAGGGCCTGTGCCTGCGGTGCCTCTTCCGCCGGCGCCTCTCGCGCGAGGAATTTGCCCCACTAACAGTCCACCTGCGGGTGCGGCGCCCTCCGACCGGTTGGCGCCCCGGGTCCGGGCCGCCCCCGGTGGATCTTTTCACCGGCACCGACCGGCCAACCATCAGCATGGTCTTCCGCCTGCCGGCCGAGTGCGTACACCCAAATACCCGAGGCGGGGTCGGACCGGCGCGTGTGACCTTTCAGTAGATGGTAGACACATCAAATGGACCCTGCTCTGGCTGTGGTGTGCTTGTTTGTTTGTTTGTTTGTTGGGGCTTTTTTTTTCGGAACGCCAGCTTCACAGGTGCATGGTACACAGGGGACCCAAGCGGAAAGGAAGGTGGGGATTTGAACAAGTGTAAAGGGGGGAGGGCGCTTAACTGACAAGGGAAAGGTATAAGGGGGGAGACTCTCGCGACCTGTGGACAACAGGACCAGTCAGAGGGAGAAGGGGAAGCAGAGAGAGAGAGAGGGGGGGGGGCGGGAGGGAGCCATTTAGAGGGGCCCACGGTGGCAGCGCCACAGGATGCGCAGATCCCAATCGTCGGGGATCGTGGGCGGGAGCTCCCCATCGTCCGGAGTGCCCTGCAGCTGGCAGGAGCGGTCCTGGAGGCAGCAAGCGCACTCCTTGCTGGAGTGGCCACAGGCGCTGTATCCGGTCGGGCAATCGCCGAGGACCGAGCACCGGCAGCAAGGGCCATAGTTGTCAGGGTTGTCCCTGTGTTCCGGGCAAGGAGAGGAGGGGAGGAGCAGAGGAGCCGGGCGGGAAAGTCAGCGGGAGCCAAGGAGCAGCTGGCAGGAGGGCCACTTGGGGCAAGGGGCAGCCGCGGGCACGTACGAACGGGTCTCGAGCATCGCATTCGAC
>NW_009242972.1:878127-882001 GCF_000388065.1 Fonticula alba | reverse complement strand
CGCCTTGAGGCGGGGCACCGGCTGGCACAGCGGAGCGCGCCCATTGGCCACGGGGGGCCCGGGACACGCTGCCACCCTCGCCGCTCTGCGACCCGCCCGCCACCCCGGATGATGGCGCGCGGGGCCGCGCGCTGCCGTGGGGAGGAAGCAGCCGCACACAGGAGCCCGGCCGGTATGACCGAACAAATGTCCACGCACACACGCCCCCGGGGCGGTCTTCGCCCTGCACGCTTGCCCGCTCGCTCGGCTCGCACACATGTACGCGCGAACGCACGCTCACACAAGGGCCCGGGCGCGATGCTTTCACGCCGACCGGACCGCGGAGCGCCCGGTCACGTGCACATCACACAAGTTGTCGGTTCTGAAGGTGCCCCAGAACGCCGGCCCACGGCCCGGCTGCCGGAGGGAGATCGGCCCAAGGTCCGGGCACCTTCCCATTTAAGACGCGCCGCTGCCAACCTTGCAAGGGGCCCGAACACACGCTCACACGCGCGCACACGAAGCGCTTGGGCGCGCACCCGTTGCCGCGCCTGTATATATGCATGTGGGGGAGAGGTGCCTGCGCCTGGCTGTTTCAGGCGACCCGCCAGAGAACGCCATAAAGGGGCCGCGGCCTTTTTCCCTCGGCCGTTTTGGGCTCCCGCCCGACAGTGGGCGGGGCGAGTGGGGCCGATGGCGGGCGGGGGGCCCCAATGCGGGCCGAGAGTCAGCCGCTCATTCTCCCCCCCCCCCCCCCCCCCGTGTGAGCCGACACAAACGCAAGTCCCGGAGACATGCCCCCGCCGAGTCTCTTCCTCGGTGTGCGTGTCTCCCTCCCCCGGGCAGCGTCTCTTCTCCCAGGCCTTTCAATCTCCAGAGGCGGGATCCGCCGAGGGCAAGATCTGTCCGCCCCGGTTGAGGCGCGCGCCAAAGAAGAGGAAGCATCGTACATGCCGGCTTGCTGGCCAAATGCGCCAATCACCACTCATTTAGTCCTGCCCCCCCCCCTCCCTCCCTTCCCCTCTTCCCTTGCCCTGCCCGTGCCCCTTTCGCGCCTCCGAGACCGTTGCCACACCACACAAGCCCCCACTCGCAGCCCAATGTTCTTCACCGAGCCCGAGTTCCTGGACGGGCTGGAGCGCGTACGTCGAACAGCTCCCCTCCGGCCACACGAGGGGCAGTCTCTTTTGCCTTGCCTCTCACGCCTGGTCTCTTGCACTGACCTGTTGCTCTCCTCGCCCGGCTCGGCCGCCGACTCGCTCCGGGCATCCCGCACGAGTAGTACCTGCACGCCAGTGCTCTCGCCGAGCCGGAGGGCCGGGCACCTGCCCTCTACAAGGCATTCGCTCAATACAAGCTGGCCAACGCCACCTTCAAGTCCATCTGCCAGTCGCAGCAGAAGCGCCGCCAGGTGCGCGCCAGCTCGCTGCCCGAGCAGCTCACGCACACAGCCACACACATGCGCTGACATTGCCGCCTTCCCCCCTCCGCCCTATTTAAGGTCCAATTTGCCGCGAGCCTCGCCCAATGGGCTAAGGAACATCCGCGCCACTCGCCGAAGGAGCTGGAGAAGGCAGTCCACGAGCGCCTTGTGTTCTTCTTCTTTTCGTGACGCCCTTCGATTCGCGTCGACGCCAGTCATTGCCATATGTGTCTTGCACCTCCCCGCTCCCTCCTCCCCCTTTCAAATCCTCCTGTACAATAGCCCGAGACCTGGTCAGCCTCCCCTGGTCGCTGCTTCCCTCTTCCGTCCTCCTGCTTTTGTTGGCTTTTCCTTCCGGCCAGGACAATCGCATCGCCCTCTGATCGGTGTGTGTGTGTGTGTGTGTGTGTGTCGACCACTTCCCCGATCACTCTTTCTTTTCTCCCTGACCCAAGCTGGAAATTTTGCGATTGTCTGCAGGGCGAGTGAGGAGGGACTGGAGGGGAGCCAGCAGCGTGGCATTTTTTTATTACGCCGGGAGCACCGCCATCCCCGAGGGAAAGGCAAAAAGGGGAGGGCAGAAGCAACAAGAGGGGAACACCCACAAGAGACCGAAAAGGCCGGGGGCCACACCGGCGGTGGGCGGTTTCCTGTCAGCATCATGTGCTGCAGCCGGGCCGTCGCTTTCCGGCAGCCCCCGCTGCTTGCCCAGGGTGGAGGGGTCTTCTTCCTTTTTTTTTTTTTTCAGTCGGCAGCATTGTGCGCGGGCAGGCGGTTGCGGAAGGCCCAGGTCTGGCGGCCAGCGCAGACAGCCTCGATGTCGTCCACCTCGCGCGGCACATCGGTCAGGTTCTCGCACCCGGTCTCGGTGACCACAACATTGTCCTCAATGCGAATGCCACCGAAGCGGGAGTCCAGCAGGGCACGGACGCGGTCGGTCTCCAGGTACTGGGCCAGGGGGTGGGCGTCGGAGCCGGTCACGTCAGCGGCCGAGGTCCCGACCACCGGGCGCAGGATGGCCTCGATGAAGTAGATCCCCGGCTCAACGGTCAGCACCATGTTGGCCAGCAGGCGGCGACCGCAGCGCAGCGACCGGAGCCCGGGGCGCGTGGCACGCGGGACCAGATCCTCCGGGTTGTCCATGTGGGCCGGATAGCCACCCACATCATGGGTGTCAATGCCCAGCAGGTGCCCCATGCCGTGCGGCATGAAGAGAGCCGCCACGCCCAGGTCCACCAGCTCACGGGCAGGGGTGTCGGACTTGATGAGGCCGCCAGCCTGGAGGCGCTCAACGAGGACCGTCTCTGCAGGAGGGCCGAGGGGGTGGTAGGTAAGTGGGGGTGGATTGGCCGAAAGGAAGGATGCGGAGGGGGGAGGGGGGGGGGGGGGGGGAGGAAAAGGCCGGAGACAAAATGACGGCCCCAAGGGCGGCCCCGAGCAGAACAGCGGCGAACCGGGGGCAACACCGGGAGAAGAGCGCCAGAGGGGGAACACGAAAAGGGGCCCGGAGGAGAACGCACCACACAGGATGTGCAGGTCCGGCCACATGACGCCCGGACGGATGGCCTCCTCGACGGCCTTGACCGAGGCCAGGACAGCATCGTAAATGAGACGCTGATCGGCCGAGAAGACCCCGCCCATGGGATAGCTGCAGGTGATGTCCGACGCGTAGCCATGATACTCGCAGCCCATGTCCAGCAGAGCCATCTGCCCCGGAGTGCAGGCCCCATCGTTGGGAGCGCCGGCATGGCCGTAGTGCAGCACGGCACCATGGTCACCGACACCGCAGATGCAAGTGTAGGACATGAAGCGCGCACCGCCATGGTGGTAGCAGAAGTGCATGAAGCGCGCCTCCAGCTGGTACTCCTTCAGCCCGCCGGGGGCGGTCACCGCGGTCGGGGCCCACTTCATGACATCGACATGGGCGCGCGAGCTGACCGAGTTGACATAGCGCATGAGCTCCACCTCGGCCGGGGTCTTGATCAGACGGCACTCCACCAGGTGGTGGTGCAGGCCATCACCGCCGGTGGACCGGTTCACCGGGAAATCCTCGATGCCCTCGAAAGTGGCCGGGGTGGTGGTGTTGCCGCTGTCGGTGTTGACCCCGTGCAGGACATACACCGTGGGCGGGGCGCTGCCAGCCGGGGACTCGGCCTTCAACACGGCGGCCAGCTCATCAACATAGTGGGCCCCGTCAACGGAGTACCGGCTGGCGAAGTGCGACGGAGGATGGATGGTGCCCATCCAGACGGCGTACGCCTCGGGCAGCCGGGGGGCGAAAAGCAGCGACCGCCCGGTCTTCAAATGCACGGCCCCCATGAAGCCGGCCTCCCGCACGCCGAACAGGTAGTGGAAGAAGCTCTCCTGGCGGAAGAGCGGCTCATGGTCGGTGGCATCGCGGGTGGCCTGCACGCCGCCTGGACAGATGCCATGCGTGCCGAGCAGGGAGGCGGCGGCGGCGGCGGCGGGGGG
>NW_009242972.1:871971-878062 GCF_000388065.1 Fonticula alba | reverse complement strand
GGGGGGGGGGGGGGGGGGGGGGGGGGGGGGGGGGGGGGGGGGGGGGGGGGGGGGGGGGGGGGGGGGGGGAGCGGGAGTGGCAAGCGAGGAAGGGAAGAAGGAATGAGTATGTGCGTAGAGTGGGCAAGGAGCGAGGGCGAGAAGCGGGAAGAGAAGGACACCGAGGAGCATACCGGCGAGGACGGCCCAGGCGTCGACCTGCATGCGCTCGGCCAGCTTGGCGCGGTGTGCGCCATGCAGGGCGGCCAGGTCAATTTCAAAGGTGCCGGCACCCATGGAGAAAGTGCTGGCAGCGGTGGTGGTGGTGGTGGTGGTGGTGGACATGGTGCGAAGGGAGGAGGAACGGGCAAGGGCGCCGGCGACTGTGCGGAGCTGCTGCTGCAGGCGAAAGGCCATGGAAGGGAGCAGACAAGCTGCTGGCGGGGAAACAGGCAAGAAGTGGGGGGGGGGCAGAGAGAGAGGAGCTGGGTGGGGTGAACCGGCTCAGGAAAGGGGGAGTGATCTCCCCGCTGGCTGCGGGCACGCTTGCCAGGGCGCTGGCACAAATGGAGCGACATCCCAGTCCCCGGGGAGGGGAACGCGGGTATGGGCGCGGGGGCTGTCTGCGTCTCTCGGTCCCCCCCCCCTCTCCCGTTCTCCGGGGAGGAGGGCCTCTGGCCGGGGCTGATCGCCCGAGATCGCCTCTGGGGCGCTGATCTCGAGCCAGCTGCGGGCGTCTGAGGATCCTCCGGGTCTCCGGAGAGGGGGCCAGGGCGGCTGGCCGGCCGGCCGGCCGAGGGGCCAATGGTCTAGTCATCTCACCCGCCGCTGGCAGACCCTGCCAGTCATCCCCGCAAAGGCCGGAGTTCCCTGGAGACCAACAATAACACCGGAAAGGCGCGGCCTCACGCCGGGCATCCCTGCCCCGTCCGAGCCGGGGAAGACAGGCCCGGGGAAGAAGCCGGTCTCGGGCCTCTCTGCCTGTGCGCCGCCGCCGCCGCCGCCGCCGCCGCCGCCGCCGCGACCTGGCCCGGAGCGGCCTGGGAAAAAAAAAAAACACCGGCCAGATGCCGGCCGGCCGGCGCCAGGCACGACCCGGAGCATCGGACTTTGGGGGCCGGCGTGGGAGAATGGCATTTGTGGCTTCCGGATATCTTGTTCTCGCAAATGTCCCCGGGAAATCCGCCAGCAAGGCCGGCCAACCATGACCCAGGGCGTCGTAATCCATCTTGAAAGCCATCCTCCCCTGTCCGCCCACCGAGGCAGAAGAACGGGCGGGGGCCCAGCACGGCAACGCGACCGCGCCGGCCGCACCGGCTCCCCCGCGCCCCCTTGTCGCCGGCTGCCCCGCGCCCGATTGGGGGCCGGTGCGGAGTTTATCGTCCGGACCTTAGCTCATTAGCCGGACCTGCGAGTGAAATGCCAACGGGCGCGGCATGTCCGCCCACCCAGCAGGAGGAAAGACCCCCCCCCCCCCCGCCCCCTTGGCAAATGGAAACCTTTCGGGACTGTCGCGCACGCGCGGTCCCCGGGGGAAAGCAACCCCGGCCGGAGGTGTGGCGGCGCACAGGAGACGGTGTTCCACCAACGCAAAGGAGCCGGGCCTAGGGGGGGGGGGGGTTGTATGTTCCCCTCGTCGCCAGCTGATCCCCCTGTCCTGCCAGGGAGTGCCGGTCAGGGGGGCTCCGGGCGGGGCTGTTTCCGCGTTGCCCCGGCGTTTGGCTGGGGCAGTCTCTCGTCCGGCATCCTGCCCCCCCCCCCCCAAGAGACAGAGCACAACCATCATCCAGTCGGGAGACCCACCACCACCCTCTCTGCCCTTTCTCCGCCCCCTCCCCCCTTTTCTCCCTTTCCAGCCGTCAGCCATGCTGAACGTCGCCGCCCGCTCGATGCGCCTGGCCTCGGCCTCGCGCAGCGCCGGCGCCCTCGCGCCTCATTTTGCCCGCCGGATGGTGCGCCCCCTCTGGCTTGTTTTGCGCGGCTTCTGTCCTCCTTCCCCTTTCCTCCTCCCCCCCCCTCCTCAGCTCCTTTCGCCGGTGCGACTGCTCGTGGCCAAGTCCCCTAACAGCCCGGAATCCCTGTGGAACTCTCCGCCCAGTTCGCCTCCAGTGCCAATGACGCCTCGACCGAGCGTCCCCTCAATGCCGAGTGGTCCAAGATGGCCTCCAAGGAGATGCGCGGTGGCGACCCGAACAACCTCATCTTCCAGACCCCGGAGGGTATCCCCATGCGGCCGGTCTACACGCGGGCCGATCTGCCGGCGTCGGTCTACGGCGCGGCTGGCGCCGACCTGACCCCCGAGCAGATGGCCACCGCTGAGGGCGAGCTCCCCGGTAAGTTCCCCTTCACTCGTGGCCCGTATGCCACCATGTACACGGTTCGCCCCTGGACCGTGCGCCAGTATGCCGGCTTCTCCACCGTCGAGGAGTCCAACGCCTTCTATCGGCGCAACCTGGCCGCCGGCCAGCAGGGTCTGAGTGTGGCCTTCGATCTGGCCACCCACCGCGGGTTCGTCAATCCCCTCCCATATCATCATGGCCATGCATGTGGCATGTGTTCATGCCCGCCTCGAAGTTCCCTTGCCTGCGACTGACCTCCATGCCAGCTATGACTCCGATCATCCTCGTGTGGTGGGTGATGTCGGTATGGCCGGTGTAGCCATCGACTCCGTGGAGGATGTCAAGGTCCGTGGCTCTATATGCATCCGGCGGGGGTGGGCCCACCCGGGAGGAGAAAAAAAAAAGACCCGGCCCACACGCCCACCACTGAAACCTCGCGCGTTCTTCCTGTCCCGTGCTGACCTTTTTTTTTCTCCCCCCCCCCCTCCCCGGGGAATTGCAGATTCTCTTCGATGGCATTCCCCTGAACAAGATGTCCGTTTCGATGACCATGAACGGCGCGGTTCTGCCCATCTTGGCCATGTACATCGTGGCCGCCGAGGAGCAGGGCGCCCGGCTGGATGAGCTGGCTGGTACCGTGCAGAATGACATCCTCAAGGAGTTCATGGTCCGCAACACCTTCATCTACAACCCGGCCATGTCCATGCAGGTGATTGCCGACATTTTCGCCTTCACCTCCAAGGTACGCATTCAGACGGGGCCCATCCTTCGCGACCACCGCCGGGGCAGGGGGCAAGTCACCAACTCCGGACCCGGCGCTCGGGCCACTCACCTATACTCCCCCCCCCCCCCCCCTCCCCATCCACATGATGCGGCATGTGCCCTTGCCTGGCCGGACGCGCGCATCGGCACTTGCAGAACATGCCGAAGTACAACTCCATTTCCATCTCCGGCTACCACATGCAGGAGGCCGGGGCCGACTGTGCCCTGGAGCTGGCCTTCACCATTGCCGATGGCATTGAGTACTGCCGCACCGGTGTCCGTGCCGGTTTGGACATTGATGCCTTTGCGCCGCGGCTGTCGTTCTTCTTCGCCATCGGCATGTCCTTCTACATGGAGATTGCCAAGCTGCGCGCTGCCCGGCGTCTGTGGGCCACCCAGGTGAAGAAGCACTTCTCCCCGAAGAACGAGAAGTCCCTCCTGCTGCGTACCCATTGCCAGACCTCCGGTGTGTCGCTCACCGAGCAGGATCCCCATAACAATGTCATCCGGACCACCATCGAGGCCATGGCCGCCACCCTGGGCGGCACGCAGTCCCTGCACACCAATGCCCTGGATGAGGCCATCGGCCTGCCGACGGTCTTCTCGGCGCGAATTGCCCGTAACACCCAGCTCATCCTCCAGGAGGAGGCCCACATCGCCAAGATCGCCGATCCGTGGGCCGGGTCCTATGCCATGGAGGCCCTGACGGACGAGCTGGTCCGCAAGGCCGAGGCCATCATCGAGGAGGTGGAGTCCCTCGGGGGCATGGCCAAGGCCATTGCCTCCGGCATGCCGAAGCTCCGCATCGAGGAGTCGGCCGCCCGCAAGCAGGCCCGCATCGACTCCGGCCGCGAGGTGGTCGTCGGTGTCAACAAGTACCGTCTGACCGAGGAGGAGACCGAGCTGGTTGATGTGCTGGCCATCGACAATGAGTCGGTTCGCAACAAGCAGGTGGACCGCCTGCAGCGGGTGCGTGCCGAGCGCGATGCCGGCCGCGCGGATGCCGCTCTGGCTGCCCTGGAGGCGGCGGCCGGCCGCCGGCTGGCCCTGGCCGCGGACGACAGCGCCGAGTATGATGCCAATGATGAGGACAACCTGCTGGCTCTGGCCATCGAGGCTGCCCGGGCCCGGTGCACGGTTGGCGAGATTTCCGCGGCCATCGAGCGTGGCGGTGGCGGTCGCTACCAGCCGCCCACGCGCATTCTCAGTGGCGCGTATGCCGACGAGTTCCGCGCCTCGGAGGAGTTGGACATCGCGCGCCAGCGGACCGCCGCCTTCGAGGAGAAGCATGGCCGCCGGCCGCGCCTGCTCGTGGCCAAGATGGGCCAGGATGGCCACGATCGTGGGGCCAAGGTGGTGGCCACCGGTCTGGCCGATCTGGGCTTCGATGTTGATGTCGGGCCGCTGTTCGCCACCCCGGCCGAGGTGGCTCGCCAGGCGGTGGACGCCGATGTCCATGCCATCGGCGTGTCGTCCCAGGCCGCCGGGCACAAGACCCTGGTCCCGGCCCTGGTGAAGGAGCTCCAGGCCCTCGGTGCCCCGCACATCAGCGTCGTGGTGGGCGGTGTCATCCCCATCCAGGACTATGAGTTCCTGCGCCAGCACGGTGTCATTGCCATCTTCGGGCCTGGCACCCGCATTCCCAAGTGTGCGCTCGACATCATGGACGGTCTGGAGAATGTCCTGGCCAAGGAGTCCGCCGGCTTGTAGGCAGATGAAGGGCGCGCCACGCGCGAGTGCGGGAGGGCGGTGGAGGGGGAGGGCGCGCGCGAACGCGAGCGACCGAAGGAGGATCTGTGCCTGTGTCCCTCGGTCATGGATTCCCTTTCTGCTCTCTCTCTCCCTCTCCCTCTCTCCCAAAGATGCATATACGTTTGACGCGCCGCGCCTGCCTTGCTGTGTGCTCCGTCTGGAGGAGCAAGCTGATGCACTTTGCCACCATCATACGCGCACGCACACGCACACACAAATACACCACATTTTCCTGCTACGTGTCCCCAGCTGGCCGTGCTGCCGTCCCCGTCGAGTGCGCACACACACGCATGTGCCCTGCCAAGCATACATGCCGCAGGGCAGGCCGACGCTGGTCCCATCAGAATGGACCCTCCCGGGGATCTGATGACCTCAGATCTCGGGCTCGCCAGGGACCACCAGTTGCCGGCCAGAGGTCGGGGTCCTCGGGGTCACCAGCACACAAGGCAACCCCCCTCCCCCCTTTGTGAGAATCACAACATTGTTTGTTTCACGGGCGGGGGGGGGGGGGGGGGGCAAAAGGCGCTGCTCGATCGCTGCCCAGGCAGAAAGTGCGTCGATACGGGGGTCAGCCGCGATGATCGGCCCGTGCCGGAGGCCTACCGTGGCAGGAGACACGCAGGCAGGGGGACAGGGCCCGGGAGGCCAGCAGGTTGACCTGCCACCCCTTCACCGGGGCCCGCGCCCGGACGGCGCACGCACCCAACCGGGCCGGCATCGGGCCACCAGCCAGGGTCGGGTGCTTGCCTGTCCGCGGGGCGGGGGGGGGGGGGGGGGGGCGCCGAAAAAGGGATCTGCAACAAGGGAGCACAAGATCACACACCCTGTTGCCGGATTGGGGCTGCTGTGCTGGAACCGGCGGTCCGAGCGGTGGCCGGTGTTCCACACCCACCCCTGAGTGGTGATGTGCCAGCGCCCCTGGGGCCCGGGCCCCGCCGCCCGCGGGCCACGCCTCTGGCCACCAACCCCCTTCCCCCCCCCCCCCGTCTGGTTGCCCCGGTGACCGGCTTGCCACGGCACCCGAGAAGCCCCAGGGCATCTCCGCTTACTTGCCGGTTTTTCCTTGGTGTCTTCCCCCTGCCGAAGGAGCATGTTCAGGGGGGGGGGGGGGGGGGGGGGGGGGCACAGCGCAAGACGCGCGTTCTCCCAAGGACGAGCCCACTTTTCTTGGCCCCACCTGCGTGCCGGAGGGCCTGTCCTCGCCCCTCCATACACACCCATCCATCAGAAAGAAGTCACCCCCAGCTTCTTCCCCCCGC
>NW_009242972.1:864138-871730 GCF_000388065.1 Fonticula alba | reverse complement strand
CCCTCCACCTCCCTCCCACACACCCCGGCAGGCTCCCCCTCCAAGGACCTGCCTGAATCTCGCCGGAGCCACCGAGCAGCTCGGACTCGGTCTCCCCCGCGCCAGCTTCCTTACGGCGCCGGAGCAGCCCCCCTCCCCGTCCCCGCGGCCGCACCCCCGTGCAGCCCTCCGCTCACCCCCTCCCCTCTCCCCCCTGCTCGGAGAGGACCGTCACGCTGACTTCCTCGGCCGTCCGCTCGCTTCGCGCACGCAGCGCCCGCCGCTCCTGGCCCCGTGGCAACCTGTCACCTCGGAGTACCGGCCCTTCCCTCCAGTCCGAGAGTACCCAGTCCCGCAGTCGCTTCTGCCGCCGGTCACAGCCGAATCTCGCCCTCCGCGTTCGGGCGTCCGTTCAGCGCCCGCCACTCAGTCTCACTCGCGCCGGCCACCTCTGCTCCACCGGGTTCCTCCCGGCTGCCCGTCGTCGTCGCCGCCTGTCAACACCGGACGCCCCCGCCGTCGCCGCCGCCACCACCACCACGACGTCGCTCGCCGCCGCCGCCGCCGCCACCCCCCGCCGTACGGCCTACGCCGTGACTCTCTCCCGTCGCGCTCGCCGCCTGAGCAGCGTCGCCTCGCTGAGCTAAACGCCCGCGCCCGCGCGTGTGTGCCCTCCTCCTGGCATGATACTTGGCCAGTTTCTCTCCTCGGGTCATGGTGCGTTGTCGGTGTCCTCGGCCCCCGGCCCCGAGGGCCGGGCAGGGGGGGGGGGGGGGGGGGGGACTCCGGGCACGTAGGGGAGGCAGGGGGGGGGGGGGGGGGAGGGCGCAGACCGAGACACCGAGGGACCGTGCTCCTGTTGGTGATTTGCGTACGACCATGTGTCGGAACCCGTGCCTAACCCTGGCCCACCGCATGTTGTCGCTCTCCTCCGGCCGCGGGCCCTGTCTCCCAGGCGACCCGGAGGGCTATATACGTGGTCGCCTTGACAATCATGTATCCAGCCCTGTGCTGGATGTTGTCAAGGCATTCCTTGGGCCTCGTCCGACCGATGGCTCATCCCTCGCGTCGGGGGCCGCCGCCACTGCCGGCCCCCGCCACGGCTCGGTCAGCATCAGTGGTGCGTCCCTCCGCAGGATAACCCGCGCCCAGGGCAAAGCCCATGGCTGCCCCGTCGCCTCGCCGATTGCCGGGCTCTGACCCATCTGCCCGCTGATCCTCGCCATCGTCCTGTCTCCCTGCTCCCTGGCAATGCATCCCATGCGCGCGCGCGCGCGCGCACGCACGCACGCAGGCGTCCCTCTGGGCCAGCCGGATGTCGATTTGCTGGCCAATCTCCTGTCCGGTCCGCACCGTGTCGGCTCCATCGACCTCACCGGTACGTGCCCTTCTGGCAATGCGGTGGGAGCACCACGCCCTCTGCCGCTCCTCTCTCTCTCTCTCCCTCCCTCCCCCCTGTGTTGCTTCTGCGGGGAGGGGGGGGGGAGTGCCCATGCATCGTCTAACAGCATGTGGCTCGTGTTCAGGCAATCTCATCGGCGATCAGGGTGCCTGCAGCATTGCCACCGCCTTGCGGGAGTGCACCTCCGTGACTGAGGTCACTCTGGCTGGGCAGTGCATCACCTCGCAGGGGGCCTTGGCATTGGCCGAGGCGCTTGCTGGGGACCTGTCCGACCCGGCCGCGGCTACTGCCACCAGTACCGTGAGGGATCCCTCCTGCTGCCCATCCCATCGGGCTTTCGGCCATCATCACCCGGCATCGATGGCCCCGCCGGACTATGACGAGGTGATGCGCCTGGCTCTTGGGTCTCGGCGGCGCCCGGAGGAGTATCTCACCATCCATCGGCACTTTGCTGGCAAGGTGACCCCGATGACCTGTGGTGCTGAGCGCCAGGCCGAGCCTACCTTCGCCGCCTCCTGCCGGCCGACACGGAACCTCTCCGTTCGGTCGCTGGCCCTTCCTCACAATATGCTGGGTGACATGGGAGCTCTGCAGCTGGCGGCGGCGCTGCTCCGCGGAGCGGTTGTCGAGCACCTTGACCTCTCGGACAACGGCATTTCCTGCGTGGGCCTGCAGGCTCTGGCCATCGCCCTGCAGCGTGGCGCCCAGTTGAAGTCTCTGCAGCTGGACTGTGCGTGTAGAGCATGCTGGGCCTTTCTCTGCTCCCTCTTTCCCTTTCCGGGCCCGTGCAAATCCGCACATGCAAGTGGCCGGCTTTACTGACAGCGGACGTCCCAGTCAATCGCATTGCTTCGGAAGGCGTCATTTTGCTGCTCGGCGCTTTGAAGGAGAACACTTCTCTCGAGTCTCTGTCTCTTCGAGGTATGTGTCCATCCATACACACACACACACACACACACGCACGCACGCACGCACGCACGCACGCACGCATGCACACATCCATGCATCTATAAAGAGGTTCTTTGGTATGCGCCTGTATGAATGCTCCGGGGCTTCGCGATGGAGACCGAGGATCGGGCCTTTTCATGCGCATGCATCCTTTGCTTGATCTCCCGACCCGGCCCCTGACCTGCATCTGCCTCCCTTGTTGGATCCATCCGCCCGGGCCGCCAGGCAACCAGATCGATGAGGATATCCTCCCGCACCTTGCCGAGGTCCTCGCCCAGAACTCCACCCTTCATACTATTGACCTTTCCTGTGCGTTTTTTTTTCCCCCTGCGCTCCGATCGAGCCCCTCCCTCAGGGGTTCCTTTTCTCCCCCCGCCAGACACACAAATGGCCATCAGACAACTTACATGCCCTCCTTGCGTGTGCCGGGACGATGGTGTCGATGCACCTTAGCAAACGTCTTCTCTTGGCCGATCGACAGTGATGGCCCAGATGTCTCTTCTTCTGCCGAGGATGATTCGAGGGCCATGAACGGGTCCCCCGAGGCTGTTCGTCGTGCTCTGGTGAACTCCCTTGATGCAAACACAACGTTGCGGTGTTTGCACATGTAACGAGGGCGGAAAGGCCGGCGGGTGAGGGGGGCGGTGTGTCTGCCGACTGCTGTATCTCCCTCCCTCCTTCCCATGTTTTTTTTTTTTCTGGGCGGGGGACCTCTCGGCTGCATGCAAGCCCGGATAAAGTATCTTGTTTCTTTTCCTCAGCGACTTCCCCCTTCGCTTGGGCAACCAATAATGTTCTATTTGTGCTGAGATCGGGGCCGGGGACGGCGGACCAGGTGGGCGGCGGACCAGGTGGGCGGCAACCGAGCGACGGTGGAAGGCAGGCGCGGAGCGGGCCTGCCATCCTTGGTGTGCGGCGACCCGATGCCCGGCGTGGGTGCGTGCGTGCGTGTGTGCATGAACGCCTGGGACCCGAGGGGGATGGGGCGGCGGTCGGAGGCGAGGCAATTGTGGAAGGGCGATCCGTACCGTGTGATGCTGTCACGGGTTCCTGAAAGTGGTGCTCCCCTCACCAATAGCGCACACTGGTGATAGCGCTTTTCCGGGCGGCTCTGGCGCCGCGCGCGCCAATGTCGTGCAAGTGATCCGGCCAATGCTTCGTGACCGGAGCAGGAATGCGGGCTTCGCATTTTCGCCATCCATATCTCTCTCCCGGCTGCAAGTCTGAAGGCGTCTGCAATGCCGGTGACCCTCGGAGAGGAGGACCTATGAAGGTGTAGCGGGGCTCGGGGGGGGGGGGGGGGGGGGGGGGGGTTTTGGTCCCTCCCCCCGGGGGGGGGGGGGGGGGGGGGGGCCGGCCGGGAGACCGACAAAGGGAAGGCACCTGGGGGGGGGGCGCGCAGAGCCAGGGGGGGGCGGCGGCCCCGGCTCTCATCCGGGCCCGGCAGGGTCCCCCCCCCCCCCCCCGCCCGGCCCGGCCCGGCCCCGGGGCCGGGAGAAGTTGGCACATTGGGACCGGGCCGACCGTGGCCCGGGGGGCCCAGGGCATGACTGGACGAGGGCCCCGGATGTGGCGGAGGAAGGTGTGCCGATCGGCCGGGCGCAGCAGTGCGCGACGTTGAGCAGAGACATTCACACGCCATGGGGGGGGGGGGCTGAGCAGCAGGGGGGAGGCGGGGCGCGCGCAGCAGCAACAGCAGCGGCATCTTCTACAAGGCAGGAAGTGTCGGCCCCAGGGCCCGGGCCCCTTCTTCCCCATCGCCTGGCGGCTCCGCCCTCTTGGGGGCCCCGCGGGTCGGGTGACGGGGCGGTGGGGTGCCCCGGGGGGGGGGGGGGGGGGGGGAGGGACGGCAGCGGCGGCGGCGGCGGCGGCGGCGGCGGCGGCGGCGGCGGCGGCGGCGGCGGCGGCGGCGACGAGGCGGCGTTGGTGTGGGCGAGGGAACATTCACGTCCGCTCCAATAAATTGTCGGCCCATGTGCGTGAGCCCCCCCCCGCCTCGCCCCCACCGGGCTCGGGCCGGCCCCGGCAGGAGGGGGCCGCCGGGGGGGGGCCAGGGGGACACGCTCGCATGGGGGCTCACAGGTCAGCGCGTGCGCGTGCCTGCAGCAGCACATGCGTGAGAGCTCCCATGGGCCGTGCACCGAACACCGAGCATCTCCGGAGGGTACACACCTCCAGATGGTCTGGAACAGCGCAGGCGGTGCGGAGGTTCATTCTGCCTGGCGGCTTCTCGGCGCGGCCGGGCGCGCGGGCCGGGGACCGACGCACCGGCGCGGGGGGCCCCCCTGCGCGCAGGCTGTACGATGGCAACTGCTTCCACAGGGGGGGGGGGGCGGGGCGAGGAGGAAGTCCCCTCCACAGCGCATGCGCACCTCGAAATGCTCCACCCTCCCCCCTACACTCTCGCTCCGGGCAGGAGAGACCGCCCTTGGTGGGAACGGGGGGAGGGCGCAGACGCCGGATGAGCCATATTATTATAAGAATAAATTATATATTTATTGTGCTCTGCATATTGTTCGCGTTGGGCCGGCAATTGCTGTCGGGCCCGACGGCATACCCGGGCGGCGTGTCCCTACAAATGCCCATCACGCCCCGGGCCGGGTGGGGTGGCTAACCCCCTCCCCCTCCCCCCCCCCCGCCCCTCCCTGTGTGCCTTCCCCAGCATGAGCGCTTTCGGCTCCTTCGGGCCTGGGCATTTGTCTCTTCTGCTGCCCTTCCGACCGGGTTGGGTGCGGATAAGGCTGTACGGTTCACTTCTGTCGACGGGAGTGCCTGGGGGGGCCCACGCCCTCCGATGGGCACACCGGCACCCCCGAGCAGGCCGACAGCCTTGGGCTTTCTCGTGCTTCTCGAAAGGGCGGTGGCCAGCTGGCTCCCTCGGGACACCGAGCCCGGGGCGGTGTCCCCTCTTTGTCCCCCCTTTCGGAGGGGGGCCGGCGTGAGCCGAAACTCCCGCCCGGGACGATGGACGGATGCGGCGCTTAGGCTGGTCACTGGTGTTGTTGTCTGCACCCAGTGCCGGCCGGCTGGCCGGGGGGGGGGGAGCGGGGGATTGTGACCAGGCGGGCATCCGCGTGTCTTGGAGCCGGGCCGAGGGGCCGCCGCCCCGGGGGCGAGATGCGGAATAAAAAAAACACACAGGCCTCCCGCCCAAGAAGCTGGTCCTGCTTCTGGAAGACAGAAACAGGGGCACAAAGTGTTTCGTTCCGCTGCCAGGGGGCTGGTAGGGGGGGGGGGCCTTCCCCGGCTCCGGCGTCCGGACGCATCGCCGCTCGGAGGGGAACACCGGCCCCGGGGCGTGTTCGGGATCCGGAAGGAGGCACGCGCGTGCGCGCCGCCGGGCCGCCGGCGCAGGACGTGGCCTTGCAGCCAACTGCCCGGGAGACTGGGGCTAAACTCGCCCGGCGCGACACGCACCACTGTCATCCCCCCGCCCGGGGGAGAAGCACCTTGCGGGGGGGGGGGAGTTGCGCTTCTTGGTGGCGCGGCTGCCACCTTCCTCGCTGGGCGTCCCTTTCGGGGCCACCGGCCCCCTGCACCCTCATCGCCTGTGGACGGGCTCGGGCCGGGGGGCGGGGGGGGGCACATCCTCGTTCGCGCACCACACATGTGTGCATGCGTGCCGTTCCCCCCTGCGGCCTGCTCGTGCCTGATCCTTTACACGCCCGCCTGGGCGAAGGCCGCCCGCCCCCCCCGGACTGGGGGCCATTTATGCCGAGGGAAGCACGCGCCGCGCCGCCGCCCCCCCCCCCCCGCCGCGCCCGGCGTCTCCCTTGTCGCCCAGAGATTGGAGGAGACTGCCGCGGGGGATGCGCCCGACCTTGCGGCTCGG
Source organism: Fonticula alba (assembly GCF_000388065.1). NCBI lineage: Eukaryota > Rotosphaerida > Fonticulaceae > Fonticula > Fonticula alba. The sequence continues at coordinate 865,569 of NW_009242972.1, read as the reverse complement.
CTCATGCTGGCCGGGCCTCCCCGTCTGAGCCGCACACACGCGCGCGTGCGCGCGCGCACTGGGTAGATCGGACCCGACGCCGCGGCCGGCGTGCCATTGCGAGCCACCGGCAAGAATGCGCGCCCGATGGGGCGGCGGCGTCCTGCCTCCGGGTTTCTAGGCACGGCCGCAGCCGAGGGTACCACCGGGGCGGGCCGTCGGAGGAATTCTCGCGACAGGGCAGCTCTCATCGGCCTGGCGTGCGTGCCCTTCCCCCGGGTCCCGCATTCTCCCGTGTTTCGGAGCATCGCGCGCGCGCGCGCACAGGCCCGAGGGGGGCTGGCCCCGCGGCCTCCGCCCGGGGGAGGAAGGCAAAGGCATGGCCCTGCCCCTCGGCCCCCCCCCCCCCTTCCCCTCCACCACGGGGGAGGTGAGTTCGTGAGTTCGTGAGACGCCCCCGGTCCAGGGGATCCTGTGGCGTAGATTTCGAGAGGGGCCACCATGTGCCCCATGCGGCGGTCGGCTTTTCGTCAGCCGGCTCCATCCCCTCCTCCTTCCCTCCTTCCACAAGCGTAGCCTCCCCCCCCCCCATTCCCCCCTCTGCCTCTGTCTCTCGTCCCTTTTTTGTCTCGCCCTCCCCTCCCCGGACTCCCCTCGGGCGATCGGGCTGCCCTCCCGCCCCCCTTCTCCCTCCTCCCTCCCCGGACGGCTGGCGTGGAAGGACGGCCACCAACACGCTCCCCCCCCCCCCCTCCCCCCCTCCCCTCTCCCTCTCCCTCCGGCAATAGCCAGCCGGCTCGGGTGAGGTAGGGCTCTCGATTTCGCACTTCCCTCTCGGTCCTTCTCTTCTTCCTCCCCCTCTCCGCTCTTCCTGCCCCCCCCCCCCTCCTGCCCTCTCTCTTGCCATGGGAAATACCATCAGCAAGGGGTCCGGCGGCGCGGCGGCCGACGCCGGGGCCCCCGGCGCCTCCTCCGGGGGCACGGTCCCCTCTTCCCCCCCCCGGAGCCGATCCTCCAGCCAGGCCAAGCGCGGCAAGGGTCTCGGTGGCCGTCGCCGGAATCGGCGTAGCGCCGCATCCGGCGGCGCGGCCGATCCCACCTCCGGCAGCTCCATGCCCCCGAAGCACCGGAACCCCGATGGACGTGGTGCTCCACCGGGCTTTGTCCCGTCGAAGGACGCCGAAGCCGCGGCTCCCCCACAGCGCCCGGAAACCGACGAGGAGCTTGACCGCCTCTTCGAGGCGATGATGGTCGACCGCGGCATGGATGCTCGGACCCTGGAGCAACTCCGCGCCTTGCCGGCCTCCAGCAAGTGGCCCATGCTGTCGCACGACTTGCGTGTGGTGCGCCCCCGCCCTGCCCCCCGCCCTGCCCCTGTTCTTTCTTCCCCCCCAGTGCGGCACACGCCTCTGCCGGCTCCCGCCATTTCCGAGCTATATGCCGCCGCGGCTT
>NW_009242972.1:850539-864074 GCF_000388065.1 Fonticula alba | reverse complement strand
CCCCCACGCCCCCACGCCCGCACGCCCGCACGCCCGCACGTCCGTCTGGACAGCAATCCGAGCGCTCGCACGAAATTAAGTTCGTGGTGAATGCCCTCAGCTCGCGGCCCTCCTCGGATCTGCTCCAGTGGATGGTTGTCTCGCTGCGAGCACAGCCGATCAGTTGGATCCGGGAGTTTGACGATCTTGGCGGCATCTCCGAGCTGCTGATCTACCTCCGCGATGAGGCCCGCGCCCTGAATCACGATGAGCTGGCCCTGCGCGGCTTGAAGTCCCTCATGAACAATGCCCTTGGCTTTGCGCGGGTGGCCGACTCCGAAGACGCCGTGGTCATCCTGGCCAATGAACTCCGGTACTACCATGCCGCGGCGCCGGTGGCCGTGTCCTCGCGCGGGCGCCTTCCCGCCAGCCCCGGGGACCCGGGCGATCTGGCCGTGGCCACGGCCGGCGGCAGCAGCACCGATCAGATGCCCGCCCTCGCGGGCCGGTCCGCCCTGCGTGGCAGCCAGACGGTGTCCATGGCCCTGGAAATCCTGGGAGCCCTGTGCATGTCGCCCAGCCGGCATCCGCGCGTGCTGGACGCCCTGTACGGCCTGTCGGCACGCATGTGTGTCATGACCGGGCCCCGGCGTGGCCGGCTCGGCCCGCTGGTGCAAATCCTGTCCTTCGCCGTGTCCGAGCGCCTGCCCCTGCTGGCGGCCTCGGTCCTGTCCCTGATCAATGCCCTGATCACCTTCGGCCCGTGCCGCGATTCGCTGCTCATCCGTGTGGAGCTCCGAGCCGAGCTGTGCGATGCCGGTGTTTTGGACATGGTTCGCCTGTTGAATGGGGACTTCCTGCCGGAGGGATCGCGCCCGCGCATGAGCTCCGATTTGTTGGCCCTCGGTCCGGCCGGGGCCGGTGGCGTGGATCAAGTCCCGGTGGCCGGGTCTCTGACCGACACGTCGGCCGAATCGCCGGAGTTCCTGGCCCGCATGGCCGAGGCCCTGGATGCGGAGTCCTTCCGCCGGGTCAGTACCCCCATCGTCCGGCGCCAGTGTCAGATTTTCCTCCGGCGCCTGGCCCTCGATGAGCACCAGCTGGCCATGGAGCTGGATGAGACCATTCGACCCACCGCCCTGCCTGTCGGCGATGAGGGCGAGGAGGAGCCTGACGCCGATGATCGGCCGGATGCCCCGATCGATGAGGCATCCGGCATGGCGACGGCTTCGCTGCTGGCGGCCGGCCCGGGCACGGAGAATCGCGGTGGCGAGACGGCCGAGGCCGGCGAGGCGGCGGCTCCGCACCTTGGCGACGCGCACACCGCCCTCCGGGAGGTCCCGGACTGGCCGGAGGCCGATGAGTCCAGCGGTTTCTTCCCCGCCTCGGTCAATCTCTCGGACACGCGTTCCATGTTTGAGGTCCTCGATCGGGCGGTGCAGTTTACCCCCTCTTCGGGCGAGTGCTGGGTGGCCTTCTTCCGACGGCTGGTGTCCATGCCGGGTGGCATTGTCCGGCGGCCGCACTACATCCGCCTGGTGTTGCAGCTGGCCGAGTATGTGATTGTCCCGCGTGACCCGCAATCGGGCGATCCACTGCCGGAGGCCACGGCCGCATTGATGCCGCACGACTTCACGCCCTCGGCCATTGCCGGTGCCTTGTCGGCCAATGGCATCCAGGCCCTGGTCCAGCGGTGGGCTCGTCTGGCCAGCCAAGGTGTCGAGGGCCTGGAGGAGAAGCCGGCGGCCACTCCGTCGGACGCCGCCGGGGCCGCTGCCGCCGACCCGGAGGCCCAGCTGAAGCTGCGCGCTTCGCAGCTGGAGATCGACAAGATTGCGGCCTTTGTGCGCGAGCGCCTGGGCGCCGAAAACCAGGACATCGAGCAGCTTCTGAAGGAGTTTTCCGAGAAGGTGCTTTCCTCCCTGTGCCTGCCCCCCCGTTGTTGGGGGGCTTCTGAAAATCTCCCCTTTTTCTTTTGGGTCATTCCTCTAACCAAGCTAACACGGTCCTCCGGTGTCTCGCTCCTTCTCCTCCCCCTCCGCCCCTCCGCCCCCCCCCCCTCTCCCCAGGCCCTGGCTGAGGCAAAGGCCGAGTTGGAAAAGGCCGCTGCTTCGGACGGCGGTCCGCCACCGGCGCCGCCGATGCCCGGGACCTTCCCCACGGGCGCGCCGCCGCCGCCCCCTCCGCCACTGCCGGAATTTGCTGGTGGCGCGCCGCCGCCCCCGCCGCCGCCACTGCCTGGCGGTGGTCCGCCACCGCCTCCGCCTCCGCCCCTGCCTGGGTTTGCCGGGGGGCCGCCGCCGCCGCCGCCGCCTCCCCTGCCGGGTGGTGGGGGTGGCCCGCCGCCGCCGCCTCCTCCCCCGGGGATGCCCGGTGCCGGGGCGGCCGCTCGTTCGGCCCGTCCAAACAAGCCGGCCAAGCTGTCGCAAAAGCCCCTGAAGGCCTTCAACTGGACCAAAATCCCGAACCACGCCATCGACAAGACCCTCTGGTCGCACTTGTCCGATCAGGGCCCGTTGCGCGTTCTCCGGCCCCAATACGACGAGATGGAGAACCTCTTCTCGGTGTATGTGAAGCCGGTGTCCGAGTCGGCCGATGGTGCCGCCGGCGGCGCCTCAGCCGAGGAGAAGCCCCGCGAGATCTGTGTCATCGATGGCCGTCGGTCGCAAAACTGCCGTGCGTTGATGCGCGCCCACCTGCCTGCCTGGTCGCTTGAGTCCGAGTCCAAATCGGAATCCGGCCCCGGGCTTTCACTTGCTTTGCGCGCCCTGCCGCGAGTGCCGCTATCACCCTTTGCTGACCTGCCTGTGGCGCTTTTGCTCCCTCCCCGCTCGGCGTGCAGTGATTTTGCTCAAGAACTCCAAGCTCCCACGTGCCGAGCTCCTGTCCAAGATCACCCTCTTGGATGCCGGGTTCATCGAGTCGGACATTTCGGAGCAGCTGCTGAAGTTTGTCCCGACCGACGAGGAGATCACCCTCATCCGTGAGCACATCGACAACTTCGATCAGCTGGGCGATTGCGAGAAATTCTTCTGGGAGGTGCGTACCACGCTCCTTGTTCCTTTTCTTCCTCTCATCCTGGCTTCATGGATGATCCGTTGCGACCGGGCACCTACTCACCTCGGTGCTTCCCCTCCCTCAATCCCTTGTCTCCCTCTCTCTCTCTCCCCCGTGCAAACGGCTTGCACTTCGCGTTGCCCCCTCCCCTTTCTCTCTCTCTCTCTCTCCCGCAGGTGAGCAAGATCCAGCGCTTCCAGGGGCGCTTGGAGAGCATCAGCTTCCGGCGGACGTTCGCCGAGAAGAGCAGCGAGTGCGCCCGCGACATTGCTCGCATCAATGGCGGCTCTTCGGCCCTTTCCTCGGCGGTCATGTTCCGCCAGGTCCTGGAGCTCATTCTAGCCGTGGGGAATTATCTGAACACCGGTTTCCGTGGCGGTGCCTATGGCTTCAAGATTGATGCGCTGCTCAAGGTACGGCCAGCTGTCGTGCCGTCTCCTCCTCCGCCATTAGAACCCGGTCTGTCGGGATCCCGGCTGCGGAAGGATCCAGCTGGCCATGGAGCGAGACAAACAAGCTAACTCTCGTCCGCCCCCTCCCGCACGTCCCGTAGCTCTCCGACACGCGCAGTTCGCACGCGGACTTTGATCGACACACGCTCCTGCACTTCCTGGTGGAGGTGGTGGAGACACGCTATCCTGCCCTGATGGCCTTTGTGGAGGAGCTCGAGCCGGCGGCCGAGGCGGTGCGCGTCTCGCTGCCAACCCTGCAGGCCGAGATGACCTTCCTCCGGCGTGGTGTCAACCAACTGGAGGCCGAGCTGGAGGCCTTCGACAAGATGGCCTCCTCGGCGGCCGGCGGGCCCGATGCCGCCCCGGCCGATGTGCGTCGGTTCCTGGAGGTCATGCGTCCCTTCTACGATGAAAGCTCCAAGGCCCTGGCCAAGATGGAGAAGGCCTTTGACCAGGCGCGGAACCTGCTCACCGAGCAGGCCACCCTCTTCGGGGAGGATCCCAATTCCGTCACCCCGGAGGAGTTCTTCAGTGTCTTCTGGCGCTTTGGCGTTCAGTGGACCGAGGCACGCAACGACCTGGCCGAGTGGCGCCTTGCCCTGGAGCGCAAGCGCAAGCCCGAGGAGAAGGCCGCCGGCCTGCCGAAGGACTTCAACCCGAAGGACATGGCTCGGGCTCTGGCCCGGGAGATCAAGAAGGCCGAGCCGCCTTCCGGCGATGTCCAGGGAGATGGCCAACTAGATGCCCTGATCAATTCCCTGCGCACTGGCGATGTTTTCGACGATTCCTTTGCGACTCCATTGAATACGGCCCCGGCGGCCAAGAGCCGCCGCCGGGGTCCACCTCCCCGGCCATCGAAGCCCCCTCCGGACGACATCCTGCCGCCGCCGCCGCGGCGCCTGGTCGCCGGAGAGGCCGGGGCTGCCGCTGCCTCTGCTGCGCCTGTTGCCGCCCGGGCACCGCCCGCCCGACTTGTCCTTGCCGATGACGGGATGCACTCCGACATTTGAGGGCGACTCTGCCGGAATGCGTGAGCAAGGGGCGGAGGCGCGGGGGGGGGGGGGGGGGGGGGGGGGTGCATCTGCCAAGGGCGGTCCCTTTTTTCCGTCTCCCCCCTTCCCCCCCCCCCCCCCCCCCCTCGGAACGTCCCCTGGGGCACATGTGGAGGCCCTCAAAAGCGAGACTTTTCTTTGGCCAATTCCTCAGCCTGCCATCCCTGCCTTATCCTCTTTCCTTTGGCGGCCTGACTCGGCCACGGTTTTCGCCTCTGTGCCCGTCCTTTTGTCTCTCCTTCCGGTGTTTGTGCTCCTTTTCTTTTCGTCACCTACGCACCACATCCCTCCCCCCCCTGCCCCTGCTTCCTGCGCGCCCCACCCACAAACATACATCCCCCCCCCTGTCCTTGAAATACCCACTATATTATCCCCCCTAGAGTGTATGTTTCTCCCTGTGTCCATCCCCCCGCCCCTCTGCCCGGGCCCTGGTGTGATTTCATGTGTCTTCTTGAGAGCGCGCACACATTTGTCTCGAGGCAGATGGCACTGCTGACCGGGACAGCAAGAGGGAGAGATAGAGAGAGAGGCACGCGGAGGGACGACAATGATTAGGTGGGTGTTGTCTTCGTGGAAAAGAGGAAGAAGAAGAAGCGCCCCATCGGGAGAAGAGCTGGCCGACAAGGCCAAACAGCGAGAGGAGGACGCTCTCCCCCCTCCCCCCCCCCATACGCAGAGGGATTTGACACATGATAGCGCGTGTATTTTTTTAAGGGGGGAATTCAAGAGGGCGACACGGAGCCGGAGAGCAACGAGCACACATGCACACACGCATGTACACCGGCATATAGATGTTGGCCTGTGTTGGCAGCAGGGTGGGTGTGTGTGCGCGTGTTGCCGGTTTGCGTTGCCGGGGCAGGGGCGGCGGATGGGATGGCAGATGGTGGCGGGGCCGGGGCTTCAGGTGTGCGCAGGCGTGCGTGCGCGGTGGAATGCACGCACACAGTCGCGGGCACACCCGCCACAGTGTAGACACATGTGCTCCTGTGTTTGAAAAGAGCGGCGGCCCCACCCCCCTGAGCCCCTGTCGGCTGACGACCACCAAAGCAAGGGAGGGACATGACAGAGAGCCCCGCCCCCCCTTTGGCGGGGAGACATACACGCACACATGCAGGCGCACGCACGCACACACGCACACGCGCGCGCGCGCGCGTGGACAAGTCCGGCTACCCGGTGTTGGTGCTACGCTTCTGCCGTTGCTGCTTTACAGGGGGATGTTGCCGTGCTTCTTCCAGGGGTTGGAGATCTTCTTGCGCTCCAGGACGGCCAGGTCCTCGATGATGCGCGCGCGGGTCTCGGCCGGCTGGATGACATCGTCGATGTAGCCCTTACGAGCGGCCTCGAAGGGGTTGGCGAACTTCTCCACATAGTCGGCCTCCAGGGAGGCCAGCTCCTCGGGGGAGCGGTTGCGGAAGATGATCTCCACGGCACCCTTGGCGCCCATGACGGCCACCTCGGCGGTGGGCCAAGCGTAGTTGGCATCACCGCGCAGATGCTTGGAGCCCATGACATCGTAGGCACCACCGTAGGCCTTGCGAGTGATGACGGTGATCTTGGGGACGGTGGCCTCGGCATAGGCGTACAGGAGCTTGGCACCATGGCGAATGATGCCGTTGAGCTCCTGGTTGACACCCGGCAGGAAGCCCGGCACATCGACCAGGGTGATGATGGGGATGTTGAAGGCGTCGCAGAAGCGCACCCACCGGGCGGCCTTGACAGAGGCGTTGATGTCCAGGCAGCCGGAGGCCACCATGGGCTGGTTGCCGACCACGGCCACGGTCTTGCCGTCCATGCGGGCAAAGCCGATGACAATGTTCTTGGCATAGTCGGGCATGACCTCGAAGAAGGTGTTGTCATCGGCGATCTTGGTGATGATGTCCTTCATGTCGTAGGCCTTGGTCGGGTCCGAGGGGACGATGTGGTTGAGGGAGGAGAGATCGCGGTTGACCGGGTCCAGAGTGGCGCGCTGAGGGGGCTTCTCGGTGTTGGAGAGCGGCAGGAAGTCGATGAAGTCGCGCAGGCTGAGGCCAAGAGAAGGGGCATGTCAGAGGAGGGGGGGGGGGGGGGGGCGGGGGGGAGGGGCCGGGATGGCGGCAAGATGGGAGGCTCAGCAAGAGCACGCGGAGGGGGGGCAAGTGCTCAATGTGCACGTACCGGGCCAGGGCCTCGACATCGTTGTCGAAGGAGAGGGCCGCGACACCGGACTTGGAAGTATGGGTCTTGGCACCGCCGAGCTCCTCCTGGGTGACATCCTCGTTGGTGACGGTCTTCACGACGTTCGGGCCAGTGACGAACATGTAGGAAGAGTCGCGGACCATGAAGGTGAAGTCGGTGATGGCCGGAGAGTAGACCGCACCGCCGGCGCAGGGACCCATGATCAGGGAGATCTGGGGAATGACACCGGAGGCCATGACGTTGCGCTGGAAAATATCAGCATAGCCGGCCAGCGAGTCGACACCCTCCTGAATGCGCGCGCCACCGGAGTCGTTGAGGCCGATGACAGGGGCACCAACGGACATGGCCTTATCCATGATCTTTGGCGCCAGTGGGGGGAGGGGGGACAGGCAGACAGGCACAGGGCCCGAGAGAGAGAGAGGCAGGACCGGCGAGTCGGGGCACGGGGCTGTCAGGATAGGGCTGAGGGACAGACATGCGCGGGGCCGGGTTTCCACGGGTGCCGCCCGCCCTTTTGGCGGGGAGGAGGGAAGCACGAGCGTACCTTGCAAATCTTCCCAGCGTAAGCCTTGGACAGGGCACCACCGAAGACGGTGAAGTCCTGGCTGAAGACGAAGATCGGGCGACCATTGACAGTACCGCTGCCAGTGACAACACCATCACCGGGGATCTATAAGAGGGAAGGCACGAATCGCGAGGGGCAAGCCGGGCTGGGTGAGCGGCGAGCAGGCGGGGAGAAGAGCGAAGGAGGGAGGGAGGGAGGGAGAGAGGGAGACGGGCAGACAGGTTGTCGGAAGAGGGGGGCGCGGGGGGAGACCCCAGGGTCAGCAGGTCGGCGAACCTTGTTCTTCTCCATGCCGAAGGAGGAGCACTGGTGCTCGACCAGCATGTCGGTCTCGCGGAACGAGCCGGGGTCCAGAAGGAGGTTGATGCGCTCGCGGGCGGTGAGCTTGCCCTGTGTGCAGAGCAGGCAAGGGGGAAGGCAATCAGTATCGGGCCACAGGAGGACCGGCGGGAGAGGGGCCAGGAGGGGGAGCAACGTACGCGAGCGTGCTGGGCATCAATGCGGGCCTGGCCGCCACCGAGGGCAGCCTTCTCGCGGAGCTCCTCGAGACGAGCCAGGGGGGACTGCAGCAGACACAGGAGACCGCACAGGTGCATGGAAGTGGTTAGATCGCAGGAGCGCACGAGCAGGGGGGGGGCGGAGCCGAAGGGGCGGGGGAATGGGAAAGAGGCCCAGGCGCACCGGCTTGGAAGAGTAGAAGGCAGCCATGGGCGCCTACGTGTGGCCGGGGGGAAAAGCAAAAAGTCCTGGGTTAGAAAGAAAGGCGAGACCCTCAAAAAGGACAGCAGCGGCAGCGGCGGTGGCGATGGTGGCCATGGCGGCACGGCCGCCATTCCCCCATCCCTCCCAAACGAGCACGCATGGCCAGGGGAGAGCAGAGGAGGGGAGGACGAACCGCAGTGCGGGCGTGCTGGCGGGTGGCGCTCACGACGCCGTGGGTGAAGCGGGACAGCATGGTGACTGGGGGGACTGCGCGAGGGGGGGGGGGAGATCGCGACAGAGGGGGCGGGCGCGAAGAGGAGCGAGGGAGGGGACAGAGAAGAGGGAAGGCCACACAGAGAGGAGGAGAGTATGCCAACCACAATCTAGTCGACCCCTGGGAGCAGGCGGCCCCATGCGCCACGCCAGCCCAAGAACCGTGACTTCATCCGTGGCATGTCCCGGAGGTGTTGAGTTCCCCGATGTTACTCCCTCTTTCTCGCCCTCTCTCTCGCCCTCTCTCTCTCTCTCTCTCTCTCTCTCTCTCTCGTTCTCTCCCTGTCCCCGAGGTCCCCCCAATCCTCGGGTGGGCTGCCCGGCCAAAACGGGACGCGGCGACTTGGGCGAGCCTCGGCCGGTTGGTTGGCACAGATGTTCGGCGTTGGGGACCCTCCCCGACCCCGGCGCCTCAGCCCGCGCACCAGGGGGGGGGGGGGGGGGGGGGGGACAAGGGAACGGCCCCTCTCACCCCCCCGCCCCCGCCCCCGCCCCCACGAGAGTCGCGTAACCCCCCGGCTCGCGATACCCCACACGCAGAAACAACCTGGAGGCCGCGGAGCGCGTGCGGGCAGGCACCAGTGCGCAAGCCCGCCCGCCCACCCTTGGTAACATGCTTCCTGTGAGAATTCCCCCTCGCACTAGGCAGCGCCCTCCTAGCCTTGCCACCCTCCCACGCACTTGCAGACGGACACATCCGCACCGAAGGGCAGGGGATGGGCAAGACACATGGAGGAGGGCTGGTTGATTTGTCGGCCTTGATCACGCCATGTCACGGGACAGGGAGCCCATTTAGTTCAATGATTTAGGACCTGCTTTCTGGCTTGGGTGCCCTGCCGCGGGGCCGAGCCCGTGCCGGGTGCTTGGGGCCGACGGGCGGACCGTCTTCTTATCGTGGGCCGCTCTGCGCAGGCCGCCTACTTTTTCCACGACCCTGATCGGCGTGCTTCTCCCCGTCGTCCTAGTCACGCAGGGTTGATCCCCAGCCAAGTGCAAGATATGTGTGTGTCTGGGGGGGGGAGGGGGGGGGCAGTCGTCCTTTGCACCTCTGGGTGTCCAGGAGGACTAAGATGTCCTCCTCTTTCTCTGCGCTGAACGGGCCCGGGCTCTGTCTTTACTGCCGAGTGGGTGATCCGCTGCGACGCCCGCTGTGGCTACCTTCTTGCTCCTTTCTCTCTCTCTCTCTCTCTCTCTCTCACACACACACACACACACAGATAGACCCACTTGCTGCCGTGCATGCACATGTTGGTGAACAAACATATGTTTTTATTTAGACATCCTTATCTCGTAGGAGAGGAGAGGTTGCACATGCGCGAGCGCGCTCGCGCACGCGGAAGGAAGCAAGAGTGAGGGAAGAGGAAAGACACATCCAGGAGGCAGGGTGCAAAGGCATGTGGAGAGGAATAGACGAGGAGGGGCGCGCAGCGAGCGCCATGGGAGGACACAGGGCCATCGTCGTGTCCGCTCTTGCCTTTCCCCATGCCGCTGCCATGCCACTTACATGTGTGTCGTCGGGGCGCCGCGCGCGCGCGCGCGCCGTCACATTCTCCTCCCCTCGGCCCTGGGGTCTCCTCCTCCCTCTCCTTTGTGTGTATGTGGTGGGTTTTCCGGGACGAAAAAGGACAAACACACACATACATACATACATACGCACACAGATGTGTGGCCACACACACACACACACACACATACGAATCCATGCGCGCGCGTGTCCCCCCCCCCCCCTCTCTGCGCTCTAGTCGGCCTTGGAGGCGCCGCAGGGAACCGCGGCAGCGGCCTGAGTCCCGCTGCCAGCAGTCGAGGTCGGGCGCTTGGGCGGGTTGCGCGCCAGATCCGCGTACATCTCGTCGATCTGCGAGCGGAAGGCCGCCGTGGCAGCCGGCCGACGAAGCTTGAAGGTGGGCGTCAGGAGGCCATTCTCCACGGAGAAGGGCTCCGAGTGCAGGGTAATCCGAGCCGGGGTCTCGATCCGATGGAGGCCACGGGCCTGGGCCGCAGCGCGGATGTTCTTCTCGATGGCCAGCTTGAGGTCCTGGTTGTCGACCATGGATGCCAGGGTGACCGACTCGGCCGGGGTGCCACGCTCGGCGGCCCACTCACGGAGCGACTCGATATCCGGCACGACGATGGCCACCAGCATGGACCGGCTGGTGTCGCCATAGACAAAGACATTCTCCACGAGGCCCGCGCCGACCAGGGCATTCTCAATGCGCTCCGGGGCCACAAACTCACCCTGGGCCAGCTTGAAGCAGTTGGACCGCCGGTCAATCAGGCGGAAGTTCCCGGCCGGCAGGATTTCGGCAATGTCCCCAGAGCGGAACCAGCCGTCCGCGGTGAGGGCCTTGGCCGTGAGCTCCGGCTCGTTGAAGTACCCCTTGAAGACCGACGGGCCGCGGATGTACATCTCGCCACGGGGGTTGGGCTCGTCCGAGGCGAAGTACCCCATCTCCGGCACGTCGACCAGCTTGACCTCCGCACAGGGGAGGGGAGGCCCCACGTGGGCGTCATTGTAGTCGCCGATCAGCTGCAGGGTCGACACGGCCGACGTCTCCGTCAGGCCATATCCCTCGATCAGGGGGCAGCCACAAACGATGCGGAAGAACTTCTTCACCTCGGGGGCAATCGGGGCGGCACCGGTGACAATGGCTGGCAGAGGGAGGGGGAGGGGGAGGGGGAGGGGGAGAGGGAGAGAGGGAGGCAAAAGGGCGTTAGCATTCGGCTGGCGTTGCCGCTGCTGGCGTGCGGCCCATTATTTTTTTTTTTTTTTTGGTGCGCAGGAGGCCACCAGCGAGCATGGGGAGGAAAAGGGGCACCGACAGAAGCGTACCCTTGAAGCTCTTGCCGAAGCGAACACGAATCTTGTCAAAGACCAAGCGATCCCAAATGGTATCACGGCGAATGATGCCGCGATCCAGGAGGGCCAGCTTCTGCTGATAAGCCAGGTGGAAGATCGAGCGCTTGATGAAGCCCGAGTTCTCGACAGTCGCCATGATACGGGTGTACACACGGTTGAGCATGAGCGGCACCGAAACGAAGTACGTCGGATCGAGGAGCTCTGTGAGCCAGGGCGAGGGGGGGGGGGGGGGGGCGGGCGGGCCAGGCGCAGCCGGGGCAGATGGTGCCGTGTCAGTGGGGAAAACGTCCTGAGAGGGGGAGGCTTGTGGCAAGTCAAATCGGCGGGGTGTGTCCCCTTCCCACGCGCGCCCTCTCCCCGGCGGAGGTGCCGCAGACCCTCCTCAGCCCCAGGCACAGAGGTGCACGAAAATGGCGACGAAGGGGGAAAGACAGGGGGGGGGGGGGGGGACCAATACGCACCCATGTCGGCCGGGAGCTGGAGCACGCTACCGCGGTAGAAGCCGATCTTGGCGCCCACCGAGAAGACCAGCAAATGGATGATGCGCTCCAGCATGTGCGCCAGCGGGAGGTAGGACAGGTAGCGGTCATTGGCGTCCGGCTGGACGGTCATCGGGAAGTCGTAGAAGACGGCGGCGATGACGGCCATGATGTTGCCGTGCGTCAGCATGGCGCCCTTCGGGGTGCCGGTCGTGCCGGAAGTGTAGCAGACCACAGCCACATCGTCCAACGAGGGGGGCTGGTGAGGGAGGGGGTTGTCCTTGCCGAGCTGAACCACCTCGTCGAAGGTCATCAGACGAAGGTCCTTCTCGGTAGAGAGGGCGCGCTGGCTCTCGGTGATCCTGTACAGGCGATTTTACGGGCACGCGTGTGTGTGTTATATGGAGGGCACGCGCGGGTGCGTGGTCTCAACAAGTCAGAGCCAAAGTGGAGGATAAAAAAAAAGACATCCGGCCCCAGCTCAGGGGAGTGGGGGGGGGGAGAGAGAGAGAGAGAGAGACGCAAGGAGGCACACGCACGGATCAACGCAAACCAAGATCGTCAGCGAGGGGAACTCCTCGCGACCGGCGAGCAGGATGTCGATCTGCGCCGAGGTGGCGATGATGGCACGCATGGCCTGGCCCTGGATGATGGGCTTCAGCTGGTCACACTTGAAGGAGTCATAGATCGGGATCAGCGAGCGGCTGTACAGGTAGCAAGACTGGAGCCAGCCCCCCGGGGCGAGGACAGGGAGGAGCGCCGCATGCCGGGGCAGGCCACAGGGGGCGAGGGAGCATGGGAGAGAGCGAGGGGAAGGATCGGCAGGGGGACCCGAAGCGAGGAACAGGGCAGGGTTAGGGGGATGGCGAGGCGCCGAGAGGCGGCAACAAAAGAGGCGAGGGGGGGGGGGCGGAGCGGAGGCGAGCGCGGCCACCCGGCGGGGGACTTTTAGGATGGGACACGCACGAACTCGCCGATAGTCCACTCCGGGCGGTTGCGCATGAAGATGCCGATGGAAGCACCCTCGCCCTGGCCAGTGGGGACACCGAGCTTGGTGAGACCGGCACCGAGACCCTCCATCTGGACGAGAGTCTCATGATAGGTACGCCACTCGAAGGGGGCCGACTCGTCACCAAGGCGGCGCTGGCCCAGGCACGGGCGGTCCCGGGAGATCGAGTGCCCATTGAGGAACATGTCGTACAGGGTCTTGGCATGCGCCAGGGGGGCGATCATCTCCTTGATCAGGGGTGCATCTCGAGGGAGGGAGGATGACCGGTAGGTGGCGGTCTCGCCCTTTGAGTTCCCCGCAGGGGTGGATGCGAGGAGGTGGCGGGGGTCAGGACAGGACGAAGGAAAGGGGGAAGGCGAGCGAGGAGGACAAGCAGGGAGCAGCAGATATGTAGATGTGTGTGTGTGTGTGTGTCCACGGTCCGGTGTCGTCAAAGTGGGGGCGGGGAGTAAGAGGGCGGGGGGACACCGGACGAACCTCAAGACGCGTGCCCTCAACTGGCAGGGCCTGGCGCGAGGAGCGCGAGAAGGTCAGATCCGGGGGGCTCATGAGACCGTTGCGGTAGCGAAGGGCCAGGGCAGTGACACCGATGGCACTGAGGAGGAACCAAGAAAGCGTGTCGAATTGAAAGTCGACCATATCTGTGTGTGAGAGTGGGGGGGCAGAGGGGGGCGGGGGCAAGGGAGGGAGAGGGGCGGGCAGCGCAGCCGGCGCAGGAGCGAAGGTCGTGTCAGCGAGGGGAGGGCCAGTGCAGGCGAGGTGCGAGATGGGCATACAAGGGGGGGGGGGAGAGGGGAGGGAGGGAGGTGGTCGACGGCGAGCGGTTGTGGGGCGAGGGGATTCGCGGGCACGAGGGCGCCCGCGCAAAAGTGCGTGCCCCTTCTCCGTCCTGCCCTCTCCGCGGCGGGAATGGCACCATGTGGCCTTGGCGCAGG
>NW_009242972.1:848704-849874 GCF_000388065.1 Fonticula alba | reverse complement strand
GGGGGGGGGGGCGGGGGCGCGGCGCGACGCTAGTAGTCACCCACGCCTGGGGGGGATTTCCTTGCCCGTCCCGCCCTCGCAAGCCCAAAGCGTCGTCAGTGGTCGCGCGGCGAAGGGGGCGCTCTGTGCGGGCGAAAGCGCCCGCTGCCGAGACACGCGTGTGCCCACATCCGGCGCGTGTGAACCGGGCGAGGATGCACATCTGATTGGCGGTCGCCACCCGTCCTTTGGGCCGGCAGGCGGGTTTTAATTGCCCCCCCCCCCGCCCCCTTCCTCCCAGCCGGTCCGCATCGCCGACCGGGTGACGGTCTTGTCTTGTCACGGGTACTCGGGCCGCCATGTTGGCGCTTGCGCTTGCGCGCGCACGCCTGAACCTGCAAGTTCAGCGCCCGGTCGCCCTGGACCGGGAGAACGGGCACCGGCAGCTGAGCCCCGGCCCCGGCGATCGAGCATCTCGCCCCGCGGCCCTGGGTCTGAGAATGGCTCCTGTTCTGCGGAGGGCAAGGGGCAGGCGCGCGGACAAGTGGCCAGGATGCGAGTAGGGACACCTCAGGCGGACAACGTGCAACGCGCGCGCGTTTGGGCGGTTCATTTCGGCCGAGCCACCCACATCCGGCCGCCGATCCCGATGTCCGGTCGGGGGCGGGGGGTGTACCGCACGAGGTCCCCCGCACCCGGCCCCCCAAATGGGGGGGGGTGGGGCTCCCCAGCCAGATCTCCGGTCTACAAGGCTCGCCCCATTCCGCTGCATGGGGGTGCCCAGAGGGGGGCAGTCGCTTGGCGCTGTTCGCCGACGAGCGAGCTCCACGCGCTCTCCCCCCCCGCCCCCCCTCGGGCTGGCGCATGGATGAAGGGCTCCGCTTGGAGGGATTGCCCTCAAGGTCCTGGGGCCTTTCGCCCCGACCGGCTGCGGGCCGCGAGGCGGCGAAGGGGGCAGGTGTCATGTGCATGGACAAGTTCCCGCACCATGGGCCTTCCCGTTAACATCCGCCGGAAGGCTCCCAGGCCCCCCCCCCCCCCCCGCCCCCCGGGCCCCCCCCCCGCCGCCCCGGGGGCGGGCCGCCGTCCCCCCCCCCCCCCCCCCCCTTCGGGCCCCGGGGGGGGGGGGGGGGGGGGGGGGGGGGGGGGGGGGGGGGGGGGGGGGGGGGGGGGGGGGGGGGGGGGGGGGGC
>NW_009242972.1:846720-848008 GCF_000388065.1 Fonticula alba | reverse complement strand
GGGGGGGGGGGGGGGGGGGGGGGGGGGGGGGGGGCAAAAGCCCAAGTTGGTCTTCCTTGGCTGTCTCCCACCCTGGCCGGACAAAGCGCAATCACTATATGCCGGTTGTCCCTGGGGTCGGGCCCGTGTCGGACTCGCCGGTCGGAGGAGCCCTTGGCGGGGGGGAACCTGTTCCCTCCGGGAGATACGGCTCGGGAGAGACAGATCGACGTTTTCCCCTCCCGGGGGCGGCGAGGCAGGTTGTGCCCAGCCCCCTCTCCCCCGAGAGTTAGCGGCCCGGGGTCAATTATTCCGCGCGGGCACCCCCATCCAGGGTGAACTCGGGACTCCCTCAAAGCCTGGCTGGGAAGCGAGGGGCCCCCGGTTTTCATGCCACCAAGCCGCGGAGGCACTTAGATAAACATACACACAGACAGACAGACACTCCGACCAGCATGTAGATGCGCACCCCTCCGGCTGGCAGCCGCCGCAGGCAGGCGGACCATGCGCCCCGGGGCATTTTACCCCCAACTCGATACGCGCGCACGCGCGCGCGCGCGCCGCCGGCGCCCTCGTCGCCCGGAGGACGAGCCGGGCCAGCCGAGCAGGCCGCGTCTAATGCCAGGGGGCTCTGCCCGCGTTTGAAGGGCGCCCGCCAGGCCCCCGAGGCGGCAGTGGCGGCGGATGCCTGTTTTTCCAACCAGGCCTCGTTGCATGCCCAGCGGGGCCCTCCCCCGCGGGAGCCCCGCCGGCCGGCCGCCCCCCCCCCCCCACTCCCGGCCGGGCTGGCCAGGCGGTCCCATTCTCATGTCGGGCCCGAGCCCCGAACACACACGCACCGACACCCGCGCATATGCACGCACGGGCTCTACACCTCGTCTTTCCCTGCCCCCCCCCCCCCGCTCCACGTATCGCCCCTATCGAGGGACACCAGCTGCGCCAACGTTTTGGTTTCACTCGATCGGCCTGCCTTCTGGCGCCTTCGGCAGGCACGGGTAGAGGGCCGCGCGCGCACGCTCGCGGAGGCGCCGGTGATCGGGCGCGCCCCATCTGTGCCCCAGCGGCACGATCGACGCGGCGGCCGTTCCTCCCGGGTTCTCGAAGCGCGTCGCCTGGGATCCACGCGCCAGCCTTTGACGAATGGCATCCCCCCCTCCCCCGCCCCTCTCCCCAAGAGCCAACCTGCCTACGCCCCCTAGCCACCAGGGTGTCGCTGTCGCCCCCCCCCCCATGAGAGGGAAACCCGCACGCCCAGGATACCCAGATGAAACGGCTCCCCCCCCCCCCCCGGCTCCGGTCCCGACCGACG
>NW_009242972.1:837814-846370 GCF_000388065.1 Fonticula alba | reverse complement strand
CGCCCAGGATACCCAGATGAAACGGCTCCCCCCCCCCCCCCCGGCTCCGGTCCCGACCGACGGCCGGGCAGGACTCTTTCCGGGCGGCCAGCCCTCCTCGCCCTGTCTGCCTCGCCCCGTCTGCCTCGCCCCCCAGGCCCCGGGGCGGCGGGGGCCCGGTCAGCGCGCCACTCAAAAAAGTTTGGGGAAATGTAGGCCGAGCACCTGAAAGGCGGTCACATGTTACCGGGAGCATGTGGCCAGCGGCGCGCCTTCCTTCAAACTTGTTCGCGCCCCGATCATTGGCTGCGCCCTGGACTGGATGTTGGCGTGTGTGTGTGTGCGGCTCACTTCTACACAAGGCCGTGATGATTGTCCTTCTTCCCTTGGTCGACTATTCGACCCGGCGGGCAGCCCCCGCCCGCCCCCCTCCTGCCACTGGCTCGGGACCGCCCGCCCTTCGGTCATGAAACAATTGACACAGCGGCGCCGGCCTGCCTGACCCGGGACCTGGATGGGGGGGGGGGGCGGGGCAGGCATCACTTCCCCATAATGCGCCCCCAGATCTGAAAGAGACCCCGTTCGGGGCCGGCTTCACCGCGCACCGGCCATCACCTCTGGCCTCGATCGCTCCCGCTCGCCTTCGCGTCTATTCTCCGCCGCACGTCCCCTTCCTTTGCCCTTTTCCCCTCCACCCCCGCTGCCATGACCGACGGGATCTTGAAGGACGTCTCAGCCGCCCGGGCCTCCCAGCAGTTGGACCAGCACCAGCAGTATGTCCCTGTCGCCATCTCTCTCTCCCGGATGCCATTCCCCCCACGAGCCCAGCCTCACCCTCACATCTTGCATCTCCGCTGTCGCCTCCTGGCCTGTCCGTGCTCCTGGCCCACGCCTGCGGGGTGCCTCTAGCCCCGCCAAGCGGTCAATCACTTGGAACGAGGAAAACCTCCGCGAGAATGAATCCAATCGCACGGCCACCATGAAGATCACCGAGCCAAAGACCCCCTTTGTGTATTACAATGATGCTGGCGATGAGATCATCGGCATCCGTGACAGTGCGCTCCCCCTTCGGCCCTCACTTCGGGTGTCCATCGCCTGCCGGCTTTTTTTCCCCCCTGGCCTTGACCCATGCCTCTGACCTCGCGCCGCACCGCGCCGCGCCGCGCCGCGCCGCCCCCGGATGCACCGCATGCGCCTGGCACGCCCCACCAGTTGACGGGAATATCGCCGCCCCGGAGAAGCTCGAAGAAATCATGGCGCAGTCCATCTTCGAGGCGGCCCCGGAGATGGAGGACCCCTCTTCCAACGATCCGCAGCATTCGCCCTCCTTCAGTGCGAATGTCGACTTCGTCCCGGACTTCGACCACCCGCCCTCCGACGACGAGGAGGACGAGGACAACAGCCCTGAGGGTACGCACCGGCGCCCATTTTGCATCTCCCCCCCCCCCCCCCCCCCTCCCCCGTGTTGTGTGTGCCGGGCCATTCTTCACTGCACGCCCCCCTCCACACGCGCGCGCGCGCGCGCGCTCTGCATCCAAGCCGCGCCCAACCGGGGACGGACCTGCCGTCGGATCAGTGCCGGGACCCTGCGTAAAATGGCCCCGCGCCCGGCCGCACCTTGGCACCCGACCCTGGCGGCCCTTTCCAGGCGTCGGCCAAGCGTCGTCCCCGGCGACCGGCCCCCGGCCCCCCCCCCCCCCCCCCGGCAGCGTGTGCTAACCCAAATCCAAATCCCCATCCCGCAAAGCTCTCCAGCGGAAGCAGGAATTTGCCCACCACCGCAAGATGCACTATCACATGGGCAACGCCCTGAAGAACCGTGATCTCATGCTGTCGGATGACGACAGTGACGATGAGTAGAGACACGTGCCCATCAAATTTGACACCTAGCCCTCGATTGCACCTGCGCCAGTGTTTGCTTCTTCCCCGGCGGTCCCCCCCCCCCGGGAGCAATAGAGAGATCCCTGTTTCTTTTCCCGGGCATTTCCATGCCGTGGTTCTGTTTGCCGATGTCTTGCCCTTTATGTGCCCCGCAAATGCGTCGCATTCCCGAGCAGGGCGTCTACCATGCCGCTCGTCTGGGGGGCTGCGATGCGAATGCATATGTCAGCAGGGGGCTGCCATGGCAGGGCGGAGGGGGATCAGCGCGGGGCCTATTGCAGGCCAGCTGCTCGGGCGGGGGGGGGGGGGGCATGCCTTGTGTGTCCCCGGCACCTTGCGCGGCAGCCTCCGCTATGCTTGGTGTGTCCTTTGGGCGGGTGGCTGGCCGACCGGGCGGCCTGCCACTGCTGGGCTACTTTGAAAGCGGCGTCGAGGGTGTTCGCCACCAGCAGTGGCCAGAAAAGGCCCCCCCCCCCTGCCACCAGATGGCCTGGGCCGTCTTTGCAACACCAGCAATCCTGTCCTTCGTCCTTCTTTTAGCTTCGACATCCTTGCGTGCTCGCCTCCCAGCTCTGTGCCGTGTCCTCACGCCCTACCTGTGTTGCTGCCCCTCTACCCCCCCCCCCCCCCCCCCTCCTCCCCCGCCCCTCATCCCTCATCCCCGCACAGCCGCCGCCGCCGCCACCCCCTCCCCCCTTCAGGCCATGGCTCGACGTACCCTTCCGCACGTGGTTGTGCTGCTTCTCCTGCTGGCCGGGGTGCTTCGAGCGCTGGAGGTGGCCGCACCGGCCGAGAGCCGCGACCGTCGACATGCGGAAATGCCCACCGGCCCGGGGATCTGGCCCCCACCACCGGCGTCCATGACCCCGGACACGGTGCGCACACCGCTCCGGGCCACGGTCAGTCGCCTGCGCGAGCTGGTGCCACTGCTGCAGGCCGAGCGCAATGCCGTCATCATCCCCGACAAGTATATCATCGTCTTCCGCAGCGATGTGGATGATGGGCTGTTTGGGGAGTTTTCCGCCCGCTGGGCCCCGGACGGGCGGATGATCACCTTTGGCTCGCGGCTTCGGGCGTTGGCCGCCCGCTTGAGCCCGCACCTGCTGGCGCGCGTGCGCAACCGCTCGGACATCATCGAGTACATCGAGCACGATTTGGTGGTGTCCATCGAGGCTCCGGTCCCCGACCGGCGCATCTTGCCCCCCCTGCTCGGGCCCAAGCGCCCGGGCGGGGGGGGTGACGCTCCGAATGGGCCGGCCAGCGCGCCGCGCGTCCCCCCGCCGCCCCGGGCCGAGGACCCCGGCGCGAAGACGCGCGATGTCACCATCCAGCTGAACCCCACTTGGGGCTTGGACCGGGTGGATCAGCGCCAGCTGCCTCTCGACCGGCGGTACTACTTCGACGCCGAGGGTGGCCGCGGGGTGGATGTCTACGTGCTGGACACCGGGATCCAGCATGACCACCGGGAGTTTGGGACCCGTGCTCGGGCCGGGTGGAATTTCCACCGCGGCGGATCCCTGGGCAAGCCCGGGTCCTATGATGACAATGGCCATGGCACACACTGTGCCGGGACCATCGGTACGTATCACGGGTCAGCATTGCCAGGAAGAGGGCCCGGGAGGCGGGGACCACCCGGCAGCCGGGCCCTCCTGGGGCGTCTCGGCGCGAGGGCGATACCTGAACGCGCGCGCGTGCGAGAGAGAGAGAGAGAGAGGGGGGGGGCGAGAGAGAGAAAGGCAAAGAGAGGGGAGGGGAGGGGGCCGGGCAACACGATGCGCGAGCCGAGAGCCGAGCGTGCCCCCGGCCGAAGCCCCCGTATCTGACACCCGCTTTGGCCCCGCAGCCGGCATCACCTTCGGCATTGCCAAGGCCGCCAATGTGGTGGGCGTCAAGGTCCTCGGGGCCTCCGGGGCCGGGGCCATGTCCAACGTGGCGGCCGGCATCACCTGGGTGACCAAGGAGCACCGCAAGGTGCCCGGGGCTCGGTCGATCATCTCCCTGTCCCTCGGGAGCCCGGGGTCGAATATCATCGACAATGCGGTGAAGATCGCCATCGAGGAGGGCATCATCCTGGTGGCGGCGGCCGGCAATGAGAACCGCGACTCGTGCTTCGTCTCCCCGGCGCGCATTCCCTCGGTGATCACGGTCGGCGCCGTTGATCGTGCCGACCACCGGGCCTCCTTCTCCAATCATGGCAAGTGCGTGGACATCTTCGCTCCCGGGGTCAGCATCACCAGCGCCTGGATCGGCAACTCCCGGACCAACACCCGAGCCCTGTCCGGCACGTCGATGGCCTGTCCGCATGTCAGTATGTGCCCCCTTTTTTTTTCTTCCGTGCACCTTTGCTGGGGGTTTCCGCGTCCAGGAAGGCGGCCCTCGATCGGTGTCTCGCCGAGAGGGGGGTCCCGCTTGACAGGCGGTGCTCCCCTTGCTGACCGTCACATTCCCCCCCCCCCCCCTCGGCCCTGGCTCGGTGGGCCCTGGCGGGATTTCTCTCTTGTGCCCGGCAGGCGGTGCGGCGGCCCTCATGCTGGCCCAAGATGCCTCCATGGACCAGGTTCGCATGAAGCAGGCCCTTCTCGACCGGTCTGTCCCGGACCTGGTGACCGACCCGCGGGGCTCCGGCAATCGAATGCTCTTCATCAACCCATTCGAGTGAAGGCCCCCCCCCCCCCCCCACACACACACACAGGAGGCCTATGCCCGAGTAGCTTGGAAGGGGGGGAACCACACGCAGCTTGGCCCCCTTTCCGGGCTATGCCGAAGCTGCTTCGCGATTCGTTGGCGAAGAGCCCTTCCCAGATCGCCGGACTACTGAAGTCCAATGGTCCGTATGCTGCTTGGCGTGCGTTGCCCCCCTCCCCTTCTCACCATTAGACCGACCCAGCCCTCCCTAGTGTATGCGTCTCGGGTGACATTCATGAGGTGGCTGGAAACCCTCGCCAGAGGAGGAGGAGGAGGGGGACCCTCGGAGGGGGGTGAGGGGGGAGGGGAGGAGTGTATTTCTCGCTTTGCAGAGGGGGGAGAGGGAGGTGAGGGAAATGCGACACTGGTGCCCCCCGTGGGCGCACACAGACACATGTACGATGGGAGACCCCGCCCCCCAAATTCGGGGAGGAGCCCCCCCCCCCCCCCCCCGCCAGTATGTGCGCACCCCGATGGTGGGGGACGCGCCGAGGGCGGCTGGGGAAAGGGGAGGGCAGTGGAAACAGGAACAAGGACAGGGGGTGTGGGAGGCGCGCTTTCTGCGCGATCATGTGTGCATGCGCGCGCGCGACGCTCAGAAGAAGAACTGGCGGTGGTTGTGCACGGCCAGCACCTGGGCCGCGGCGCGGAAGAGATCCGCGCGAGCAGCGGAGGCGGCCGACCGCCGGGCCCGGAAGACCGGCAGCGAAAGGCCGGGCACCGGCGAGGAGGCGGGCATTGGCGGGCCGCTGCCCGGCCGGCCAGACACCATGGCCGTGGGGGAGGGTGCCACCGGGCAGCCACCACCGGGCTGAGGGGATTCTGAAGGGGTGCCCCCGAGGGCGGAAGCACCGCCGGCAACCCCGACCGGGGAGGAGGATGCCGCAGCAGGGGAGGAGGGGCAAGAAAAGCCAACCGGGGCATTGGCATCAGCATCGGCCTCATCCTCCAGGCAGGCAGGGATGACGGGCGGCGCGCCAGCCAGCGTGAGAACCGGCGCTCCGGCTGCAATGGCCAGCTCATATAGGAGCCGGTTCCGCTCGGACAGCCCCTGGCGGGTGACCCGCGATGGCCGGTACTGAATCAGCCGGCCCGAGGGGAGCCGCTGGCAGGGAGGAGGCTCCGAGAAGAAGGACTCGATCCCCGCATGGTAGACGATGAGATCCGGCTTCCAAACGGCGAAGGCCCGCCGGAGAGACCGCGACACCAGGGGAATGTACTCGTGGTCCGCGGCATCGGGGCTGATGTCGATCACCAGCTGGTTGCTTCCGGGCTGCTCGCCGGCCTCAAAGGCCCCGGCCGCCGAGGGGGCGGGCGGCGTCGGCGGGACTGACGGATCCACAACGCCGGTCGAGTCGTCAATCAGCTCGCCGCTCGGGCGGATGGACAGAGTGAAGACACTGGCGTCCTCGGCCGCGCCACCGGGGCCGGCCGCGGCGGCGGCCGCCGCCGCGGCCGTGGTCAGGTCGGCGGCAGGATCGCCCTCGGTCCCGGGCCACTGGCTGGGCCGGGGGTACCACGACAGGTCACATACTAGGATCCGCCGGTAGCCCAGATGCCGAACGGCATGGTCTATCCCGACAAGCGAAGGCGGAAGATGAGGGGGGGGGGGGAGATTTCACGTGGTTAGACTCGACAAGAGCAAGGCCGCCTCCGCCTCCTGGGCGGGGGGAAACAAGGAAGTACCAAGGCCCCTGGGGGCACGCACTGATGGCAACGGAGATCTCATTGAAGACCAAGCTACCGGACAGACTTCCGGCAAACTGGGAACCGGCTAACCGAGAGGGAGGGAGGGAGGGAGAGAGAAAGAGGAAGAGAAGGAAGGGGGGGGGGGGGAGATCCGACGGAACACACAAAGTAATCGGTGAGATGAGGCTGACAAGGAAAAACGGCCAGGACAGAGGGGAGGCACGAGGGAGGATGAGCTTGACGCACCATGGAGCAATGATAGAGCTTCGATGGCCGCGCCGATGGCATGACGCTCGCGCTCGGCCACCAACGGAGGCAGAGGCGTCCCCGGCCGACATGTGGCCAGCGAAAAGGAGTCCGACAGGTCGCCACCGGCCAGGAGGCCGCCCTCCTCTCCATGCCCGCCGGAGGCGGCGGCCGGCTGCCCGACAGGGGCGGCGGCCGTGACGGCGGCAATGGCACCGGGACCGGCGCCGGTGGTGGCCATGCCGCCGTCATGCAAGGGCGAGTCGGCGATCGGCATCATCGACGTCTCGCCCAGTGCGCGGCAGACAAACTCGCTGCCGTGGACCTCGCTCAGCAGGGCCGTTGTGCAGGCGGGGGCCGGCTTGACGTGGAACATGCCCGGCGACTCGGCCAGGTCGGTTTGGGCGGTGTGAAGCTCGGTGGCACCGGTCGCCGGGACAACACCGGTCCCGGGCTCCGAGGCCACCGTGGTCAGGCTTGCGGAAGACTGGTCCCGAGGGACCGGCCGCTCGGTCGCCGGCATGGTCGCCGGGCGGGAAAACATGGGCGGCGATGGGGCCGTCGGCGGGAAAAGGGGAACCGATGGCCGGGCACGCGGCAACAGCGTCCCGGCCAGGGCCTTCTCGTATTCTGAAAAGTAGAGCGCATCAAGACTCGAGAAAAAGACCGGCTATGTGTGCATGCACCGCCGTGGCCAGGGGGGGGGGGGGAAACCCGGGGGGGCACACGATAAAGGCCACATGCCCATGGGGGAGGAAAGGCGGGGAGGGAAGCATGTCGGCGCATGTGCAAGCGGTTAGCGAGGGTCGGAGGGCGTGTGTCCATGTGACGGGGAGCTGCCGGGCACGAGGACGACGGCAGGGCCACCCCCCCCCCCACCCCCACCCCCCTCCGGGGGCCGGGGCACGCACCACCCGAGATGCAAGCATTGCGACGGCGCGCTGGGCCGGGGTGCCGAAGAGGGAGATCCGCGCGCGGGCCGGGGAGCCACCAGCGCGGCTGGAGTCGGATCGCAGGGCGGCAGGCGGCGGCGGCAGGCCGGCCGTGCGCATGCTCAGCGACGAAAGGGCGCGTGCGTGGCTAGGCACGTCGGCGCCACTGGCGGGAAGTGACGATGGTGATGGTGGCGGCAGCAACCGCCGCCCCGGCAGGCAGCTGGCCGCGCGACGTGCATACCACGCGTCGGAGGCGGCCAGCGCGCCAAGGCGCCGGGGGACCGAGGAAAACATGGGTAAAAGGAATTCTCAGATGGGGAGACAGTGTAGGGCGGACGGCCGGGCGGGATAGGGGCCGTGCATGGAAGGGCACGCGGGGACGGGGAGCTCTTCGGACGGGGGAAGAATGGGCGTGCGTGCAGTGTGTGTGTGTGTGTGTGTGTGTGTGTGTGTGCGCGTAAAGGCAGAGAAGGAGGGGGAGAGATGGCACAAAATGCCTTGTGTGCCTGGCAGGCATCGGCCCCTCTGGCCGGGGCGCCTTTCAGTGCCACGAGAGAGGCCGGGATAGGGGCGGGAGGGGCAAGAGGGGCAGGAGGGGCAGGAGGGGCAGGAGGAGCAGGAGGGGCGGGGGGGCAGGAGGAGCAGGGGGAGCAGGGGGAGCAGGGGGCCAGGGGCGAAAAACAGTCATCCCGAATACCCTGACCGAACGAGAGACGAAAATAGAGCGGGCTCCGCTCGCCATCCGGAGGCGGGTAATGGTGATGTCCTGCGACGGGGCCATGCCCGCACCCCGCATGAAAGAAAGAAACACCGCCGCCTTCCAACCGGGCAGCCCGAGGGCGGGGGGGGGGGACGGGGCTCTCGTCTCCTCGCAGGGCCTGGATCGCTGGCCGCCCCCCCCCCCCCCTGCATGATCTGCATGCACCGCCAGGGAGACCCAGACCAAGAACGAGAGCGACCCACGCAGCGCCGGGCGTTTGTGTACAGCTGCCGTTTGTCCCCCCTCCCCCCGGGACTGGGGCACACAGGGCTGCGTGTGCGCCTGCGCCCTGGCACGCACGTCCCCCGGCACCCCCCCCCCCCCCCGCCCCCCGGTGGCGGCAATCGACGATCGGAATACCGAGCGCCTGCCGCACCGAAG
>NW_009242972.1:836557-837566 GCF_000388065.1 Fonticula alba | reverse complement strand
TCAATCAGGGACTCCTTCTCCTTGCGGTACCTGGCGTCGATCACCAGTCCACTCAGCAAATTGTTGTGATTGCCAACCAATTGTCCTGTTGGGCGTCCGACAGCCAGGCGGCCGCCGCCCGTTGCCGTTGTGTGTTGGGGCTCGGCCCCGGCCTGGCCCCGCCCCCCCCCCCCCCCTCGCGACCAAGGTTCTCGTGCACCCCGGGCCCTGCATGATGATGGACAGAGTGATTGCCGGGGACCGGGTGCACGAGCCTCCCCCGCCTCCAGTCCCACTTGCCCCGAACCGGCGCGCTCCACGCCCGGACCGGACAGGACGCACGGAGCTTGCATGCGCGGCCGACGGAAAACACAACCGAGGGGGCAGTCGTCCTTCCCCCCCCCCCCCCCAGTCTCCCACTCCGGAGAGGAGGGCGGGGCGAGAGACGCTGCTTGGGGTATGTAGGACCCTAGAGCGTACGTGACCAGGGCACATGATCGACATGACGCGATTTGCCCGCGATCCGCTGCTCGTCCCCCGGGCCTCGTGCCGTTGTTGGTCAGGATGCACAGGGCCATTTTATTTGTGTTTTTTTTATATCTGCCGCGCGTGCACACCTCGCTAGAGATCTGGGCGCCGGAGGCGCGCCGGGAATGGTCGAGCTGACTTGCGCGATCGTGCATCGGTCTGCCGTGCGTTTTGCGTATTCTTGCCGCATCTTCACGAAGAAGAGGAAAGCCCGGGTGCTTCTTCGATGCCAAGGCGCCTCTTCGCTTTCGCCTTCTTCCCCTTCGCCTTCTTCTTCCCTGCCTTCTTCTCTTTGCGCTGACACCTTGCCCCTGCCGCGTGAAACACACAATGACACGCCCAAGCGCCCGAGAAGAAGGAGACAGGCGGAAATTCGAGGGAATACACGTGTTCGCGCTGGTGCTTCCCCGGCGAGGGGGGGCCAGGTTGGATCAAGGGACCGAACAGGTACGTGCTTGCAGACACACACACAGACACACACAGACACACACACACACACACA
>NW_009242972.1:833064-836361 GCF_000388065.1 Fonticula alba | reverse complement strand
ACACACACACACACACACACACACACACACACACACACAGACACACACAGACACACAGACACACACACATGTAAAGATGCACATGTATTTATATCAATCGATGCACCCCCGCCTCCATACACATCTCTCCTCGAAGCATGGCACGGGGACACGTATGTACATTGCCCACGAACCCAGGCTCAAAGGTGGAAATCCTCCAGCCGAATCATGGTCTCTTGTGGGGGATGATGCGGGCGGCCGGGGCGACCGGCCGGAAGCGCGGCCCCTGCCGAGGCCATGGCCGCCACTTGGTCGGCCGACTGCTGCGAGTAGGACGCGGGGGTCCGGTGGAACACCGATGTCGAGGAGGCACTCTCCCCATGGGTGCTGGCTGTCCCGGACAGGGTGGCTGTCTGGCTGTTGGCCTGCTCGGTGGTGGCGATGCCAGACCGAAGCAGGAGCTCCACATACGGTGGCCAGTGGCCGGCGGTGCTGATGAACGGATCCTCAGGATGGAGAATGGTCCGGTTCATGAGATCCTTCAAGTGGGGGGGGGGGGGGGCAGGGGCGAGGCACGACGTCAGTCCTGAGGCCTATAGGGCCGCGCCAGGAGGAAGTGAACAAAGGGGAGAGGGGCAGGGCCGCGGAGCCTGGCCATGGGTGCTGGATGTGCGTGCGTGCGTGCGTGTGCATGTCCAATGTACCTCCAGGAGGATACTCAAGGAAGGGACGGCCTCAAGAGAGGCATCCCGAGCAGTGGGGATCCCGGCCACGGTGGAATTGGCCAATGTCTCGGCCGTTGGTGGGGGATAATATGACCGGATGAAACGAGTCAAGTGCCCCAGCAGTTCGCGATTTTCCGCGTCCAGGCGCCGCAGGGTCCCAGCTTCGGACTCGGTGCCGGCTCCGGGCTCGGTGTCGTGCTCGGCCGATTCGGGCCCGTGTGCTGATGCCTCAATGCGCTCACTGACAGGGTGCGGCAGGATACACGCGAAGTGCGGGTGGTTGGGTGGGTGGGTCGCCGGTTACGTTGGAGGAGGAAAAGAGGGACAGGGAGGAGGAGAAAGAGAAGAAGGGAAAGGCGCCAAAGGCACCGGGCGAGGGCCATGCAAAGGAGAAGATGCAAAGGTTAGCACATGGGATACACGCCATGCTGTCGGTCATACAAGTCGCACCTCTCCTGCCGGAGAGCCTCGATATGGCTGTCAATACTGGCATGGAGATCAATCAGGGACTCCTTCTCCTTGCGGTACCTGGTGCAAGAATGTGTCAGTAAAAGTCAGGGTGATGCGAGATGCGAGATGCGAGATGCGAGATGCGAGATGCGAGATGTGAGAGAGAGAGCCACAAAAAGGATGACGAACACTTGAAGATCAGCCCAGTGGCCACGAAGTTGAATGCGCAAGTGCTGCAGCGTGATGGCGGAAGTGCGTGCCCGGACACGCGATCGCGCCAGCGATCGCGCTTGCTGTAGCCGCGGGAGTCGCTCATTTTGGGACAGCTCTGAGATGTTTCGACACATTGAAGCAGACGGAGTGGGCAATCGTCCGGAAGCCGGAGGAGATCAAAAGCACCGACAGGGGGAGGGATTCGTGATGTGTGGACGCCCGCGCGCAAGAAAGAAAAACGGACACCACGGTTAGGGGGCAAGTGAAGAGGCGGCGACAGGCTCGGGCAGGCGGCCCCGCGCACCGATGTCCACATCGTCCGCGCCTCTGGCCGGCTGATCGGTGGTCCCGACTGGAGGCAGGCGCGCCAGAGAGGCTGTCTCTGCCTCCAGCCGGTGGTAGGTCGATCGGAGGATGCGTATGGTGGCCGCTCGCTCGATGCGCTCGATGCTGTCACGCTCGACAGCAAGACGCCCAATCGGAGTGTCGGCCAGGGCCTGCAGCTCGCGGTTTATCCCGAGGGTCAGATCAATCGAGCTGGGCGGGAAGTCATTGACCAGCTTCCAGATGGAAAGGGCACATCGGCGGCCGCGGAGTCGGGGGGAGGGGCATAGGTCAGAAAGGCGAGTGCTAGACACGCGCAGGACACGAGGCACGTGGCCGGTGTGGGGGGGAGGGGGGGGGGGGGGGGGGGATGAACAGAGAGCTGGGCGAGGCAAATATAAGAAGCGCACCCCGGCCTGTATGGCCCGTGCATGGTTCACCCACGCGGCCCCCTGCTCGTAGGCAGCCCCGAGGCTGTCGATGTCCTCGGCAAGGAGGGCATTCTCATTGTGGGAGCCAGTCAGGGAGAACCCAGCCGAGAGACTTTCCTCCAATGGCAGGAAGCCGGCCGAAAGCTCGGCTGCCTGCCGGGCCGATGGCGGTAGGAAGTGGTATGGTGGCAGAAATTGCCTCCAGGATGCCGCCGCCTGCTCATCCTTCTGATCGTTCACATCGAACAGAGAGACCATATCCGATGACGCATCACCCTTGAAGGGGGCAATTCCCTGCTTTCGAAGGAGAAACGTTGCCTGAGACAAGTCCCGTGTAGACAACCAAAGACCGGGCGACCGAGTGGGGGATAAAAAGAGAGAGAGAGAGAGAGGGAGAGAGAGAGAGAGAGAGAGAGAGAGAGAGAGAGAGAGAGAGGGAGGGAGAGGGATATTGTCAGCGGGTGTCTAAGGACAACTGATCGCACACGATCTCTGAACACAGACAGCGCCGTGGACGCCAACGCACACGCTCGGACAGAGCGGCTGCCCGCGAATTCAATGACGAGGCAGCCAGCATGCCCTCGCGAAGATCCGCCCCTGGTCGGGCGAAGCCAGTCAGGAAATGTGAAATCACAGACATGGCAGGTAGCTGGGGGCGGGGAGAGGAAAGGAAGGTGGATGGCGAATTCGTGGCAAGGAAAAGAATCAAGGGAGAGAGGGCGAGAGAGGGGAAGGGGAAGAGAGAGAGAGAGAGAGAGAGAGAGAGAGAGAGAGAGGGAGGGAGGGAGGGAGAAAGTGAAAGTCCAGGTGAGGGCCCCGGCGTTGGGTCGGGCTCAGATCCCACCGAGCCGGCGAATCATGGCCGCTGTAAAACCGCCCCTCCCGCAGAGGTCCTGCTTTCTGCCAGTGTTCTGCAATCAGGCGAGGCCACTTTGGGACGAAGGCGCGATCGTGCCAGATCGAGGGGGAGCAACTGACAACGGAAAGCCACGATTGCGGGGGGACCGATCCGCCAGGGCGTCCTCCTCCGGCGTGCGGGCGTAACCACTCGCCCCGCGGCCAGGCCCTGTTGCTCGGTCCTGTTCCCGGGCCTGCCTTCCCCGCGAGAGGCGAAATCTGACCCAAAAGACGGGCTCGTTCACGCACCTCGATATCAACGGATCCGACACCCACCC
>NW_009242972.1:829046-833040 GCF_000388065.1 Fonticula alba | reverse complement strand
CCCCTCGGCCTCGCGTCTCTCCTGATTTGAGGGAAATGCCCAACGACCGGCCACCCGTCGGGGTGCCAGCTTCCGGGGGGGCCACCTCCCCCCCCGGAGCCGGCCTTGCAGTGCCGGCTTTGGCGCCGGAGCTCGAGGGGCCTCTACGCACGCCTCCAGCGCCGAGATCGGCATCGGACCCCAGTGCGGCCGTGGCTGTGGCCGCTGTCCCCGGCATTTCCCCTTCCTCCTCATCCTCCTTCTCTTCCTCCTCCAGCACCCCCTCTGGCGCCCCCTCCAGCACCCCCTCAAGCATGCGCGCCCCCTCAGCCAACAGCTCCTCGAGTGAATCTCTTGATGACAAACGCAAGCCCGCACCCAGTGCCCCGGCAAAGCCCCGGAATTCGGCCTCTCGGCCAACTCTCGCTGCTTGGCAGGACTGCATTGCCGTTTGTACGAGCCTCGGGGTTCAACCGGAAGACTGGTCGCAAGTGTCGCGCACCGGTCTGCCTGGTGATCTGAAAACGCCCGGCCCGCCCAATCAGTGGGCCAGCCTCTCGGATCGACTGTTCCTCGATTGCGTCGGCCCGGCCATCTTCCACGGGCTGAAGGCCCTTACCGAGCTTCGTCCCGGGACCGATCCCACCATGGCCCTGGGGATGTACTTGCTGGCTTTCTCCAAGCGCCGTGATCCGGCCCGCGCCAAGGAGGCCCTGGTGGCGGCCCTGCGTTCGAGCAAGGGGAGTCCATCGACCGGCAGCACCACATCGTCGGCCGGCACTTCCGGCGGGAGTAAAAAGAAAGCTCCCCCGGCCGCGAGTGCCCCCAAGGCCACCTCGGCTGCCAAGCCGCCCGCGCCTCAAGCGCCCAAATGTCCCACGGACCCGAGTGGACTTTCGGCCATCCAGCCCACGGCCGATCCATCGACGCCCTCCCAGCCGATGGTCAGTACTCCCAAGCGAAAGCCCTCAAAATCGGGCATCCCCACCGGGCTGTCACATTCAACCGCCCCGGAGTCCATCTCCCCCGCCAAGCGCCCGCGCCTGTTGATAGGTGAGGCCTTCTCGGCTGCCAGCAAGGTGGTTCCGCTGCTGGGGATCACAGAATTGGATGCCTCGTCGAGCCGGCCCCAGCCACCATCACCACCATCGTCACTGCCCATGGCCCCGGCCCCGGCCCCGAGCTCGGTCCCATTGCATCCTTCCCCGCCGGGTGGATCATCCTCCTCCGGCACCGGGCCCCCCTCCAACTAGACCCTTGGACCCAGCCTCATTTTTCCAATAGATTCCCAGGCTCGCAGCAAGGAAAGGCAAACGCCTATACAGCACACACACACACACACACACACACTCGCGCACGCGCGCGCGCATTTCACGTTTGGGTTTCTTTCGCCTCAGGGGAGGCGCAAAGGACGCAGTGACATACATACCAAAGGAAGGGGGAGTTGGCAAAGACAACAACAAAGCAATGGTCCCCCATCACCCTTCCCCCTCCACCTGGGATGCAAGCTCACTCGCTCGAGGGGGGCGGCGGTGGTGTCGACGGACGGAGAAGGTCATCGCCCAATGATGATGGGGGTGGCGTGCCGGTCGCCGAGGGCTCGCCATCACCGCTGGCCTCCGTTTCCCCGGTCGCCTGCTTCTCGGGAATGCCATCCCCCGGCCCCGGGATCTCGGCACCCGGAGTCGGGGCCGACGGGGCTGTTGCCGACATCGATGCGGCGACCGACGAACCGGACCCCCGAGTCTCGGAAGCAACGTCGAAGGAGAATAGCGACTCGGTGGGCATTTCCAGGTCCGAGGCGAAGACCGGGCGCTGGTCAGTGTCCAGCTGCCCGGGAGTCAGCGTGTGATTCACCAGAACGAAGGACTCCGCCTGCAGCAGGCTACTCTGGTGCTCGAACTCCAGGTTCAGCAGCGTGGTGAGACTCTCGCAGGGGGTCTCGGCGCGCACACGACGACCGAGCCAGGCCGCCCGCCGGCGCATCGGCGTGTCCGGCAGGCTCAGCAGCCGCAAGACCGTGGCAATGCGGAAGACCCCCTCGTCCAGAGGGAGCGCCGCCAGCGGGGCTTGGCTGGCAGCCGGCAGGGCAGCCCCCGCCGAGGCGGAGACCGAGGAGGACGAAGCCGAATGCCCGGAGCCGGAGCCCGCCGTCGAGGGGGTGTCCTTGGTAGGAGGCACTTCCGGAGTGGCGCCCGGGCTGGGCCCGGTGGCCGAGGGGCTCGCGCCAGGGCCAGGCGGCCGGCTCGCCGGGGGGCCCTGCTCAGGGGGACAAGTCGGGGAGGGGCCATCCTCGCTGGCGGTGGGCTTCTGCCCGGCGAATGGATCGCTGGCGGTGAGGCCCGTTGGCCGGGCGCCTGGCACGGGGACCGGGTGCAGTGGACACACGGTCGGGGCTGGCTTCGAATCCGAGTACAGAAGATCCTTACGTGAAAGACGCAAGGCCACGCCCAGGCCACGGTGGCCCAGCTGGTTGATCCAGAAGAACTGGTCCCCCATGAAGGGACAAATGGCGGCCGGGAGGCCGGCACGGATGCCAGCCGCCGAGGTACCGGCACCGCCATGGTGCACCACCGCATCACACAGGGGGAACAGTCGGTCGTGCGGGGCCCCGGCCATGCGATAGATGAAGTCCGACTCCGGGGCCCGCCGGGGGTGCGAGGGGAAGAAGGTCCCGAGACTGGCACTATCGGTGACCCCAGGGGGCAGGCCATTCGAGCAACATGGCTCCCGACCCTTGGCATGGGCGGCCGCCTCGGCTCGGGAGGTGGGAGACTCGGCGCATTCGGGCGCCTCTCCCGTGGCAGTCGCCGGCCCGCTGGCGGATCCCGATCGACCGGCTCCCCCGGCGGACTGGGGCTCGGCGGCCAAGTGGTGATGGTGGTGGTGGTGGTGGTGGTGGTGATGATGATGGCCAGGGGCGGCGGGCCCGGCCGAAGTCCCCGCAGCGGGGGGCATCCCGGGGCCGGCAGTGGCCCCGGTCGGGTCCACCGCCTCGGCCTTGCCCAGCGCCGAGGCAAAGCGCGCCTCATTGTACACCAGATCGCTGATGACATAGTCCGCGTCGTCGACATCGACATTCGGCGAGGCTGATGAGGACATCCGAGGGAGGGGACTGGCCGTCCGGCCGCCGGGGGCCGGGTGCACGGCAGGCGACGAGCCTCCGGGGCTGCCGCCATCACGCCCGGTCACATTCAACAGATCCTCCGACAGCGAGGGGAACTCGATGCTGGAATCGCAAATGCCACCGGCCCCGGGAGTGTCCTCCGAGAGAGCCGCCTCCTCGTCGGCCAGGCTGGCGGATGAGGCAGACCGCGATGTGGCCAGGGACTCGGAGGATGACCCGCCACCAAGGCGAATGGAGCTGGTCGGCAGGGAGAGCTCATGCTCGGCGGTCAGGTAATTGGATTGCATGTCGCGAAGGAAATGCTCCATCCCTTGGTGAAGGAGCTCTTCCGCCACCTCGGACGACATGCCGGGCCCGCTGCCGCTGCCGCCCGGCAGCGTGAAGTCCTCCGTGGCCAGGAGCTCCTCCATGGTCAGACCGCCCAGCCCATAGGGCAGCGTGCTGTCGTAATCGGTCCCGGTGGTGGCGCCGCTGTTCGGGGCGTAGAAGATCCCGGAGAAGGCCGAGCCGAGGATGCGTGCGGCCGAGGACACCGTCGAGGTGGCAAGCTGCACGGTGGACGTCCCGGCGCCGATGATGCGACCGGAGGCCGCGGTGATGGCCCCGCCCGGGCCGGGGGCAATTTCCTGGTGCGCTGGCCCCGAGGATCCGGGGCAGGTGGCCAGGTGGATGCACGACCCGGCCACGGGCATCGGCGTGCCGAGGCTCGGCGACCCGGGCTGCGGCTCGCGCGATTCCTTGGACCGCCGGGACCAGCCGTCCACGACGATGGCCTTGACACCGGACAGCCGGACAGCCTCCACAATCCGACGATCAAGCTCATCTGGGCAAGACACACGCAGGAGGGAGTCCATGTCAGAGACAAGAGTGCGATCGAGGGGGAGGGGG
>NW_009242972.1:824075-824855 GCF_000388065.1 Fonticula alba | reverse complement strand
CTCGGAGGGGTTGCCTGCCACGTAACGGAAGCCGATGCCATAAGACTCGACAAAGTCCTTGTACTCGCCATGGGTGGCAATTCGTACATCCTTGTACCCGAGGCTTAGCAGATACTGCAAGGAGGTAGGAGAGGGGGGGAGGGGGGGGGGGAGGGGGGACAGGGAGCCGAGTCAGGGACAGGGGCACAGACGGACCGGCAGCGCGGGGGGAGACGGGGAAACACACCTTGGCAAAGGCCACAAAAGGCTGGACATCACCGCGGGTGCCGATCGTCAGAAAGGTGACTGTCTTGTCACGGAGGATGTGGGCATCGCGCTCGAAGGTCTCGGGCTGGAGGTACTCCGCCGACAGGGGGTCCAGGGTCGCCGGGCGGGCGGAGGTGGCAAATGCATGGACCGAGGGCCCGACGGCCGCCGAAACCGACTCGCCGTCCAGGGCTGGCGGGCCGGAGGGCGGGGCCGATTCCACAGGAGAAGCATCACCCGTCAGCAGCTCGACCGGGGCGTCAGGAGAGGAGCCGGGAGCTGGCGCCTGGGGGGGGACCGGGGCCGCAGAGCCGCCCAGCCCAATTAGCCCAGATAACCACTTGCTCATGGGGGCGGCCGGGGAGGGGGGAGAGGGAGGGAGGGGGGGGAGAGAGAGAGAGAGAGGGAAGAAAGGAGAGAGGTGGGAGGGGAAAAGGCGAGAGGGAATAGGGATGGGGAGGAGTTGAGGTGAAGAGCCAGCCAGGACGCATGGGGCCAAGCGGGTCCCTGTTAACATACGTGCATGCCTTGGAG
>NW_009242972.1:822256-824065 GCF_000388065.1 Fonticula alba | reverse complement strand
GTGTGTGTGTGTGTGTGCGTGTGCGTGTAGAATAAGCAGAGGGATGCCCGGGGTGGTGTATCGTACCGGGATCATCGACAATGATCGATCCAAAGCCGATGTACACGACAGGCAGCCGGGCCGGGTTGTCACGATCCAAGAAGGACACTAGGCTGCTCGGGGGCACCCAGTCCGGGTTTTCTAGCGTCATGAACCCCCTAGGAGGAGGTGGCAATGGGGTGGTCAGTTGGCTGGGCGGCTGACGAACTGGCTGGCTGACTGGCTGGCGGGATATTTTTGGTGGGACTATCCTGCAATAGACGTGGGTGCCAGCATGCCAGGAGAAAGCGCCGAAGGCCCCGGGTGTGTGTGTGTGGGAGGGGGGAGGGGGGAACATTTGTGCATGGAAGAGGCCGAAGGGAGGGGGCAGGGGAGGGGGAGAGAGAAAAAAAGAGAGAAAGGGGCCTCAAGCCCCAGCTGGCGGACGTACACCATGTGGATGTTGGACTTCCAGTCGATCGGCCGGGGGATGACATTCGAGCTGAACAGGTAGACGGTGGGGATTTGCGAATCATTGAAGGACGGCAGGTAGTGAAGGCCGAGGGTGTCCTGACGCCAGCGATTGATCATGGGCATGGTGGCCAGCCAGAGGCCGCGGCTCACAAATTCGTAGGTCATCATGTTCATGAAGCTCGAGGTGTAGGAGAAAAGTTGACTGAAGAGATTCCGCCGGGCTGGAGCCGACAGCGCACCGGACGTCGCGGCCCGAGGGGAAGTGACCGCTCGGCCGTCTTGCCCGTTGGCGGTGGCTTCGTCCGAAGCCGTGTCGACAAGCAGCTCCGAGGGAGACTCCTCCGACGAGTCGGCCGAGGCCGCGCGCTCCAAGTCCTCCTGGCTGCTGCTGCTGCTGCTGCTGCTGGCGGCCTCTCCAGTGGGGGAAGCCAGAGTGGAAGACTTTCCGTCGGCCCGGGCACAGCAGGGAAGGCTGCCGGTCGGGGGGAGGACAGTGTCGGTGAAGTCGTTGTCCGCCTCGCCGACATTTGGCAATGGCGACACGAAGGGATGCGGGAAGGCGCGTGTCGAGGACCAGGGGAAGGGGAAGGCATAGAGGAAGGGAATGGCTGGCGAGGCAGGGGGAGGGGGGGGGGGGGGGGGAGGGAGGAACCCGGGCAAAAGACACCAGGGTTAGGGCAAGGAGGTGCTTCAGGGAGGAGGGCCACAGGTGTGGAGAACCAAGGAGAGGGAGTTGCAACGCACCCAAAGCCTCGGCGATGTGCGGTCCACAGAGGGCGCTTTGCGTGGCCACCAACAGATCGGCGCCCTGGCAGGCCAGGTAGGCCGTCCGGAGAAGGTCCTCCAGGAAGCCGGAGAACTGCACCAGGTGTGGACGTGGGCCCATGCGATGGGCGGGAGTCAGAGAAAGGGGAGCGACAGGAGCAAGACAGGGTGGCATGCCGAGGGTGAGGAAAATAGAGGGAACGAGAGAGAGAGGAAGAGAGAGAGAGAGAAAGACAGAGAGAGAGAAAGGGCAGAAAGAGGGACGGTACCTTGGCCAGAGCATCATAGAGGAAGCGCGGCGTGAAGTTTCCATGGGAGATGCAGAATTGCTGGAAGAAGAGATAGGGGGATTAATACCGGGCACACAATCACTGCCGGCAGGGCGGGAGGGGGGGGGAGGAAGGGAGAAGGGGCAGATGTAGAAGGGATACGGGCCGCAAGAAGGACGCACCATCAGCTCGGAGGGGTTGCCTGCCACGTAACGGAAGCCGATGCCATAAGACTCGACAAAGTCCTTGTACTCGCCATGGGTGGCAATTCGTACATCCTTGT
>NW_009242972.1:819513-821246 GCF_000388065.1 Fonticula alba | reverse complement strand
GGGGGGGGGGGGGGGGGGACGGAGCATTTAGCTCCTTATCTCTGGTTCAAGGGAGGGAGCTGGAACTGGAGGGCGGAACCCGTGGCCAGGCACTGGGGGTGGTGGTCAAGGCCCCCGCAAGCCAGGGGGGGCCGGGGAAGGGGGACCTGTCTGGGGCGCCGATCATCCTCGCATCAGGCCATCAGCCCGTCGCCCTGCTGCAGGGGAAGGGCGGGGGGGGGGAGGACCGTCTGGCAGCCGGCTTGGCCTGGCCTTTGTTATTGGGGAGCCCCGCCCACGGTCCCTTGCCGCGGACCGCGTCAAGACACAACCATGAAGCCACAGCCGGCTCGAGCCTCGGCCATTCCACTTTCAGGTGCTGCTTGTGCCGCGCGCACGCCAGGGGCGCGAGAGAGGGAAACAGGGGGAGAGGGGGGGGGGGGGGAAGCCAGCTCCATGCCCCTGCGGCAGAGTATATCCCCCCACAGTGGCCGGACAGAGAGCATGCCCTGCTTGTCGGGGCGGAGGCATTGTCTCCGCGCCCCGGGGAGCCTGAGGCACGAGAGCAGGGAGGAAGCCCGGCATTCCAGGGCAAAGGGCCCGGGCATGTGCGGCATCTGCCAGGGCCAAGAGGGAAGACGGCCGATCACCCCGGATGGCTGTGTCGCCCCCCTCCTCCCCGGGGGGCTTGGACTCGAGACAAAGAAAAAACTGCCTCCGGAGCCCGGGCCGGGATGGAGGCGGGCACGAGGCCTGCCGCCTGGTCCCCAAAACGGAAAGTGCGCGCCCCTCTCCCCGCATGAGCCAGGAAGGGAAATTAACCCTCCCCTCGCATGTGCTGCCAGCGGAAAGCCCCGAGGGAACTGCTCTACCACCGTACACACATGCGCATGCCAGCGCACGGGGCCGGCCCTCCGCAGGCTCGATCCTCCGGCGAAGGAGGGGCCGAGTGCTCTCCTGGGGGGGGGGGGGGGGTCGCCTGTCCAGCCTTGGTCCCGCTGGCGTGGATTAGGTCTGACCACTGACGCGCGGACACGGGCACGGGGGACCGACCATGGCGGCCCGCCGCCAGGGCTGGGCCTCCCTCCCTTCGACGAGGCCGGGCCCCTGGCTCCGCTCTCCGGCTGTGGCCGCCGCCGGGGCAGCAGGAGACCCTCTCATCGCAAGGAGTCGCCACAGGGGCGTGCGCGCGCGCGCGCGGCAGGGAGAGCCAGTGTGCAACCGCGTCCCCCCTTCGAGGGGGAGCAAAAGGAAATCTGGAGGCGGAGGGTATCGATCCCCCTGCCTGCCGCATGCTAAGCGGCCGCTCTACCATTTGAGCTACGCCCCCGACAAGGTTTCCTTGTATTTTTGACAATTTATACGAGCCGGGTATTTCCTCGGTGACCGATGATCGTGTTCTGGCCCCCGCCTCCGGCCCTGGTCCCCTCCCCCTGCGCACCAAGCGCAAAGCATACGCCCGCAGATCCGGTACACGCCAGGTCCTCGGGCCTGGCCCATGCCAATGATAAGGGGGGGGGGGGGGGAGTAGCCATACCAACATGCGGAAGGAGGAGGGGGGAGCAACTTTATTGGCGATATTTTGTGTTTTAGGCTGAAGAGGGGGGGGGGGAGGGAAGTACGGCAAGAGATGGAAAGGGAAAGAGAAGAAAGAAGGAGGAGGGCGAAAGACGTTGCCCCCTGCCTCCCTGACTTGCTCTCTTTATCGCGCTCTTTCGGCTGGGGGGGGGGGGATACGGTGGGCAAAAGGGGAG
>NW_009242972.1:816328-819395 GCF_000388065.1 Fonticula alba | reverse complement strand
GGGGGGGGGAGGAGGAAGAACCAGTCCTGGAAGAAGGCCATTGCTGTCCTCCGGTCCCCTCATGAAATTGGGTCATTAAAAAATGCCGGCTGTCCTCCTCCCTGGACGGGGGCATGTTTCACGCGCGCAACCTCCGCCATCATCTGCCCGGCCCCTGGCGTGTCCCCCCGCACACGCACACACACATGCGCACATGCGCACATGCATGTATATGTGTATGTGTGTGGGCGCTACTACCTCGCGCAGGCCTACCAGCTCATCAGATCGGAGAAGGCGTCCTTCTGGGGAACGGCGGCGGCCGGGGCCGAGGCAGCCGGCATCGCCGAGCCGGTAGACATGCTGGCGAAGGGGTCCACCGGGGTGGCGGACGGGCGGCTGGCCACCGCATCGAAGAAGGACGGCTGCTGCGGCTGCTGGTAGTGGTGATGGTGCGGCTGCTGCTGCGGCTGGGCCGGGTAGCCCATGCCAAAGCCGGGCTGCTGCGGCTGCGGCTGCTGCTGAGGCATCATGCCAGCATGACCGCCGCCAGGGAACATCATCTGGCCACCGGGGGCGGCACCGGCGTATGCACCGGCCGCCACCGGCATCGGCTGGCCATAGGCACCGGCCGGAACCGCGGGCTGCTGGCCATACACACCGCCATGAGCCGGCATGCCGGCATACATGCCACCGTGCACCGGGGCCGGCTGCTGCGGGATCGGCGCGCTCGGGGCCGTGGCAAACAGCGACATGATGTCGTTTTTGGAAGCCTTCGGGGCGGCCGGCTGCTGGGCACCAGCGGCCGGAGTGGCCGGAGAAGAGAAGTCCGCAAACAAGTCCAGCCCGGGGGAGGAGGCAGTCGACTTGGCAGCGGCCGGGGCGGCGGCCGCGCCGCCACCGAAGAAGTCCGAACCACCCCACGGGTCGTTGGCGGCCGAGGTGGTGGCGGCAGCGGTCGGGGCACCGAAGTTGGAGAATTCGCCGAAGCCATCGTTGGCAGCAGGCTGGGAAAAGCATGGGGGGAGAGGGAGGGAGGGAGAGAGAGAGAGAGAGAGAGAGAGCAAATAAGAAGGAAAGGTGAGTGGAATCAGCGGATGAGGAGGCGCCCATGGCAAGACCACACCAGCGAAGGCCCCATGGGAGCAGGCGAGGGACGCACCTTGGCAGCCTGGGGCTTGCTGGCGGCCGGAGCAGCGGCAGCCGGAGCCGGGGACGAGAAGAAGGGATCGCTCGAGAAGTCGCCAAAGGAGGAGGCAGCCGGGGCGGAGGCCGGGGCAGCAGCAGCAGCAGCAGCCGGGCGAGAAGCCAGAATCTCAATGGCACGAGGCATCATGCCGTTGGCCTCCTGGAGGGCGGCGATGTTGGCGGCCTGTGGGAGGAGAGCAAAGTGTCAGAGGCATCAAGCACATGAAGGGGAGGGGGGGAGGCCGCAGGAGGAGGAAGAGAAAGGGAAATCACCGCCGCCCCCCCCCCCCCCTCCCCCCTCCCTGCTCTTCCTGCCTGTGTCCTGGTTTCTCGGCACCAGGAGCACCTCCGACAACCAAGAGAACGCACCTTGTTGGTGAAGCCCATGTTGTTGAGGGCCTGCAGGCGCGGGTCGCTGTCGAGGATGGCATTGCTCGGAGGAGCAGCGGCGGCGGCGGCGCCGGAGCGCCCGCCGAAGGCCGACGGGATGCTCGGCGACACCGGGCGGCTGCCCTCGCTGGAGAGGATGAGGTTGATGGCAGCCGACAGGTCGCCACGGGCCTGCTTCAGAGCCTGGAGATTGCGATCGGTGTTGTCGAAGCCCATCTCCGACAGACGGCGCAGATCGTCGTGGTACTTGGCCGGGATCTGCGAAGCGGAGCTGGCGCTGGTGGCGCCACTGCGGAAGGAGGAGGACGAGCTGCTGGCCGAGGCGGACTGGTAGTTGGTGGTGTTGACCGGCTGGATGTGGGAGGCGCCGGCGCCCGGAACGCGCGAGGCGAAGATCTTGGCCTCGTACTTGTCGCGAATGAAGCGCTCGAGGTTGCTAGATGGGTGTGCATGTGTGAGAACCGAGGGAGGGCAGGGAGGGGGCGGGGAGGATGCCCGAAGAGAAGCGAGCCATGGGGAAGGCGCGGAGGGGAGCGGAGGATACACCGGAACCGGGGGGGGAGGGGGTTGATGACATACGTGGAGTTCTTCAGGTCGCGAGGCTGGCGAGTCTCAGGGTGGGGATCGTAGATGGCGTTGACATTGGCATTGCCCTTGCTGGCGATGGACTGAGGGACGAGAGGGGGAGGGGGGCGGTATTTGAGCGAGGGGGGTTTGGAATCAAGCGGAAGAGATACAAAGAGAAGGGGAGAGAGAGAGAGAGAGAGGGTCAGACACAAGGGCAGAGGGAGGGGGAAGCGGGAGGGACGTGACGCACGGCAAGCTGCTCATCAGTCCAGTTGTCCAGGGTGATGGACTTGACGCGGGAGATGTGGGTGCCCAGGCGGCGGTGGACACCGGCACAGTTCATGCAAATGAAGCAACCGATGTTCCAGGAAGCCCAACGGGGACCCTTCTCGCCGCAATCGGCGCAGGTCTTGTTCTCGGGCCGGCCGACCAGCTCCATGAGGGCATTGCGGTTACGCTGCTCAGACGACATGGTGACGATGAGCCTGGAAGATGGGCGAAGCAAAAGGCGATCGGACAAAGGAGGAAGGAGGAGGAGGGCAGGGAGGGGGGGAGCGAGTTCGGGCGCGTGCGTCAGAAGGGGCCGCCAGAGAGGGAGGGAGTGTCGGGAGGGGGAGCGAGGGAGAAGGAGGGAGAGAGAGAGAGAGAGAGAAAGCCGAGCGGGGAGGGGGAGCGAACGTTGAGAGGAGGGGGGGAGGTGTTGACAAAGCAAGGGAGTAGGTGCGAGGGAGCCTGCTGGCCAGGGCCCCGCGGATGGCGGCGATCGCCGCGGTCCCGTAAAAGCCCCAGGCCCGGGCAATCGACGCATCGCAGCTACCTCCCCCGGGGGTCGGCCGGACGGGGGGGGGGGGGGCGGGCGGTGAGAGCTAAAAATGCGGGGGGTGGCCTTGGCCGCGCAGCTCCCCGCTTGCCCCCCCCCCCCCCCTCGGCCGCCGCCGCGGGCCGG
>NW_009242972.1:814969-816069 GCF_000388065.1 Fonticula alba | reverse complement strand
GGGGGGGGGGGGGGGTGGAGCGGAGGTGGGGGGCGGTGTTTCCCCGGCACCCGAGCACGCGTACGCACGCCCGAACGCGCAGGAGTGCCGCTGTCGCTTCGGTGCTCACCCAGGGGGAGGGGCCCTGGCCGACATGGTCCTCGGGCAGAGTAGCAAGGAAAAAGCGAATCTCCCGACGCAACACGGCCGCAGACGCGCGCCCCCGCCTTCCCCTGAGTTACACCAAGAGCGTCAGCGTCATGTTTGTACCTGCGTAGCCGACGAAGGGGACTGAGGAATCTCCCCCCCCCGGGGGGGGGGAGGCGTGTGTAGGGAAGGAGAAAGTGGGGCGAGGCCCGGGCGGCTTGGCGACTGAGAGAGCCAGGGCTATCCCTTCTTACCACGATCGTCCAACCCTCCCACCGCACATGCACGCATCCGCGCGCGCGCACACACACTCGCACTCACACCTGCATGTCCGTCCCCACCCTCCGGAGCCGAGAAAAAGCGAGAACCCGCCCCCTCGCCCCCTCACCCCGGGGGGGGGGGGGGGGAACAGGAGGCAGGAAGAAGCGAAAATATATGTGCGAGGCACGCCGACACACGGGTCTGCCGAGTGCCCCCGCGAGACAGCCACCAGCTCGGGGAGGCAGCCCCCCCCTCCGAGCAAGGGGGCGGGTGGGGCAGGGTAGATTTAAATTGGTGGCCAGCGGTGTCCCCGGAGTGGCAGCCGTGGAGCCCCCCGCCCATCGAGGCCCCGGGCAGGTACCAAGGCACATCAGTTGCCGGCTGGGGGGGGGGGGGGGGGGGGCGGAACCACCCGGGCGAGAGAGAGAGCCCGCACGCTCCGCGGCCCCGGTCCCCGCCCGAGCCTGGCCGAGCTGGCAATATTTCCACCCCGCGGCCATGGTCCCCGGTCGAGGCCCCAGCGATGGGAGGTGGCCCCCCCCCCCCCCCCCCCGGGAGACCCCCGGGGGGCAGCCCCCGGCCCCCGCCCCCCCCCCCGGGCCCCCCCCCCCCCCCCCCGGGGGGGGGGGCCCCCCCCCCCCCGCCCGGGGGGGGGGGGGGGGGGGGGGGGATCCGGAGCGGGGAGGGCAATACGGATGGCACATGGGCAGACA
>NW_009242972.1:811994-814224 GCF_000388065.1 Fonticula alba | reverse complement strand
GGTGCCAATGGCTCCCTTCCCGCCCCCGCCTGCACCCTGCACCTGCCCCGGTCGATCACGTTCCCGCTGGGGTTTCTATTGTGTCACCGTGTGAAAAGTTCGGCCGATGAAACTCGCTGGGCAGTGACCGCGCTTTGGCGCTCGGCCATACTGCGCCTTCAGAACAGGCTCTTAACTCAAGAGCATGTTGGGGTTTGGGTCTATTGGTTTTGTTTTTTCCCTCCTGCAACTCGAGGCAACATCCATCGGGGGGAGGGGGGGGGAGGGGGAAGGATACACGCCCTTGGAAGCGGCCATCCCTCGTGCGATGGGCTGGGTGTTCGGTCTCCTACACCGGTCCCTTCGTTTGCCATGCATGCAAGAGGGAGGGGCAGGGCGGACACACAGCATGCGCATGCCATGCAGCCACACCGGATCAGAGCTTCTCCTGCTGGATGAGCGTCGACAGGTGCATCTGAATGGCTTCAAAGGCATTGCTCAGGTTCGGAGTCCCAACACCGGGGACGGTGGAGGAGGCACTGGCAGCGCTGGTCCCCGGAGCAGCCGGCGCCGGGGCCTTGAAGGCGGAGTGTGCCAAAACGGCGCGGAAGTGGGCCAGCTCCTGCTGGCTGTGGTTTTCATGGCGGAGAGGAGCCGGCCAGAAGGAGGAGGAGGAGGAGGAAGAGGTGGGGAACGAGCATGGCGAGGGAGGACGAATGAAGATCAGCAATCGGACCGGACGCGCGAAGGGGCACCCCAAGAGGGGCCGGGCAAAAGGGCAGGGCCGACGGCGAGAAGCGGCCGACAGCGGGAAGATGAGTCCTCGGCAGGGGGAGCGAGGGAGGGAGGACGCACGCGACATTCCGCCGACCTCCGCGACTGGTAACACGATTGGTCTGGCTGACAGGCCCGGAGGCGGGGGCCTGGCCACCGCGCGCGGCCGACGCCTTGCCGGCCTTCGGGGCCTTGGATGCCCCGGCCGTGGGCCGGGCCGGATCTTCCGAGGAAACCATGGCCTCTTTCAGGCTGGACTGCAGCTCTCGACCGAGGCCCCGCGTGAGTCCGGTCCGACCAGAGGTGGCCTTGGCCGCGGACTTGGCCTTCTTCTCGGCCTCGAAAAGCTTCTGCGACTTCTCCAAATCTGGATGGGAAAGGCGAATGGGACAGGCGAAAGATGTGTCACGCGCATTTGGGGAGGGTCAGGCGAGGGGGGTGGAGGGGGGGGGGAGGGGAGGCGGTTTCGGCAGTGGCGGGGGCCGAGGAGATACTGCGAAGAGGGCAAGAACCGGGAGGGGGCACATACGGTCAGACCAGGCGGCCGCGCGGGCCTTGCGCCGGGAGGCCTTGCTGGAAGAGAGGTGCCGGGGACCGGTCGAAGCAGCTGGCGCTTCCCCGGCGGCCGGGGCAGAAGGGGAAGGTGCACCGGAGGCCGTGGGCGCCTTGCCGCCGGCCACGCGCCCGGCTGCCGAATCAACGCGCAAATGCGCGCCCGCCACCTCGCCGGTCTGCTTGGCCAGGTGGAAGGCCTTGCCGAGGGCCAAAGCCCGAGTATCGACAGCGGCCTTGGGCACATGGACCCCCGTGCCGGAAACGGCCGCGGCCGCCAGCAGATCGGTCGAGATGACCCCCGGCTGGGCGCGCTGCATGCTTGCCGCCTTGCGGGCGGCCTTCTCCGACCGGGCGGCCCGCATAACAAAGTCCATGCGCAGGCGGCCGTCACGCGCGACGGCGGTACCATTCCCGGTACCGGCGCCCGCGCCAGCCGCACTGTCCTCGGGAGCCGGTGCCTGATGCGTGACCAGCGTCATGCCGCCTCCCCAAACGGGCATCTGCTCCTGCATGGGGACGCCCTCCTGGTCGGAGTCAGAGTCGGAGTCGGAGTCGGAGGCATCCAGACCGGGGCCCCCCCAGGCGGGCAGACTCTTGCCGGCCAGGCCCAAGCGTGGCCGGGAGGCCGCCTTGAGACCGCCAGTCCGGCGTGCTGGCCGGGCGGCAGCGCTGGTCGGCCGAGAGGCAGCAAGCCGAGGCAGAGGAGCGGGGGTGGAGGCGGCGGCAGCGGGAGCCGCGCCAAAGCGCTTGGCCACCTTCGCACGGATGTTTTTGGCCATCGGGAGATCTTGAAGGAGTGGGTGGAAAAAAAAAGAAGGGAAGGAGCACAGAGGGAGGGCCAGGAAAGATGGACCAGGAGCAAAGGGCAGGGGCCC
Source organism: Fonticula alba (assembly GCF_000388065.1). NCBI lineage: Eukaryota > Rotosphaerida > Fonticulaceae > Fonticula > Fonticula alba. The sequence continues at coordinate 812,041 of NW_009242972.1, read as the reverse complement.
GGGAGGGGCAAAGAGGGGTGGGATGGGGTAGGGTGCGGGGGGGGGGG
>NW_009242972.1:802429-811944 GCF_000388065.1 Fonticula alba | reverse complement strand
CCCCCCCCCCCCTCCAGCCACCGAGCCGGTCCCCATTTCCTCGGGTGCCCTGCCCCGGTGCAGATGGTCCGAGCGGATGCCATCCACCTCTCCGCAGGCGTGGGTAGGGCGGGGGCGAGGTCGGGCCGGGCCCAGCCCCAGCAAGCGGCTCGTAGGACATCGGCAACGTCGACCACCGCGCTGCCGGGCGGGGGTGTCTGTGCGTGGGTGCGCACTGGTGGCGAACCACGAGGCGAGCGCGGTGCCTATCACGTGAGCACCCCTCCGTGGTCCGCTAGACAAGTCCGGTTACTCTTGGCTGATTGCGCGAGGAGGGCGCCGTGCCCCTGCCCGGAGGGGAGGCGGCGCGCCCTGTGCGCCGGACAGCGCGGCTCCGATGGAAGTCTCGGGGGTTTGCCTCGGGCGAGGGGGGCCCGAGGCTCCCTTCACGGTGCGTCTCCTTCCGCCCGGCGCCTGCCTCGCGGTGGTCCGCGCCCCCGGCCTGCCTGGCCCGGCCTGGCTTGCCCCCGGGCGTGAGCGAGCATTTTCGTGGCCATCCGCGGGTTGGTCGTGTGTCGGGCGCGCGTGTGTGTGCAGGAGGCGTGTTCTTGCGTGGGGGCGTCCGGAAGTGTGTATATGCGCGGGTCGGTGCACGGGGAGCGGCGTGTCCGGGGTCCGAGGGGCAGATGCTGCCTCGCCTGGTCGGGCGCGCCCTGACCCCGGCCCCGCATTGCATCGGCTCCACGGCGTCGGCGCTCCCCTGGCATTTCTGCCAGCGGCGAGCCGAGGGGGGGCGCGGGGAGGCCCATCGGTCACCCCCCTCCCCCGCCGCGCGTTGGACCCCCTCTTCGCTCCTCCCTCCTCCCCTCCCCTTTCTCGTCCCTCTCCCCTTCGCGCCGCCCCCCTCCCCCTCCCTCCCTCCTCCTTTCCACACCCAGTCCGCTCTCCTGGTCCCCCTCCCGACCTTCGGCCGCCCCACATCTGCCAGCATGGCCTTCAACCAGCTTGTTTCTCGGTCGAACACCTTCGGCAGTTCCCACCAGAACTCCGCAGCCCCGAAGATGGTTCTCACCGAGTTGCCCAATCCCCCGAAGGATTCGATCTCCTCGTTGAGCTTCTCCACCGCCTCGAACACCCTGGCTGGCAGTTCGTGGGATGGGACCATCTCGGCCTGGAATATCCGGCCCAACCCCAACTATGTCTATGCACCGGGAAGCGAGCAGCCAACCAATGTGCCGGCTTTCATCGGTGAGACGGCCTTTACCGCTGGTCAGTCCGGGCAATCGCCCCCGCTGCTGACGTGTTCCTGGTGGCATGTGCGTTGTCCGGCGCCCTGTTTTTCTTTTTCCCCCATTGTTATTCTTGCCCCTCCCTCGGCCTCTGGCGGATTGCCAGCTTCTCCGGTTCGAACTGACAGCCCGCCCGTCACTCCTGTGTCCGCCGCGCACCTGTATGGGGATAGCACGAGCCGATGATCGTCACCGGCAGCGCCGACCACAAGGTGTCCCTTCACAACATTCAGACCAACCAGACCACCCAGTTGGGCATGGTGCGGCGTGCTCTCTCTCTCTCTCTCTCTCTCTCTCTCTCTCTCTCTCTCTCTCTCTTTCTCTTTCTCTACACACACATCGACACACGCACACACATGCATTCCCTTTACTTCCCCCCTCTTTGCTCTTCCTCTGCTCTCCCTCTACCATGTCCCCCTTTCTCTTTTACTCGACACACTCACGCTTCTTCCTCTCCTCCTTCCCTTCACTTGTCGCTTCCGTAGCACAATGCCCCGGTGTCTTGTAGCCGCGCCCTTTCCTTCCCCTCGCCCATGGTCGTCACCAGTAGCTGGGATAAGACCATCAAGGTGCGCTCCTTGCCTGTCCGATCACCGGCACCTGCCTTTTCTTGGGACCTTCTCCTGTGTCCGCCTCCGTCAGTCTCTCGCTCCTTGCATATCTCCTCACCACCTCCCCCCCCCCTTCCCCGCCCCCCCTCCCGCCCCTCGCCAACACCAGTACTGGGATGGCCGCTCGCCCGATGCCGTATCCGTTGTTCAAGTCCCCGAGCGTGTTTACCTGATGGACGTGCGGGACAACCTGCTGGCCGTGTCGCTGGCCAACCAGCAGATTCTGGTCTTCGACATGACCAAGTCCCCAAACACCCCGGCCTACGTCCTCAGCCCGACGGCCGACAATACCGACCCGAAGAATGTCCGCCCCGCGCCGATTAACCACTACGCCAACATCGGCGGCGTGGTCAACATGGACCTCGGCGCCCGGCGTCAACACTCGGCATTGGCCATCCTCCGCAACAACTGCCTCGCCTACGGGACCATCGAGGCCCGCGTGGCCATCCACTACCTGGACCCGGCGCAGCACAAGGCCAACGGCTTCACCTTCCGTTGCCACCGCGTGGAGCCCCCGAACTCCCCGGCCCAGATCTTCGCCGTCAACTCCATCTCCGTGCACCAGACCCACGGGACCTTCGTCACTTGCGGCTCCGATGGCACCTACGCCACTTGGGACAAGGACAGCAAGACGCGTCTCTACCGGTCGCAGGTCCACAACAGCCCCTTCCCCCCGATCACCGCTTCGGCCATCAATGCCCAGGGGAACATGCTGGCCTTTGCCGCCGGTGACGACTGGTCGCAAGGCTACGATCCGGCTCGCATGGCCCAGCCCGTGCGCGTCATCATCCACCACCTGATCGACTCGCAGGTTGTCCCGCGGAAGAAGCCCTAAAGGAGGAGCACGACGCAGCCCGGAGAGCGGGCATGCTGGTTGTCCCCTTCTTCTTTCTTTCCTGTCATCTGTCGCCGTGTCTGCTGCTGCGCGTGCGCGTGCGCGTGCGCGTGCGCGTGCGCGTGCGGGTGTGTATGTGCATGTGCGAGCGAGCGCCCTCGCATCCCCTGCTCCCCCCTCTCCGTGCCTTTTGCTCTCGCTTCTTGTCTGCTGTTTCTTCAGTCGTCGGGCCTGCACCGTCGACCCCCTCTCCCCCTCCTCCCTCTGCACATTCTCCTTTCCCTCTCCCCCTGTCTGCCCGACGAAAATAATACAAAACCCAATAGCATGTTCATTGCACTGCAGGCCGACGGCAAGTCAGATCTCGGCTTCTGTCGGCTGCGCGAATCCGCGCGAGCCCACTCGAGGCCTTGTCCCTCTGCCCGGTGAGGGGAAATGCCGATGAGCAGATGGAGGCCCTTGCATCGTCCTTTTTGCTCGACACCTGTTTCTCTCCCCCTTCGTCGGGGGCCCTGCTCCCCCCTCCCCCTTGTTACACATGAATGCGAGAGAGGAAGAGAGAGAGGGAGCATCGTCGCCTCGTGAGCGGTGGCACTTGGAGACGCGTTTCCCGCGCTTCACGGGAATGATCACGTCTTGTGGGGGCGTGATGAGCATCCACCATTGGCATACCCTTTGTTATGGTTGAGGCGCATCCCCGGCGCATACGGAATTTTGCCGGCGGGTGAAACATTTTCCCCGGTCGCCCGCAGGGGGAATGTCCCTCCCGGCAAAGGGTATGGTTTGAGCTATAAATTTCCCATCATCTGCTTCCGGACGGGCCATCTCGCGCACCCTTCCTTCCTCCGTGTCCCCCGCACCCTTGAGTCCTGTACAGGCTCGCCCCCCCCCCTCCCCCGTTTCTTTCCCTCCCTTTTGCGGGCAACCATCCGGTCTTCACGGATCGTTGTGGCTCCCTCTTCTTCCCCTCTTCGCTCCGTCCCTTTCCCACGCATCCCGCTCGCATTCAACCGGACGCCTTCTCCAATCGGCCCCCTTCCACTCTCTCTCTCTCTCTCCCTCTCTCCCCCCCCTCTTTCTTGCCTTCCCCCCTCCCGCTGGTTCCGTTCTTCGGAGAAGAAGAGACCCCACCCGCGGCGTGCGCTCTGACCCGCTCCCCGGTGTTGGTGCCGACAGGAAAGGAGCCCCCCCCCACCGTCTGGCGGCTCCCTGGCTGTGCCGTCCTGATCCCGCCACCTTTTCCCAGTTGTTGACCGTTGTCCTGGCCGGTCTGCCAAGATGGACAAGTTGGACCTGTTCGATCTCGACGAAACCGACGCGCCAGGCTATTTCGGCTCCCCCACCCACTACGCCCGCACTCCTGCCACTTCATCCAATCCCTCCTCCCTCGCTGGGCCCCCTTCCTCGGCCTCTTCCTCTTCCGCCTCTTCCTTTAGCCTCCTGGACTCGCTGCGCTCCTACGCCAACTTCGCCAAGCCGAGCACGCCGCTTCTGTCATCGCCCCCGTCGCCCGTCCAGCAGCAGGACCAGCATTCCCCGTCGCCACTACCGACGCCACCTCCGCCGGTTCCCGACACTCGCCCACCCTCCCCATCGCCCGCCAGCGAGGCAGCCCAGGAGCAACTCCACATCCCCTGCCCCTCGCCCTTGTCGCCCGACGGCGGCGAGTTTGAGCTTGACGTTCCGCACGCGGTTGTCATGCTACCGCGCATCCGTGCGGGCACCGGTCCCGGCGAGCTGTCCTCGACCTCCCTGCGCGATGATTTCCCCGCCGCCTCGACCCCTCCGGAGAACATCATCCCCGGGGGGTTCCCCTTCACCAGCCCGGGCTCCGGTCAGGCGGATGCCAGCCACCCGGCGCGGCCGCACGGCGTCCCGGCTTCGGGCGGCCCTCCTCCCGGGCCCCTCCTCGATCCGGAGCTCGGTTCCCAGCCGCCCCCCCATGCGGTTCCCCACCTCGGCATCCGGGACTGCCCTTCCGGCGTGGGCTTGGCAACCTACATCCCGGCCCATCCGGCTCTGCAGCCGGTCATGACCGATGTCCCGGCCGGCGACCGGCATTGCCCCCTGCTGCGCTATGTGCTGCTGGCTTCCTGGAGCCATGTCACCGGGCCGGTGACCGAGCGCGTATGGGTCCATGGAGGGCCGTTGCCGGAGGAAAACTTCCCCCCCGGGCCAGGGGTCTTTTCCGGCCAGGAAGAGCCGGGAGCTCTTTTGGCTGATCTGGGTCCTGGTGGCCCGGGTGGTCCGGGTGGCTCGGCCGGAATGGCCGGCGCCTCTCCCCTCTCACCATGGGAGTCGGGCCTGGCCGGGCCTGGGTCCCCCTCGGGGGAGGACATCTCGCGTGCGCCCTTCTGCGTATGCTGCACCGGTCCTCCCCGGGCCGGCGAGTCGCCGGTGCCCATTGCACCGGTGTCCGGCTCGGGCCCCGGTTCTCGGTCACGGTCTCCCTCGCTGTTGGGGCCCCCCCTGGCCCCGGGGCCGCCCATCTGGTCCCTCTGCACTTCGACCATCACCCACCTGGCACACATGACGGTCAAGGGCGAGGTCTGGCGGAGTCCGGCCGTCGCAGCCAACAGTGGGCTTGGCGGCGGGCTCGGTGGCGGCCATGGTGCCTCCCGCTCTGCCGATCGCCAGTCCAAGTCCTCGCGCTTTGGCCGGTCCCAGCCAACCGACATCCCCTGGTCCGGAACCAACACCTGGGGTGGCTGGGGCGGTGAGATTGTCGAGCCCAAGTTCCAACTCCTCACGGACTGCGGTACGCTCGGGACTCCCCCTGCCGAATGTCCCTTTCGCGCAAGCATCCACACGCGCAAGAGCACACGAAAGCAACTCACCCTCATGGACGTTCTTCCTCGACTCTGTTCCCGGGGGCATGGCCAGATCTTGCCCTGATCACCTTCAACTTCACAGCCCTTGAGGCTCCCTGCCGGTCGGCGAAGTGGTCGCGCGAGGCGACCGGCGCCGACTCGCCGCCCTTGACCAAGTTCGCCCTGAGCCTGATGCTACCAGCCCCGGCGGCTCGGCAATCCACCGGGCACCCGACCCCCGGGGCTCTCGGTGCTCCTTCGGGCGGGGCTTCCCCTCACTATATCCAAAATATTTTGCCCTACTACTCTCTGATTGTCGACCGGACGGTCGGCATCATTCGCGACTTCTGTGCTCGCCGTCACCTGGTGCGTGCATGCGTGCGCGCTGGTACTCGCGCCTGGACACTTTTTTTTTGAAAACTATTCTCGCTCCCCCCTCACTTCTCCTCTCTCTTACCATTCCGTCCTTCTTTACCCCCACCTTCAACCATCCCTCCCTCTTCCTCTCTCCCTCTCTCTCTCCCCCTCTGCGGCTAGCTGCAACATGTCAACTCCATCCAGACCCTGACCGCGCCACTGGTGGAGCTGATGCACGATCTGGATGTGCTTTTCGCGCGCCAGGTCCGCCCCCCGCAGCCAGTGGTCCCAATGCCCTCGCCCCACCGCTGGGCCGAGCTGCATCTGGAGGACACGGTCTTTGGCCCGGCTTCTGACAAGGTGGAATCCGGCGAGCGATGCCGCTTCAGCGGGATCTTTTTCATGCAGTGCGTCTTTCGGACACCCTCCTGTTTTTGTCTCCACATGCGCACACACACACACGCGCGCAAGATACCCCCCCCCCGCCTCCCGCTGACCTTTCCCCACCTCTCAGTGCCCTGACCGCCTTCTTGGCGACCCATGAGCGTGCCATTGTCATTGGTGATAATGTGGATCAAATTAATTGCGTACGTTTGTGCCCTGGTCCCCTCCGGCCCTCTCGACCTTCCGCCTTTCGGGGTGCCTCTACCCCCCTCCCCCCCCCTCCCCCCCCCTCGACACTTACACACCTGTCACGGTGCAGATGATCAAATCACTCTTGATCTTCGCTTCGACAACGGCGCGGAAAAAATCCCACCTGGCCTTGCCGGAGCCGATGTTCCTCTTCCCCGGCCGGGCTGCTTCGCCGACCTTCCCCGGGAATCTCCTAGGCCGGGTGATCACGGATGCCTGTCTGCAGGGTGTTCTCGTTCAATCCTCACATCCGATTGGGGCATCACCGGTGGATGATTGGGTTCTCCTGCAGTCGCGTCTGCCGTGCGCTTTGATCGATGTACGCCAGGCCGGGGCCGTGGTGCAAATGGTCTCCCTGCGCCACTATGTCCCAGCGCGAAATGAGCTGCTCATCAGTGCCCGGCGAACCATGTCCTCGATGAACTTCAGCTCCCCGGACATGGCGCAGTTCCTTGGCAATGATGGGTCCCTGTACAAGGGCCGCTGGCATGGGGAGACACCGGCCGCCGGGACCGGCCCCCTCGGCCCCCCGGGCGGAGGCGCCAGCACCAGCACTGGTGTCGGCAATAGCGGCAGCGGCGGCGGCGGCGGCGGCGGCGGCGGCGGCGGCGGCGGCGGTAGTGGTGGTAGCAGTGCCAACGTCGGCAGCGCGCCCAGCAGCAGCAGCAGCAACAACCCCATCCCGTCTGACGGGCCGGGACTCGCCGGAGCGCGCTTCCTTGCCGCGGCCGAGTTCGACTTCGGCTTGCAGGTCTCCACGGCTGAGGCCCAACGCGCGGTCAAGGATGGCCGGGTCAGCATGCTCGTTTATCACTTGGTCCGGGAATTGGCCCCCTCGAGTGGGGGGCTCGGTCGCTTGGGCCCCGCTGCTGGCTTCGGAACGCCGGCTGGGCTTGGGCCCGGGGCGTCCGGTGGCGCGGGAGGCACTTCCGGAGCCCCGGGCGATTCGCCAGGGCCACGATCCGTCAGCAGCGACCCATCGACGGCCGCAGGGCCGACTGTCAGCCGGACCTCCAGTGCTGGCCCGCCGGGTGGAAGTGGTCCTAGTGGCTCCTCCCGCAGTGGATCCGGTGGGGTTCCCCTGTTAAGTTGGATGCCGCTGCCATTGGCCGGTCCGATCCCGGCGCACATGCGTCTTGCCTATGCCCGGCAATGGCGCCGGCAGGTCATTTCCCGGCGGGCCACCCTGTGGATGTTTCACATTGAGCGCCAGCTGAAGCTCGGGGTCCGGCCGACGCCGCAATTGGCCGAATCGGTGACCCGCGAATTGCAGCTGAACTGGGGCCCGGCTCCCTATGCCGGGGCCCTGCCACACTTGGACATCAGCTCCATGGACACCTTCTACGGGGTGCGCATGGGAACCGGGGCTGATGTCGGGGCGACGATCCCCCTGGCCGCCGGGCCGCGATCCCCCCCGGCACACCCGCTCATCCACATGAACAAGCACCTGCGCGATGCGGTGGTCCTGTCTCGGGGTGGGCACCCGACCGGAGGCATGGCCGCCAGCATGGCCGGGTCCGGCCCGGGGCTCCTTCCCCGAGGGGCCGGGGCCAGTGGCGTCGGTGGCCCCGGCAGCAAGGCCGACCCCGGTTCCGGCTCGATGGTCCATGGGGTCGAGGGGCCCGGCGGGCTTGGGGGCCGAGGGCTTCTGGCCACCGGCCCCGGTGGGGCTCTGGGCACCGGCGGCCCCGACCCCATGGCCGGAGCTCGGACCAGCTCGGGAGTCACTGGGGCCGGGCCGGGCCTCGGCCCCACCCCGGCCAGTGCCCTGTCCAGTCGGCGTGCCCGGGCCGAAGCCTCATCCAGTCCCACCACCGGTGCCAGCCCGGGGATTGCGGAAATCCCCTCGATGAGTCCCTTCTTCGATGGGAGCGCCGCCGTGCTGTCCAGCGCTGGGGTGCCCCCTGTGGCGACATCCAGCTCCCATGTGTCGGAGCATGGACCGGGCCTGGTGACGGTCCCTCCGTCGCCGGAAACCCCGTCCGTCGGGGGACTAGGCTTCTTCGCTCGGGAAACGCCTCCGCTGGTGGCGATGGCCGATGCCTCCGGCATCGGCGACGGCGGCGGCGGCGGCAGCCTGGGCGGGTCGCTCATGAGCCCGCACTCGCCCTTGGCGCCTGGCTTCCCTGCCGGCGGCTTGGCCGGGGAGCCGGGCTCCGTACGGGGATCTTTGCACACCCCCGGTCCGGGGTCCTCTCCCCGGCGGTCTTCCACTGCCAGTACCACCTCGATGCTGGACTGGGCTGGGGATGGTCTGGTGCCGGGGCATCCAGCCACCGGGCCCAAGCCCCCGCCCGATCGCCGGGCCTACCATGTCTCCCACCATCTGGCCAAGCACATGGAGCAGCTGGCCCTCAGTGCGGGGGTGGACCTGACTTGCACGGAAACGGCCGGGGCCTTTGGCTTGGCCACTCTGGGGCAGCTGGGAGCCCCGGCTCCGGGGGCCGGGGGGGGGTATCCCCCCCCGGCGCGAGTGTCCGACCTGGATGCCGACTTCGACTCGGCCACGCACCGGATCATCCTGTCGGAGGTGGAGCGCCTCCGACCGGGCTTCATCGAGGAGCTCTTCCTCTATTCGGCCGGGGACATGCCTTTCGACTTGAGGCACCACCATGCGCCGGGGAGTCGGTCAGCCAGTGCCACCGGCCCCGGGGCCAAGACCCCGAGTCGGGCCGGTGTTCTCGGCCACCACCGGAGTCTCGGTGCCGTGGAGGATACCAACGAGGGGGTGGCTGCCAGCGATCCGAATCCGTTGACGCTTGGCTTTTGAGGATGCCCTCGCGTGGTGGAGCATATTCCCGGGTCCCTGTTTCCACATATGTCCCTTTGCAAGCAGATGCACACATCTTGAAAAACCCCTTGTGCATGCGCCATGACGTTGGTGTGCTCTCGTGTATTCTGCATATGCCTCACCTCTGCTGTCGGGAAAGTGGCCGAGGGGGGCGGGGGCGGGGGCGGGGAGTCCGGTCGGACAGGGAATGAAAGAATGTACCGCCGTGGG
>NW_009242972.1:798511-802419 GCF_000388065.1 Fonticula alba | reverse complement strand
GCTCCAGTGGAGGAAACTATGAAGCCGGGCCAGACAGGGGGAAACATCTACACAGCGGCTGTCCGGCACGCCTGGGAAGAAGGCTAAGAGTGGGGAGAGAGAGAGGGGGAGGAGGAAGGGGTGGGGAACCTCAAAGGGGAAGGACGAGCAGATAGAGCGAGAGGCAGAGACGGAGAGAGAGAGGGAGGGGAGAGGGGGCAAGCAGGACAGGGGTGTGACACCGTCAGTTGGATGGGGGGGGGGGGGGGGGGGGAGGGGAACCTGCCTCATCGACCGGGCCACATCCCCTGGGCCACGATGCCAACTAGCTAGAGTGCCAGCAGGAGATGCCTTGCCTCCCGGCTCGGACGCGCGCTCGGTACTGGCACCCTTCGCCCAAGCCACGGGGACTCTCCGGTCCGGACCGGGGGCTGCATGCGCTCTACTCCGGCCTTTTGGGTCTTCGGGTTTTGTTTTTGTTTTTTTTTTCCCGGCAAACCTCGTCTCCGCCCATCCTAGCCGATCCGCGAGTCCTCGCCCCCTCCAGGCGACAGTGCGCCTAGGCGGAGGGGCGAGGGGAGGAACGGGAGGGGAGAGCAAGAGAGAGAGAGAGATGTGCCAAACGTAGACGCGCAAAGGGAGGAGCGAGGGCAGCAGCCTGCCGGCCGGCAGGTCGGACCTACGAAACATTGGGGGGAGATGTGCCAAGTCCAAAGACGCATGCCCGAGCAATGGACACAAGGTGTGGACCAGGGGAAGCGAGCGGAGTTGGCGAAGTCCCGCCCTGCCCTCCCCCCCCTGCCGAGGGGATCGTGTACTGCTTGCATCTCTTCCCGGCCGGCTCTTCTGACAATCCTACGGGCCACCTTTGCCACCTTCGAGCCTCGGCCCGCTCTCCGGCCACTCTCTCCCACCTTCGCAGGTGGGCGCCCGCTTCCCGGGGTGCGGACATTACTAGGGTGACGGGGAGCCCATTCGGGACACAGAGGGAGGAGGAGGAGGAGGAGAAGAGGGATGATGGTGGTGATGGTGATGGAGAAGAGGGGAAGAGCGAGGGAGGGTGTCCGCCGGGCAACCGGGCACAGCCATCAGCGGAAGCGGCATCGCTACAAGGAGAACCTTTACCTCCCGTCCAGGGGGAGGCAGCACCGACGACCACACACATGGGGACCACGGCCGCTCGGGGCGTTGCATTTGAACTCGAGGCACCGGAGGGGAAGAGGCACTAGCCCTCCTGTCGCACGGAGGCACCAAGCCCGAGCCATTAGCCATTCCACACACAAGGACCCGGCATGCAATGCCACCAGCACCAGGGTCACCCTTTCAGACACTCACACGCGAGAAGGGGCCGGCATAAGCGGCACCAGTCGATCAGGCGGGCGGTTGTCAAACAGCCCCGGGGCGCCTTCCAGCCTTCCAGCCAATCGCATGGGCGGATGTCTCACTCAGGCGCGTGCCCTGTGCATCCCGGCGAGACCGCAATCTCCCTTTAGGTCACCGCCAAACGGCCAATCAGAACTACACAAGCGGAGCCACTCCCGCCTGCGGCACTCCCATCCAGAAGGACATAACGGCCACACTGTTGCGCACGCGCGACAGCCGAGACGCTCTGTGCTCCAAACTTACAGCCCATTCACTGGGCAGGCCCTGGTCTCCATGGCTCCTTGCCTGCGGTGTGCCGCTCATGCACACGCGCACAAAGGCAGAGAGCAGTCTCATGCGATTTTTCGATCTCGACACCATCATCCCGGGCGGGGACGCAAGAGTGGCCCCCTCTCGCAATGGACTTCGCTCTTGGACAACATCAAATATGAACACACACATACACATACACACACACAGCTTGGGAGCACAGGTGGCGAAATGACCGGTCACTGACATCCTGGATGGGGAGGCAAAGCAGTGGGAGTAGCACAGCGCAATTGGAGGAGAGGCTGAGGGCACCCGCGAGCTGGACAGTTCCTCCCGTCTGATTTTCGGTCGCCGGCCGATCCTCAAGCATGGAAGAGCAGACAATCTCGAAGGCAGCCAGACACACAAAACACTGAGAGAGCGGAGCCCGACCATACACCACCCATGGAACAGACAGGCACACTCAGACAAGCACAGACAAATTGGCACACAGACACAGACACACATGGGTGGGCAGGCGCGCATTCGCTACCCCCTGCAAAAGGACACTCACTAAGTACACACATACACACGCACACACGCGCACATTGCTTGCCAGAGATAGCTGCCTGGTCGAAAGGAGATCCCGATGCGGGGCGTGGGGCATGCCAGCGGATGGACGGTCGCCACCAGGCGCCTCTCGCCCCCAGTGAGGAGGCGCAGCTGTGTGGCAAGTCGCCCAGCTGGCAGATCACTCATCTGGGAGCTTCGAGGCAGGCAAAACAAGCTGGCGTTTCCAGGGGAGGAAACGCAATGTCTGCGAAAGGCCACCCCCACATGCACATCGCCCGTGGCCTCATCCTCGTCCTCCTCTTCCGCGAGGACAGAGGGTCGACAGTGGTGTCGCACCCTGTGGAACGGGCAACCTGGAGAGGGCACACACACATTGGGGGGAGAGAGAGAGAATCGACCCCTTGAAGGCGGTCGCCCGCCCGCGGGTGCGAGAACACACGCATTTGCTCGCACACGCGCACGCCTACACGCCTACACGCCTACACGCACACGTACAGATCCACCTCATTCGGCCCGGAGGATGTCTCCAGCCGGCCACACTCACCCATCAAGGGACACCGGCAAGCCACCGGAGGGAGCAAGAGATGGAGAGGGCCTCACACAGCAGCGGCTCCTTGGGCAGACCTGCGGTGCCGCCGGGGCAGGGCGAAGAGCTCATTCCCGGCAGGTGGAGGTCAAGCGAGGACACGCTGAGGGGGCTCCAGGCCGCCGCTTGCTCTCACGCCGGTGCAGGGCCCAAAGGGTAGAGTGCGCCGAGGGAGCCGACCGAGCGTGCCAGCGCACGTTAAGGGACATGTATGTGTGCATGTGTGCATGTGTGTGTGTGTGTGTGTCGGTATGCATCTACAGCACGTATGCAGAAGATGGGCAAGTGTGCGATGCGCTTTGTCGACCTGGCCTGATCCTCAGAAGAGAAAGGAGGTGGGAGGAGGAGGGGGGGGGGGGGGGGGGGGGGATGAGGGGGCGGATGGCCTCGGCAAGCTCCCCTTGCCTCAGGGATGAGGCCAGGAGAGAGAGACCGCTCGCTGGTGGGACACGGACAAACAGCCAGGCCATGAGGGCTTGGAACTCCGCAGCGCGGCTCGACCGAGTCATACCCTGCTGCCAGAGCCGGCGGCAGGGCGGCAACGAAAACACCCACCACTCTGTCCCTGATTGGGCTCCACCGGGCGGGGAGACCTTGCCACACAGGCAGCCAGAGGAGGGCGCGCGATATAATGCAAGCTGCGATCCTCCCCAGGTTGTGTGTGTGTGTGCGCGTTCGTGTGGGTGGGGGCGGGTGGGCGCATACGTGACAGGTGGCCCGCAGCAGGGGATTTAGCGACTCGCCGAGAGAGAGAGAGAGGGACTGCGTGCGCGGTCGAGAGAAAGAGAGAGGCGCGAAACCAAAGGCAGGATGGAAGTCGGCGCACCAGCAGGAAGCAGCAAGTCAGGGAGTGGTTGGTGGCGGGCGGGCGGGCGCATCACACGCGCGCTCGCGACCGGGGGAAACTGAAAAACCGGTTATGGGGTAGGGGGAACATCCCTCCTTGAAAGCCATGTATGAAGAACCACTGGTTTTGCAAGTGGGTCCGGCTCCGCACTGCACCTGCCTCGGGCTGCCAGACTGGGCCGAGGGGGACGAGGGAGGGAGGGGGTGAGTCGATGGCGCGGGGATGGGTTGTGGAATGCATGCGAGCAGGCGGCGGGAGGGCAGGGGCGGCAACATAGGGAGGGGGCACGAACGGCTCAGGCCAAAGCCGACG
>NW_009242972.1:787710-798234 GCF_000388065.1 Fonticula alba | reverse complement strand
GGGAGGGGGGCGGGGGGCACCAACCGGCCCAGTACGGCAGTGTATATACGCCAGGATATGTTTCTCGGCATTCGACCGCCCAGAGGCCCCTGACTCCGGGGGCCGGCCCCCGCGGCGGTTTCCATGTATGTTCCCAGGAATTGGGACTGCTCGCCCCCTCCCTCCCCCCCCCCCTCGCCCGCGCTGTGGGTGCCAGGCTGGGCGTCGCTCCTGGGCCTTCGGCCCCTTGAGCTGCGGCATTCCATTCGGTCCCTTTCGCGGGCCTGGTCCTTGAGTCGTGCGGTGGAGCATGTCTCCGTGCCGCCGGCAGGTCGCCGGCCCCCGCCGCCCCCCCCCCTCTCCCGAAGGGCCGGGCCGGGCCGCCTCGTCCCACGGTTCGGCCCCCCCCCCCTGAGGCCCTCTGTTCCGGCTTGCCGGACGACAAGAGACAGCGCCCGGGGCGGTTGGCCGCGCTCGGCCTTGCGCCAGAGTTTCTCCTTTCCTCTCCCCCACCCCCGAATCGCCTCATCGCCCTCCTGGCGCCCGCTCCATTCCCTCGGCTTGTCCTGTGGGGAAATCGCGAACTCTCCACCACCGCTCCCGCCCCCCCTTCCACCCCCTGAGATCGGCACCAGTAAGTCTCTCCACTTGCTGCCTCCCTTCTCTCCCCTTACCTCTCGCCGCTTGGCAGCTTCCGTGATGTTGATCATCCCCGGTCCTTGGCTCCCTCTTCCCGCTTCCCATCAGATCTCCCCCTTCTCCCGCTGAAGTCCGACGTCTGTTCCGTCATATAATCACCCCCCCCCCCCCCTGCCCCCTCTCCCATTCCCCTCCGACTCTCTCCCTCTCTCCCCCTCCCCCTCCCCCTTCACATTTCGTGGTCGCAGCAGCTCGCACCAGCCCCACCAGCGGCACTCATGTCGCTGCCCTCGCACCTCTCCGGTTCTCCGTACGGCGACCAGGGCCAGGGCCATGGTGCCGGCCCGGTTGTTCCCCACCCCGCCGCCCCACACCTTCCCCAGTCCCGCTACCATGCCAACCAGGCACCGGCGCTGGCGCCGGCCCCGCAATACCTCCCGCAGTACCCTGGCCTCGGTGGAACGGCCCCCCCATCGCCGATGATGGTGAATGCGCCGGCCCTCGGTGCCGGAGCATCTCCCACCGGTTCTGCCGCTGCCTTCAGTAGTCCCTTCATGCCGGATGGCATGGTCGGCTCGCCCGGTCCCAATAGTGCCGGCTCCGGCAGTGCCACCGGCAGCACCAGCAGCCTCGGCCGGTCAGCCGGATCGACCAGCGGCCGTGGGACCTTGACCGAGGATCTGGCAGCCCTGGGTCTGGGCTATGGAGCTGGCGGCGGGCAGCCGACCGATTCCCCCACGCGCGAGCACTGGGTCCCGGACCAGGAGGCCCTGGTGTGCGGCGATGGCCGGGTCATTGGCGGCTGCGGGCGGACCTTCGGCCTGCTGCGGGATCGGCGCCATCATTGCCGACGTTGTGGCGGGGTCTATTGCAGTTCCTGTGCGCGGTTCCGCATTGTCCTCGATGCACAGGCCACCTTCGTGGCGGTCGATCGGCGCCTCATCGGCTCGCGCTCGGTGCCCACTGTTCGAGTGCGTGTGATGGCGGGGGTGCCGGAAGCAAGCCCATGCACGGCCAACCATCCCCTTCCTGGGCTTTGTCCTTCCCCCACTCCTCTGTCCTCCCCCCCCCTCCCCACTGCCCCCTGCACCCCTGCGCCGTATATGCTCCCCGGCGACCCTGTTCCTCTCGGCTCTCGGCTCCCCACTGACATCCGCTCGCCCACCAGTCCTGCCAGCCCTGCTATCTGGACTTCTACCGGTATATCGATGCGGCCGAGATGCTGGCCGCCCAGGCCGGCGACGCGCAATTCCTGACCAAGAGCGCCAGCTCGCTACTTTACTCGGACCCGGATCTGGTGAGCCAGTCGAGCGAGTCCTCCAGCTTCGACGCCAGCTCTGGGGCATTCCCTTCACAGCTTCCCGGTGCCGGTGCCGGGGCCGGCCGGTCCCTGTCCACCTCTTCGGCGGCGTCAGCCGAGGCGGCCATCGCCACTGCCGGCCAGTTGGCGCCAGTTCCCCTTCCTCCGATGTCCCAGCACTCGGAGGCGGCCGCCGGCGGGGCCCCCTCCCCTGCCCCCACGCCCACCGGCTCGCCGGTCCCCTTCGTGTCGACCGACCCCACCGGCGAGCAGCGCTTCTGCCTGAGCTCGAATCCCTGCTCGCCCGACTGGCCTTGCAAGGCCCACCGCGCGGATTACCCCTGCACCGCGGAGAACCCCTGTTCCTTCAGCTTCCCATGTGCCATCTCGCCGAAGTGCTCCGGGGCCGATCCGCGCGGCTTCCGCCCCCGGCGCTCGACCACGGACGTCCTCCGGTCGCTGGAGAGTTCCGAAGCTTGGTCCACGTTCTGATCCTCCCCCCCGCGCGCCAGCCTGCGGCGCAGGCCCAGGACCGATGCATGCGTGAGCACGGGGACGATGCACAGGCTGCACGTCGCCGCCCCTCGCGACTCTCCGTCCTTCCCATGATCCCCCTTCCACCGTTCCCTCTTTTCCCTGCGTTTGGGGCTTCTCTCGCTCGCTCCTCATGGACACACATACCGCCAGTTCATCGCGGCCCTGTCCCCCCCCCCCCTCCTCCCCCCTTTCAAGACCCCCAAATCGCTCGAGTCACGAGGCTGTATCATACCACCCACCTCCCCTCCGGGAAAAAAAAAAAAAGAAGAATAAAGCCCTCCCCAGAGAAGGATCCCGACTCAGGCTCATGTGTTTGTGGGTATGTGTCTGCGCGGAATGTATGTCATTGGGTGGGAGCAATGGTGAGCTCAAAGAGAGAAAGAGAGAGGCGCGCATGCGCGCGCGCGCACACACACACAGGCACACATGCACACAGAGAGATACACAAGGAGCGTGTGTTTGCCCTTGGCACCGCGCAGGTTGCTTCTCAGGGGGGGGGGAGGGGCCTTCCCTCTTGCTGGGCACCTTCGAACGACCGGGCCTTTGCGGAGGAAACCGCCGGAGAGGATACACACCGCGGGGCGCCGCGTATGGCAGCAGGTGCACATATGTCGCGGGCCACATGGTGAGCATGCATGTGTCACTCTTTAGAAGGCGGGGCGCTCCTTGGGGATGCTGATGCCAGAGTGACGGATGATGACACCGGCGGCGTAGTTGCCGGCGGCAATGCACTCCTCCACCGGGCGACCGAGGACAAAGCGGGAGATGAAGCCACCAGCGAAGGCGTCGCCAGCACCGTTGGTGTCGACGATCTCCTCCACGGGGATGAGGTTGGCCGGGTGAGAGGTGACTGTCGGTGGGCACCACACATGGGAGGCAGGGCAGCGAGGGCAGCAGCGGGAGGAAGGACCATCGAGAGAGGGGCAGAGGGCGAAATGGACACCGGGAGACTGTGAGCAAGTGCACCGGCAAGGGAGCGGGACAAGCGCGGAGAGGCGGGCGCATGGGCAAAAGGAGAGCCATCGGCAAGGGGCCGGAGGGTGTGATGTGGTGACGTACCCTTGACCTCGCCGTTCTCGGTGGTGCCGACCAGGGTCGGGTCAGCGCCCTGGGTGCAGAGGATCAGGCGGGCCGAGCCGTCGGCCTTGGGGATGTTGAGGGCAACATGGCGGACGACGTCCTCCGGGGTGAGGGCCTCGCCGGAGGCGGCAACGCCGAGAGTCTGGCCGAGAGCAAGGAACTCCGACTCGTTGCCGATCAGGATGTCGGTGTAGGGCATGAGGGCCATCAGGGGCTCGGTGAAGAACTGAGGGATGAAGGGGGCCGACAGGTTGAGCATGAAGGTCTTCTTGCGCTCGGAGCTGTCCTTGGCCACCAGCATGGCGGTGTCCGGAGAGACGGTCAGGAAGAAGCCAGACACGAAGCGGAGCTCGGCGTTGTGGACGATGTCCAGGTTCTCCTGGCACTTGAGGTGGTCGATGTTGAACTTGTTGGCGGCGCCGAGGTTGGTGACCATGGAGCTGTTGGGAGGAGCAGCGGACCGGGGAGGAGGGAAAAGGACAGCGGGGGGGGGGGGGGGGGGGGGGGGGGGGGGGGGGGGGGGGGGGGGGGGGGGGGGGGGGGGGGGGGGGGGGGGGGGGGGGGCCGGGGGAGGGAGAAATGCATGGGGACAGAGCCCCGGGGTGATGACGAACCGGTTGAGGCCGTTGATCAGGACGGCGCAGGTGCCGGTGGGGGTGCCGTCCTCGATGACCTGGTAGCGAGTGAGGACACCGTCGGAGGTGGCCACGCGACGGAGGGTCTCACCCTGGGTGTCGTTACCGACACCACCGAAGAAGGCGGTGCTGTCGGGGTTGTCCGGGAGCATCCACTGGGCCACACGGATGGAGTTCTGGGTGGCACCGCCAGCGATGTGGAACATGTCGGGCATCTTGGCGACCTCCTCGTAGCTACACCGGCGAGGAGAGGGAGTCAGCAGGCAGGCAGGCGGGAGGGAGGCAAGGCGGAAGGGCAGGGGGGTGGGGGGAACGAACATCGGCATGTGCTTCTCCTCGGCGAGGATGGCATCGTTGGACTTCAGGTCATACTTGGCGAGGAAGGCCTCGTCGACAATGACGGGGGGTGGGGGTGGGGAGGTGGGTAGGGGGGGGGGGGTGAGAGGGGGGTGGGGGGTGGGGGGGGGGGGGGGGGGGGGGGGAGGGGGATGCAGCAAACGGCGACAAAGCAGGCGCGTGTGTGGGTGGGTGGGTGTGCGGCAAGGAGGCCACACCCTGGAGCCGTATGCCCGCTGGCCGGATTGCTTTGTACCAACATGTTGACGGGCGGATCTGCTGTTGTCATGCGGCGGTGGCCGTGCGCATGCCCACAAGCACGCCTTCCCTCGCGGCCCGCAAAGTGCGTCTCACCAGAGACTTGGCACGCCCGGGGGCCCCGGCGCTACCCTCGCCCTCGCTGCCGCCGCCCCCCCCCCCCCCCCCCCCCCGCGGGGGGGACATGAAATTGCATTTCCCATGTTTGGACGCCAAGCATGATCGATTGTGCCCCGCCGCGCCCCCGGGCCTGGCCACGAAAAGCAGCTGGCCCATTCGGCGGGGCCCGGGCAATAAATGCACCGGCGCCCCCGCCGACAGCCAAACCCTTTTGCCCTTCCCATGCGTCTACACGCGTGGTCGGGGGGGGGGGGGGGGGGGGGGGGGGGGGGGGGGGGGGGGCCGTGGAGCTGGAGGGGGGGGGGGGGGGGGGGGTGGGGGGGGGTGTGGGTCGTTGTTGTGGGGTGTGTGTGCTGGGGGTGGGGTGTGTGTGGGGGGGGGTGGGGTTGGTGGGGGGGGGGGGGGGGGGGGGTGGTGGGGGGGGGGGGGGGGGGGGGGGGGGGGGGGGGGGGGGGGGGGGGGGGGGGGGGGGGGGGGGGGGGGGGGGGGACCTGGAGCACAGCCCCGAGAGAGGGGTGCAGGCGTGGGTGCCCGCATGCACCAACCTGCCCCCCGCAGGCGCAGACGGGGGTCCCACCGCCGCCTGGGTCGACTCGCAGGACCCGGCCAGCTGCTGGCCGCGCGCGCTGCTCTACCCCCGTGGGGTCATGGGATATGCGCGGCACGTGATGCCCACATCAATTCGCACTCCTCCAGATCGCATCAGACAGCCGGGTGGCTTCGGCGCACTCGGCCACGTCGTGCACGCGGAGCAGCAGCGGCCGGTCGGCGTCGTAGCGCGCGTCGCCAGCACGATCGGCCGCAAACCGGCCCAGCAGTGCACCCACCAGAGACGAGCAGGCGGCGGCAGTGAGCAAGACACGCTCCTGTGTGAGGGTGGAAAATGGCAGCGATGGGGGATTAGCAGGTCTTCAGGCTGACGGCAAGGGGAGAAGGGGAGCAAGCGGGAGGGGGCCGCGTACATGTGGCTCGCGCGGGACAACCGACGCAAGGAAGCCCTTGCGCGAGGGGCCGGCGAAAACCGGCATCCCTCGGAGGTCTGGGGCACGGGAAAAGAGTCAGGCTAAGTGGAACGGCAGAGGCATGTGACAGGGAATGACACCCCCCCCCCCCACACACACACAAACAGCCCCCGTTCTCGGCAGGGGGTTTCGGCCTGTGGTCCGGCCATGGTCGAGGACGTACCATGCTCCAAGCCGGCAGGGAGGTCGGCCACCTGGCGAATCAGACGGAGGGAGTCGGCCGGAGTTTTGGCAAAGCCAAGGCCCGGATCCACCAGGATATTCCACCGGGGAACACCGGCCTCGATGGCTGCACGGACGCGACTCGCCAGCTCGGAGCTGGGGTTCCCGTCCCCCTGGCACATGTCAGCAGGGGCACATGGCGGGGAGCTGGGGAAAAGGGAAAGAAAGAGCGAAAGGAGGAGAGCAGGCAGCGAGAGGCAAGAGACGGCACGCACGCCACCCCGCGAACCACGCCGCCCTGGGCCGAGTAGTCCTTCATCTCGGCGCTGGTCATGGTGGCGGTGTCGCCACGAACGTGCATCAGCACGATCGGAATGTTGAGATTGGCGCACAAACGCAACATGCCGCCGGGGTCGCGGGGGGCGGCCTCCTCGCCTGGCAAGGCCAGCCCACCGGCGCCACCGGACACATCGTTGATCAGGATGCCACCGGCATCGAAGGCCTCCCTCTCGAAGGCCCAAACACCGCGGACCACGCGCTCGGCCACCGCCGGCCGGTAGGTGTCCAGCGACAGGGGGGCCCGGATGCCGGCCTGGCGCAGGCGCACGCACGACGACAGCAAGCGCTCGGCCTCCACGTCGGCGGGAATCTCCACAGCCCCCGGCCGAGTAGACTGAGACCCAAGGTCCAGGATGTGAGCACTGGGAGTCGCATCGGGTGAGTCAGTGAGACCGGCCTACTGGCAAAGAGCAAGAAAAGCCCGTGGAAAAGAGAGGGAGAGAGAAGAGCGGGAGAAAAGAGCGAGAGAGAAGAGCGGGAAAAAAGAGCGAGAGAGAGAGAGAGAGAAAAAAAAAGAGCGAGAGAGAGCGAGAGATCAAAGTGGCGAGGAGGAGAGGGGGGCAGGCGTAGCTAGACAGCAGGCAGAGGCCGATGGAGGAGAGCCCACTCGGCGAAATGGCCTGAAGAGGAAGGGACGTACCCCTGGTCGAGCATGCTGCGGGCCAGCCCCTCGACCCGATCGAGGTCCAGGCCAGTGCCGGCAGATGCCACAAGATGCTCACCGGGCGCCGTGCTAAAGGAGTCGGGTGTCAAGTTGAGGATGCCCACGGTCAAGGTGTGGGCGCCATGCGGCACCAGCTGGCCTCCACGGCCAAAGCTGTACACCCGCGGTGGGAAGTCACTGGAAGGAGGAAGGGGGAAAAGGCCCGGCAGCAGCCCGCACACAGCATGCCCACCAGCGTGTCAGCGGGAGGTGTTAGTTGGTGCAGATGAGCATGCGGCAAATTGAAGATCGGTGGGTGGACGAGCAGAGGACAAAGCCAGCCACGCACCGAGCAGGCAGCTGGGCCAGCATTTCGGCCACCGTTAGGCCATTGACTGGGTGCACGAAATCCGGGGCGATGCTACGGTCCAGGGTGGCATGCGATGGTGAGAAGAGGGCCCGGCGTGGAAGAGCTGCCGTCGCTCATCGCGGAGGCAGGCGTCGGAGGAGAAAAAGACCCCCAACAAACAAGGACGGAGCACGCACTCCATCAGAGGCCGGAGAACAAACTCGCGCTCCGGAATGCCAGCGTGTGGAATGGTGAGGAACCCTCCGCCGAGGGCCGACGCCCGGGCAAGGGCATCATCGGCCGCCGGTCCGGGGGGTGCTCCCTTGGAAAGGGCCTCGGCTTCCAGGCGGACCGTGGCGTCGCCGTAAAAGAGGATGTCCAGATCGATCGGGCGTGGGCCATTCCGGACATACACCAAGCCATCAAGGGCGCCCCGGTCGATGGCCACGTCAATTTCCACCGGCGACTCGGCGGCCACAATGCTGCCGCAGGGAGCCGGCCGGCCGAGGGCCACCTCGATGGCCTTGCAAGCGCGTAGCAGCGCCCGCGGCGTGAGAGTTGTGGCGATCTATGTCGGGCGCGCGGAGGGTAGAGAGAGAGGGAGAGGGAGAGGGAGAGAAAGAGGGAGAGAAAGAGGGAGAGGGGGAGAGGGAGGGGCATGGCCATGTCAGTGACAGGGGGAAGTGCCTCTTTTCCGAGCCCGGGTGTCATTGGGCGTCGGGTGTTGGCCGATGAGGAGCGATCTATGCATGAATGTATGCGCGCGCGTGCTTGTGTTTGTGTTTGTGTGTGTGTGTGTGTGCGTGTGCACGAGCGCGAACCTTGAGAGCGGCATTCAGGAAGGCCGGCTGATCGGTCACATAGGCCGGGGGCGTCTCATACAAGAAGGAGGTGTCCAGCAGGCGAACACCATCGATGCGCCGCAGGGCACGCACGGCCTGCATGGTGATCCGATGGAAAGGGATGCCGCCGGGGCGCCACCAGGAGCCGCATGGTCAGCCGGACCTCCCTCAGGGAGTGGAAGGGGCCCATACCAGGGGCCCACGACGCTCTTCCGATCTCGTCTCATACAAGAAGGAGGTGTCCAGCAGGCGAACACCATCGATGCGCCGCAGGGCACGCACGGCCTGCATGGTGATCCGATGGAAAGGGATGCCGCCGGGGCGCCACCAGGAGCCGCATGGTCAGCCGGACCTCCCTCAGGGAGTGGAAGGGGCCCATACCAGGGGCCATGAGAGGCGCGCATTGGGGAGCAAGTGCCAGGCGGCCGTGCGGGCGTGTGCGCACCTCGAAGAGAAATTGCGACCGGTCGCCGATATTCCCACCGATGGCCAAAAAGCAGACCACCTCCTCGGAAGGAGCCGGGCTGGCGTCGGAAAGCGCGGCGCCCAGAGAGCGCGCCGGACGGTCCAGGCGTCGAGTGGCCGACACGGCTGCGCAATCAGCCGCCGGCAGGGCGATGGGAGATCGGAAGAGCACACGTCCAAAAAGCAGACCACCTCCTCGGAAGGAGCCGGGCTGGCGTCGGAAAGCGCGGCGCCCAGAGAGCGCGCCGGACGGTCCAGGCGTCGAGTGGCCGACACGGCTGCGCAATCAGCCGCCGGCAGGGCGATGGGCTTGCCAATGTCCACGGTCAGGGTCTCGGCCTGCAGGGGAGCCGACTGGCCGAGGGACACCCGGCCAGAGGTGGCCCGGATGCGCTCCTCCAGCTGCCCGATGACCACGGTGACCAGGGCCTCCAGCGTGCCGAAGGAGCTGGCAGCCATGGTGGCCACCGCCGCGGCACAGAGATCCCCCAGCCGCGAAACATCGGCCGAGGCCCCGCCGCACGCCGACCCCCCAGCCACCGGGGCCAGGTGCAGGTCAAAGCTGAGCAGGATCGGCTGGGGCGCATGGCGCTCATACTCGCGGAGGCCGATCACAGCCGCCACGCGCACGTCGCACACCCGAGCCGAAAGGGACCTTTTCGGCCAAAGGGGAGACAGGCAATGAAGGGGTGTTAGTCCGTGGGGTCCCCGGGCCGGGAAAGGGCGTGCATGTGCGCATTCAGGTGCGCGTGCATGCCAGCTGGACGAGGAGGGAGGGAGGAAGGGAGGGAGGGAGGGAGGGAGGAAACGAACTGCACGACCGCCGGGCCACCATCCGCAGGGAGGGCCATCACACAGCGGACTTCCAGCATATCGGCCAGGAGGAACGGACGCTCGACATGCAGCGTGACTTCCGCACGCGAAGCAGGCCCCCCGACAATGCGCCCATGGGCTCCAAGTAGGAGCTCCGCCACGCCAATGGCCAGCTCAATCGGCGATCTATCAGAGGGAGGGGGAGAGAGAGAGAGAGAGCAGGGGTTAGGAGCCCGGGGGAAGAGGCACGGGGGGATATCGCTCGGTCCCGGGGCCGGGAGTGCATACCCGAAAGACTCGGTGCGCAGGTGCGCGCGCACTTGCTCCGACGCCGCGGAGTAATCCACGCTCCGAGCCAGCGAGTGGTCGTCCAGCAGGTGCCCCGGGGCCCCGTGCAGCGGCCGGAGGTCCACATCCAGCGCGAAGGACACCCGAAGGAGGGATCCAATGGCCGCTTGGTCCCAGGGATTGGCCATGCAAAGGACCGGGCCATCCGGGCGCAGGCGGGAGACCGTCACCCGGTCGGGAGATGCCACAGCGGAGGGAGACATGTGGCTCACGGGGATGAGGGAGCGGGGAGGCAGGGGGGGGGGGGAAGAGACGGAATGCGAGGTGGGCCAGGGGGGAAGGGAGGACAGTGTGCCGGCGACCGTGCGCAGCACACGCCTCAGTCTGGGTTCTTTTGCGTGAGACTCCCTCCGTCCCCTCCTCGCGTGGGAGGGGTGCCTTGTGGGGGGGGGGTCGGGCGATCTGTGTCGCATCCCCCGGTCCCGCCAGCGGCCCGTGGGGGGGGGGGGGGGGCAGGGGGGGGGGGGGGAGTGCCCAGCGTGCATGCATAGGCATCCTCTCACCGGGGCGGGGGGGGGGGGGGGGGAGAGGCGGGGGGGGGGGGGGGGGGGGGTAGAGCAGACAGGCAAACAGGTATTACATCGCCCGGGGGTCAGTCAAGCGAGCTCCATCGTGGGGAATCCCGCCCCCGGCCCCGGGGCCTGCGGACCTGAGCCG
>NW_009242972.1:785976-787010 GCF_000388065.1 Fonticula alba | reverse complement strand
CGGTCCCTCCCTCCGCCTTTCCGTCTGCCCTTCGCGCTGACCTCCGTGTCTCCACTGCCGCCCCGTGTGCCTGTGCCGCCCGGTGCATTTCCCCCCGGTCCGGCCGGGCTCCAGCCTCCTTCATGTACAATGTCAGCCGCATTGTCATTCCGTACTCGGTTTTCTTCCTCCTCATGCCCGGGACAACGATCTGGACCGCGCGCGCGCTGACCGCCTCCTCTCGAGACACCGCGCGCAGCATGCGGGCCCTGCTCGAGGCGCCGGCCGCCCTTGTTGAGGAGCACCCCTCAAAGGAGGCGGAGGCGGGCCCGGCCCATGGGAGCCCCCTGCAGATGGATCTCGGGGCCGGGCTGGCGGCCGAAGACCCGGCCGTCGACACCGCCGCCGTTGATGCCTCGGCCGCCATTTCCGCCCTCGAGGCGGCCTCCGACATGGGCTCTGTCCTGGCCAGCACCACGGCCACTTCCGTCACTTCGAGTCCCATCGCCGAGTGGATCGCGGCACGGGGCGGCATCGAGGCCCTCTTCCGTGCGCCGAATGCCCACCTCCGCCGGCTGGAGTCCCGGCTCCAGGAGTGGAATGTGTCTTCGGCGGCGGGCGCCTCTGCGGCTCGTGACCAGTCCAAGTAGGCATGTGAGCCCGGAGAACGCCATTCCGCAAGAATATCATAACTCGCCGATCGCCGATGTGCCGGGGTTTCCCGGGCCCCAGGGTTTTGTGTCACATGTTCCTGCCGTCTGATATCGCGGGGATGTGGTTTGTCCGCAGGCTGGTCCCCCTTCCCCCCCCGCCCAGGTCTCGGTTAGCTGGGGCGGGGGGGGGCACAGGACGCGGTCCCGGTTGTGGTGGTGGTGGTGTGTGCGGTGTGGCGCGAGTGCAACAGGGTGTGGCGGGGGCGGGTAGACGCACGCCTCGGGGCAAGATCGTAAGTGTGTGTCCGGCACTCAGCCGGCTATTCTCCGTGACGGGTGCGCCCGCAAGCCACCAGGGAGGGGGGGACATGTTGACTGGGCTGCGTGGGCCGGGCCGCAAAG
>NW_009242972.1:775789-785966 GCF_000388065.1 Fonticula alba | reverse complement strand
GGGGGGGGGGGGGGGGGGGGGGCGGAAGAAAATAATGCCCCACCAGGCACGCAACAGAGCCGGCGAGGCCCAAAGGCGCGAGGGGCCGCCACCCGACCACGTACTTGCACAGGCCGACCGCGCAAACGCCCGTTTGCGGGCCGAAGGGGATCCCCCGGGCCGCGAAGGGGCCCCCCTGCTCGGCAGCCACCTCCCAAATCTGGGACACCGGCTCGCGCAGGCTCACCACCAAATCCACACTCCCACGACCATGGTCGAGGTCCAGCAGATAGTCCGAGGCAGTTGCATCGATGGGGGATTCGTCGACATCGCGCCGAGGCCCGGCCGTCGGTTCGCCGCCCACCGACAGCTCCATCCAGGAAAAGCGGTCCAGATGCCCGGGGTACAGCGGTCCGATGGCCAGCATCGATCGCGACAGGGGGACCCGCCAGGGGAGCCCATTGCTCAGGGACCAATGGGGGCGGACAATCAACAGGACATCCAGATCGAAGGCATCGGCGATGGACTCGGCCACGAGGGTGATTGCGCTCGAGCCTGGGCAGCAGGATGGCCGGCAAGCGGCCGCGCATCGAGGGGGAGAGCCCCCATGGGCAAGCGGCAGTCGGATGGGTGAACATTCCGTCGGGCGAGACGCAGCCAGAGGAGTGCCCTGCTCGCGCCTCCCTGTGAAGAGGACAGAGGCGAGGAGGGGAAGCAAGCGGCCGCGCAAGATGAGGAAGAAAAAAAAACAAAACCCCACCCGGAGACCCATCGTACTGGTTGATGTTGCCGAAGTTTGGGGCACGCCAACCTCGCCGGACAGCCAGTGGTCGATGGCCGCCTCGACATCGCCCAGAAGCGAGGAGGTCATGAGGAGCGCCGGATCCGAGTGGTCGACCACTTGGAGCCATGCGTTGGATTGCAGAAAGGAGGTGGAAATGTTCCCGGCCAGCGGGTCGGGCGCCTGGCGGCCCAGCGGCGGAGCAGTCACCATGTGCGCGGACACCACGCGCAGGTAGCCCCGGCAGCGAGCCTGATGAATGAGGCCAGACCCCGGAGCGCTGGAGGCCGGCCCACAGACGGCATTCGCCGCGGACTCCATGGCATGGTGCAGTGCCAGGCGGGTGAACTGCGAGGCGGAATGCCGGCCAAAGACACACAGGAGGGTGAGAACCGGGGGGGGGGGGGGGGGGGGACACCAAGGAGGGGGAGACAACAGCACGGCGAGCGAAGGCATGACACATGTACACGGACGCACATCGCCGATGTTTTGCAGCTGGAGGGAGGAGGGGGCCCCGGGGCTGGCATTGGCGCGAAGGCGCTCCGCGGCCAGGGATGCATATGCATTGCGCACATGCTGCAAGCCGGTGGTGGGTGGACCGGGGCGCGGGGCGCGACCGAGGACAGGGCATTCGGCCTCGGCCAGCACCCGACGCAATACCAATTCCAGGAGATGCATCCGCTCCAGCAGATGCCCGAGGCCGGCCAGCAGATCGGTGGTGGTGGCTTCGGCCACGCCGGGGGCCGGGGACAGGGCCGCATGCTCGGCCACGGGCCCCAGGCCCAGCTCCTCGCACGCGGCAGCCGACAGGCCCAGCTCCAGACAGTGCTCATCCAATGGCAAGCCCCCGACCGCGGGAAGCCGGCAGGGGGGGAGCCCGCCAAGGACCCCGGCCCGGGCTGGCGGGGCATGCTCGGCCAGGGGCAAGCCCGGCAACAGCAGCAAGCTCGGGTCGATGGGCAGCGCCAGCAGGCCGAGAATCGACGCAACCAAATGATCGGTGGTCGTGGCTCCGAGAGGCTGAGGGACCTGCTGCGGGGCCGGGCTGTCTGGGGGAGACCCGGCGGATCCCGGCGGGGCCATGCGCCGGATGAGCCCCGGTGCCAGGCGATCGGCCGCCAGCGTGCAGGTGGTCAGCCGGTCGGCCAGATCCACCAGAGGCAGGAGTCCGGCCCCGAGCAGAGCATCCGGGATGAAGGCCTCATGCAGGTGTCGGCGGACGCTCGGCTCCAGGCCGGGGCATTGGTCCAGCGCGTCGGCCAGAGCCTGGTGTGCGTCGGCCATTTCGTCGGCCCGGGCCTCGGTGACCCAGCGGCGAGGGAGGCAACGCGAGTGGGATTCGGGCGGGAGGGCGAAGGGGAGGGCGACAAAAGGGCGGGATGGAAAAAGACGCTGGGGAGGGAGGGAGGGAGGGGGGGGGGAGGAGAAGGCGGAGGAGGGCGCATCTTGGGGACTCCCCTCCGGAGGCCATTCAGGCCACTTGGGAAAAATAGATGGCCCGGATCCGCGCGGTGGAGGGTGGATCCGGGCCCATGGTCGAGAGGTTCGGCCCCGGCCGCCCGGCATCGCTGTTTGTGTTGTGCCCGCCCTTCCCCCGCTCCCCGCCCGCCCCTCTCGATCGGGGCGGTGTTCTTCCTCCCCGTCCCCCCGGGTGCCCGGGGCGCATACCAGGCCCGGGTCGGCCCGCCACCCCCGGGGTGACGGACCGGCCAGGACGGCAGGCCCAGCCATTCATGCCACGGTGGGAGGAGCGCGGTCGCCCCCCATGGGCGCGTGATCATGAGTGCTCTTGTTCGGCGGCAGATGGGCCCCGCGTTACAGACGAGGATGCGTATTTTTGGTTGGAGTCCGGCCCCTGGCCCGGAAGGGGGAGGGACCGGCAGGCCAGTCGGACTGGCACGTTTCGCACATATGCACAGGCGCGGCCAGCCTCCCGAGGTGCCGGGCCCCCCCCCCCTCCCCCGAAGAGGGGATGATTGACCGAGGGGCATCGCCCGGGGCCGGGGGCGGGGTGTCATTCACCCTGCGTCTGGCCGAGCGGATGGGGGATTGCGTCTTCTTTTTTCCCCCCCCCCCCTCCCTCGAGGATGCTGCGCGCCCGTCAGCACCGGAGCCTACAGCGGCAGCAGCAGCGGCAGCAGCAGCAGCAGCAACCGGGGGGGCGGCGGGCTGTTTCAGCTGGGAATGCAGGAAGGTGATTCCTCGGCCGGGGGGGGGGGGGCGCCGCCGGCGAAGCGCGGGTGTCAGGCGCAAGGCCCTGGCTCTCGCCCGGCGGCTTGGCCCCGGCCATGGGCCGAAAAGTGCATGTGCGAAAGTAGACCAGGCGCGCGCCCTGCCCGGGGCCGGCTTCTCAGCATGGCCCGGCCCGGGCCGGGAACAGGGCCCAACCCGGCTCGGCCGCCGGACCCGGGCAGGGCCCGGCATCTTGACCTGCCCCCCTCCCCGCCCCTCTCGACGGTGTGCCGGTCCCCCTGCCAGTCTGAAGGGGCTTCCATTTTCCGCCCACCATTCCGGCAGGTGGCAGAAGATCGCCCAGGCCGGATGCATGGACACACACCCACACACGCATGTGGGGACACATGCACACCGACGCGCAGGAGCGGCCGGGCCAGCGGCCGCCCCTGGGAGTTGGGGTCGCGCGGGGTGGCCGTCTGGCCGTCCTCGATGCGACGGCGGTGGCTCGCCCCCCCCCCCCCCCCCCCCCTGCCTGAACCCCGGTCAAACTCGCATCCCTGTCCAAGATGAGCCAGCGGAACAGCCCCTCCGTCAGTGCCTCCCCTTCGATGACCGACATGGACAAGAAGGCCGAGTCCTCGGCGCCGTCGAAGAACTCGAAGTTCGTGTCGCCGACCACCGGTCTCCCCTTCCCGGACTATGCGGTGCGTCTGCGCCACAAGTCGGTGAGCACCTTCTTCGATGAGCTCGACAACTCGATCATCGTGCAGCCTCCCAAGATGGACCCCCAGCTGGATGCGCCGAGCCAGTCGCGCATGGTCATCACCGCGGAGAAGCCGCGCCAGGCCATCGAGCTGCTGGACCAGTTCCTGGTGCGCTTCCTCCCCACCGTGGAGGACGTGTCCTGCCTGATGGAGCACGGGCCGATCATGTTCATCGCCGGTGACGCGCTCTTGCTGTGGGTGCTCGAGCACCGGTCCGTCAACATGAACTTCGGCGGGCAAAGCCTCCACGCGGTGCGCGCCTTCGAGAAGGAGCTCCAGTTCATGCTGGAGACCCTGCCCTACTCGCTGGCCAACAATGTGGTCTTCAGCGACTGCCTGGCCAATGCCTGGGCCGCCATCTCCCCGGCCCACATGGCCCTGCGCGAGACCCTGATCAAGCATCTGGAGCTGCTCCAGGGCCAGCCCATTGGCGATCCGGCTGATGATGACTCGGACGACGACGAGGAGTCCGACTCGGACGACGACGAGGAGTCCGACTCCGACAACGAGGGCAAGCCCGCCAAGGCCGGCGCCCACGCCAAGCCGCTGTTCCCCTTCACCGTGCTGAAGGTCAACTCGCTGGTGGCCTTCTCCCAGGTGTTCCCGGCCAACCAGGCCGACTCCATCTTCATCCTGCCGCGTGTTTTCCCCGCGTCCCTGGCGTCGCAGCTGGCCCCGGCCGGCGCGCCCGGCATCGAGGCTTACTCGCGCCTGCTTGCCGCGGCCGCCATTCACGGCCAGTCCAACGTCCTGTGCGTCATCCGTCGACACTCCCTGCCCCCCCCTCGCCTTGGCTCTCGGCCCCGGCCTCTTGGTCCTGCTCCCTCCTCTCGCCCTTCCCCGATCAGCCCCACATCGCTGACCCCCCATTGGCCATTCCACCTCTCCCATGCGCTCGGCACTCCAGCTTCTATGAGACCCTCGAGCAGCGCCGCCCGCGTGTCTTCGCCTCGGCCATCCTGGTTGCCCGCATGGCCCTGTCGGATGTCACTCTGGACCTGGCCTCCTTCGACCAGGCGGTCTTGCGCTTCTTCCCGCCGGCCCCGGTGGCCAAGCCGGCCGGCCTCCTGACGGACTTCCATCGGGATCTGGCTCTCGGCCGGGACACCCGTCGGTGGGTGGTCTCCTCGCTGGCCGTGGCCTCGCTCCTGCGGACCAAGCTTCAGGCCGGCGCCGGTGCCGGGCTGGAGCTGCTCTTCGCCCGGGCCTTTGTCATCCACACGGCCATGATTTCCCTGCTGCCGGTGACCGTCCGCTCGGTGACCTACAGCCAGCCCGAGCCCAGCCTGGTGGCCTTCATCCAGGACCTCTCGGCATTCTTCGCCCCGGCGCTGGCTGCCTTCGAGGCCGATCTCGATGAGGACGAGTATGATGCGTCGGATCTGCGCGGCTTCGAGGCCGGCCTGGCCGACTGGCTGGATGGGCGCCTGCTGCATGCGGTCCTGCATGCGCTGCTCCTGGCCCCGGCCGATGCCAAGCTGGAGGCCGTCCTCGGGAAGAAGCTCCTCCGCACGGTGGCCAGCCTGCTGTGGACCAATGTCCTGGCCCTGGCCGGGCTGGATGCCGCCAAGCATCCTCTGCTTCCCGGCGTGCCGGACGGCCTGAACACCAGCCAGCTGCTGGCCGCGCTGGACACCAGCCGCGCCACTGTCAGCCAGGCGGACCCGACCCTGCTGGGCTCGTATCGGTCTCAGAATACCGCCATTGTGGACATGCTGCCGGTCATCGAGGAGGACCTGGAGGCCGCGCTCAAGGTGTCGGCCGACGGATCGCCCGCCTCCGGCGAGGCCGAGGATGACGAAGCCGCCGCCAATGACGACGATGACGATGAGGAGGATGCCTCCGACGAGGAGGAGGAGGAGGAGGAGGAGGACTCCGAGGCCGAGGAGTCCGATGATGAGGAGTCCAACGCCGAGGCCGGCCCGGTGAAGCTTTCGGCTCGGCATCGCGACCGGATGGCCGCCTTCGCCAAGCGCATGGCCGACTCGCTGGCCGGGCAAATCCCCAAGACGCGCTTCCTGCTGAACCGCCAGGGTGGCGAGCGCACGCACACCCCCTCCACTCGCCGGGTGCCGACCTTCTCGCTGGTGGACCTGCAGAAGGCCTGGGACCGGTGGCGCCTCCGGTCCACGGTGGAGACCCGCAATGTGGACACCCGGCAGAAGGCCCTCATCGTGCTGGAGGTCTTCAATCAGCTGCGCCTGTGCCTGCAGCTGGATTCGGACTCCGCGCGGCAGATTTCCCGCGACGACCGCCGTGCCATCCTGGCCATCGTGCACAATGGTGGCGAGGTGTTTGCCCACATGGCCGAGGACATGTCGCGCCTGCTGCGCATTGCGCCCCTCACCTCGGAGCCCATCAGTGGCCTGGTCATCCAGCCGGACCTGTGGACCATCCAGATGCGCTTCCTCGGGCCGGAGATGCCGCGGCCCAACAATGTGGCCGATCCGCGTGTGCCCTTCCGGCCGGACCCCTGGCAGCGCGACCTGCTGGACCTGGTTGACCGCGATGAGTCGGCCCTGGTGGCGGCTCCCTCCTCTTCCGGGAAGACTTTCATTTCGTACTACTGCATGGAGAAGGTCCTGGCCGAGAAGGATGACTCGGGCATTGTGATCTTCGTGTCGCCGACCAACCCCCTGGCCAACCAGGTCCTGTGGGAGGTGCAGGCACGCTTCGACAAGCAGTATGACGATCCCTCCCGGCGCCTGGTCGGTATTGGTACCGTGCAAATCCGCCGGGACATCCTCACTTCGCAGATTGTGGTCCTCACGCCGCAGATCTACGAGGAGTTCCTGCTGTCCACCAAGCCGGCCATCCAGGACTGGGCCAAGCGCATTCGCTATGTCATTTTCGATGAGGTCCACTCGATCCACTCGCCGGAGGGCAGCACCTGGGAGCGTCTGCTGCTGCTGACGCACTCGCCCTTCCTGGCCCTGTCGGCCACCATCAGTAACCCGGAGAGCATGCGCTCCTGGCTGGACACCGCGCACAAGGCCTCCGGCCGGCCGGTGCGCTTCATCCACACCAAGTACCGCTTCAATGACTTGAAGAAGTCGGCCTTCATTCCGGACCTTTCCAACCCGGAGGCCGATCCGATTGTGCCGCTGCACACGCTGGCCATGTACTCGCTGGAGGAGCTCCGTAGCCAGGCCATGCCGGATGACATTTACCTGTCGCCGGATGAGGCCCTCGAGCTGTACTTGGCCGTGTCGCGCGTGCTCCGGAACAATGCCTTCAGCGAGCGCTTCCTCCCGTCGGCCTACTTCGCCGGGGAGCACATCATCACCCGTGACATGGCCCTGCGGTATCAGGAGGATTTGATGGCGGTCTTTTCCAAGCTCCTGCGCGGGGTCACCTGCACCGAGCGCGGCCCGCAGGCGATCTTCGAGTTTTCCGGCCACGCGGAGTTCCTCCTCAGTCGCCATGTTCTTGGCCGGATCAAGGAGGCGGTCGATGTGGTGGACGCCGGCCGGGGGATGCTGGCCCTCCGGTCGCCGGCTGGGTCCGGTGTTTTGATGGTGGCGGTCCGTGCGCCGACCACCCCCTCGGACAGCAAGGGCCCGCGGCCGAACTTGCGCCAGGTCCTGAAGGCGGCCGTGGCCGCCGTGCGGGACACCCTGTCCACCGTGGTGGATGATGTGCTGGCGGTGCTGCGCCACACGCGTGATGAGATTGACCGCCGTGTGGCGCTCTTCCATTCCGAGCGTAGCCTGGCCCTGTCGGATGAGCAGTTCCTCCAGCAGAATGTCTATGCCCTGGTCCGGCACCTGCACCAGGCGGACATGGGCCCGATCATTGTCTTCACCTTCTCGGTGGAGCGCTGCCGCGCTCTCTTCCAGCTGACGGTCGAGGCGGTCATGGCCGCCGAGGAGGTGGACCGCGAGTCGCCACGCTTCAAGCGCATGTTCCGCAAGGCCGAGCAGGAGGAGCAGGCGGCTCGTCGTGCGCGCGATGCCACCGAGCGCAAGAGCACCACCCCTCGGCGCGATCGCGAGGAGGAGGACCTCCCCCACCCGGAGGACGAGCAGAAGGAGCCCACCCTCACGGTGGAGGATGTGGAGCACATGGTCCGCGAGCGTCACTCCTTCCTGGGCCACAATACCGACAACCTGCGCCAGGCCCTGGCCTCCATGCCGCGGGCTGCCAACCAGAACCGCATCCTCACCTATGGCCTGGAGCGGGGCATCATCATCCACCATCGTGCGGTTTCCTCCAACTATCGTACCCGGGCGGAGATGCTCTTCCGCCTGCGTGAGGCGCGTCTCATCTTTGCCACCGGTACGCTGGGTCTCGGCTTGAACATGCCGGCCAAGACCGTGGTCTTTGCCGGTGAGTCGCTGAACCTGGATGCGCTGAACTTCCGCCAGCTGGCCGGTCGTGCTGGGCGCCGTGGCCTGGATCGCGAGGGCAATGTCCTGTTCTTCGGCCTGCCCATGCACCGGATGCGTTCGCTCATGTCCCGGCCGATTCCGCCCTTCCTGCCGACCAGCGTGGTGGACACCCCGTCGCTGGTGGCCCTGACCCAGCTGGCGCAGTCGTGCGTGGACAATGGCGACAGCGAGCGCTACGAGCAGGTGGCCCAGGGCATCGACCGGGTCCTGCGCCACTCGATGCTGGTGCACAAGAACCCGGCCCTGGCCCCGGAGCATGCCTACCTCTTCTGGTTCCAGCTGCAGATGATGCGCCAGACGCGCATGCTCAACACTCGCGGCCTGCTGACCCCGGTGTCGGCCATGGTCATGGCCCAGCCGACCGTCGGGTCGGGCCCCATGGTGCTGCACTACCTGCTGGAGCACCACCGGCCGGTGCTGGAGCGCGCCGCCGCCACCAAGACCGACGGTGTGTCGGAGCTGTTTGTCCTGCTGGCGTACCTGTTCGAGCAGCGGTCCATCGATTCGCAGATGGCCAGCCCGGCCCCGACCAGCCAGCCGGACAAGCGGGCCAATTCGCCGAACCTCTGCCTGCCGGCCCTGTCGGAGTACATCACCTCGGCCCTGGATTCCTTCAACGATCTGAGCCTGCGCACTGCGTCCACCTTTGTGTCCAGCATCGTCGTCCACTCGGAGTCTGCCGAGGAGGAGTCCGTTGACCCGGATGCCTGGTGCGTGTTTTCTTTTGGGGCTTCTTTTTTTTTTTCTGCTTGCCATGCCTTCCTCCTCCGCCCGCCTGTGTTTGGGGCTTCCTCGCTCGCCACGCGCGCCCCCCCCCCATGTGCCTTGCCTTCCCCCATCGCCTCTCCGTCATGATGCTGACTTCTTCCTCTCTTGGCTGCGGGGGCATGTCCCCTCCTTCTTTGTCTCTCTCCTCCCCCTTTCCGTGCCCGCTCAGCCTCCCCGTCTCGCAGCTTTCCTTCCCCAGCATGTCCATCGGTCCCGAGGACGCCGGGGCCATGCTGTCGCACATGCGCACCGTCCTGTCCAAGCCGCGCCTGCGCAATGCCTTCAACTCGATGTCCGGCGCCGGGGACGCCTTCACCCACCCGGAGCAGATCCTCCACGAGACCAACCACAGCCGCCTGATGGACTCCCTGTCCATTCCCTATGTGGAATACGCCAACCCGGTCAGCAACTACCTGATTGCCATCACCCGGCGCCTCTCCCTGCAGTCCTTCTACGCGCACTATGGTCTGGCCGAGTTCGTGCTCCACCCGGCGGTTGATCGCTTTGTCACGTACATCCGTATTGTGCTGGATCATATTGTCCGCAACAAGCTCGGCGTCCGTGCCAACTCCTTCCTCTCCCTGGCTCAGATCCACTCGGACCCCATTGCCAAGGAGCTTAACGACATCGCCACCGCGCTGGAGGTCTCCTCTGTGGCCATCTTCGGCCCGACCCCCTTCCGTCGTGGTTTCCGCAAGGCCTAATGGTGCCGATGTGTGTGTGTGTGTGTGTGTGTGTATGCACTGCACACGACGACGGCTGGGTTCCCCGCCGGCCAGCTGGCTCCGGCCCTTTTGCGGGGGCTCTTTTCTCCGCCCCTTCCTACTTTCGGTTTGTTCCCCCCCCCCTCCCCCCTGCCCAGAATATACATACATTTACTCGTGGCACTCGCGGTATGCCTCGCTTTTTCTCGCCGCCCACCCTCCCCGCCCCTTGGGCGTTTCCTGCCTGCCGGGTATTGTGCCTTTTTTATTGCCTTGATTGCGGCGTTTTTTGTTGTTTTTTTTTCCTCGAGGTCGGCACGTCCGGCGGGATGTCCCGACCACGTGTCATGTGACTCGTCTCGTCCGGGGTCGATCGTGTCCATGTTCCTGATTTTGATTGCGGCCTTTGTCTCTCTCCGTGCGAACACGCGTTCAGTGGGGTTTTTTTTCTCGGATACGCCTGGATTCAGCTCCGAGCCGCAGGAGGTCCTCCACATCGCGGGCGTGGGCGCGGGCGCGGGCGCGAGCGGTGTCCCCCCAATCCGGACACCCTGGGTGCTTTTTTGCACCCATCGGTCTCCAGGCGGCTTCCCGCGGCCCCTGCATGCCCCAGCC
>NW_009242972.1:767438-775779 GCF_000388065.1 Fonticula alba | reverse complement strand
CCCCCCTTTCTCTCTTCCCCCCCCCCCCCCCCCGCCTCCTCTCGGCGCCCTTCTTCCACCCGCACGCCGGTTGTCTCAGTCCTTCATCCTTGCCCTGTCTGGCGCGCCGCTCTCCTGCCGTGAATGCCCCCCCATGACCCCGACCCCCAGCCAGCGGGCCCGATCGACGCCGGACATGTGCTGGGCTTCCTGGCCGCCGGGGATGCCGGTCGCCATATCTGGGGGACGGCTGCTGCTGGTGCGGCGGCTGCTTCGGCCGAAGCCGGGCGTCCAGCCCGGCTGTCCGATCTCCGTGGTGTGGACACCCTTCTCCGGCCGGGGAAGTCGCTATACGGGCTGCTATCCCGGGCGGCCGGCGGGGCGCCGCTGGTCTTTGATCAGGCCACCGGGCGCCTGTCCTACCCTTTCCCGTCGCCGGTGGCCGGGACGCTGCTCCTGCGCCCGGGCGATCTTGTTCCCCTCGCGAGCTCCCGGGAGCCGGGACCCGGCTCGCTGCGCGATGGCCGGCCCCATGCGCGGCCCAACTTGGATGGGGCCTTCTTGAGTGTGGCGTCAGCGGTGGCGCAGGTTGCCGGGCTTGGTGTGCGTTTCCCCCGGCACAAGGCAGCCACGACTCTGGGCGGGATTTCTTTTGCCCTTTGCCCAGCACTGACAGCCACACCCTGCCGCATGTGCTTGACTCACCTTGCCCGGCTGCCTGGCACGCGCAGGCCGGCCCCTTTGCGCCAGATCGCGACCTGGCGCTTCTTCTGTGGCTAAATGTCTGGCTGGCCGACTCGGCTCCTGTGCAGACCGCGACCAGGGGCTCGCAGGAGACGGGCCACCGTCGCACCCGCTCTGGCTCTGTTGCTGACGCCGGTCCCACCAGTTCGGAGCCCGATGCCAATGTGGCCGAGATCTTGGCCAGCCTGCCGGTGTTTGCTGTGTCCGCCGACCCGGCGGGGGATGAGCATTTCCGCGGCCCGGCATTCGAGTTCCTTCGCGGGTATGCTCCCCTTCCTTCGCCCTCTCCGCCGGTCGCCCCTCTCAGCCGGCTTTCGCGTGCTCTTCCTTACCCCGCAGCAATGCCCCGCCCTCGCCCTCTGCTTGCTGGCCGCAGCTATCTGGCCCATCTGCTGCAGGCCGGCAACACACAGGCCATTGTGCCGTCGCTCCTGCTGGCCCTTTTGGCCGTCTCGGCTCAGCTGCTCGGCCAGCACAGCCTGCCCGCTGTGGAGCGCGTACGCCCGATACCCGGCATATGCGGAGATTGCCTGCCCGTCCGAGTGTCTGACCCATAGCCCCTCGCCCCCTGCCGGGGCTGTTCCAGTTGATTGAGTCCGGTGTCCCCGGCGCCGAGATCCTCGTGGTGGCCCTGGAATCGGTGTGTTTGTCTTGAATTGCTACGGCCACCCCATCGACCGGCCGACCGACTGACTGACTGACTGGCCGACGGCCTGCTGGCACATGGCAGTCTCTGCCCCGGCGTGCAGACTGGCCGGCGCTCCTTTCGGGGGCTTGGACTTCCAGCCTGCTTTTGGGGCTGGCACTGCGCGATGAGGGCCTGTGGCCGCGCTGCCTCGACAGCACCGGCACCCAGCTAGGCCGGCACCTTGCCCAGCGTGTGGCGCTTTTCGTCGAGCTCGGCCCGCATGGCGAGCCCCCTTTGGAGGGCCTCTTCCAGGCTCTATGTCAGGCCCAGGCCGGTGCCCCCACCGAAGCGGCCGGCGGAGTGCAGGGGATCGCCCTTCCATCGGTGCAGGTCATCTTGGCTGCCGCCGGTGCCGCCCTCAACCGCGAGCTGCTCAAAGGCCCGGCAGATGCCCCGCCGGATGTGGCTGGCCTGCTGGATGACCCGACCAGTGTGCGTGCTTTGCTCAGTGCCCTGCGCGAATTCCGTGCTCCCCTTCCGGGACCCCTGACCGTCTTTGTGGGAGCAGCTGCTGGACGGCCTCGCGCGTCGGGAACGCGTTGCCCGTCTTTGCGCGGCACTTCAGTCACCCGGGGCCGATGTCGGAGCGGACCCGGCTCAGGCCCTGCTGGAAAATGCCCTCTCCGGCCATGTGGCCAGTCTTCTTCAGGTAGGGGTTCCGTTCTCCTCCTCCGAGCTTTTCCCCTTTCCCGCTCTTTCCCTTTCGCTTCCCCCTTCCGGCCTGTTTCCATGTCAGCCCCGCGGCCTGCCTTTTTTGATTTTTTTTTTCCCCGCTCCGCCCTGACATCTGTCGCAGGCCGCCCGTGGCGAAATCCGTGCCCTGCTGGCGGCTGTCCTGGAAGCCCCGACCACCCCTGTGTCCACCTGGGCCGCGGATCTCCGGCGTGAGACCACCCATCTCGGCGCCCCGGCCGGGCGGCTGTACGACACGGGCAGGCTAATGCGCGGCCTGCGTCAGATCATCGCCGGGAGTCCGGAATGCGGGGCGGCCCTCAGGCGTCTGGAGATCTGCTGTCGGGGCCTGCTCCTGGGTTTGCAGGTCCTGACGCCGCGGGAAGAGGAGCCCGGCTCGCCGGCGGGCGCCTTCCCGCACTTCCGACGGCCCCTTGCCCGGCCTCTGGTGCAGCTTCTGGCCGGCTGCCTGGTGGACGCCTGCCGGGAGCTGGACTTCGCGCATGCGACCGACCTGGAAAGTTTGGGTGCGTTTGCCGACTGGCTGGGGCGGTTTTTGGTCCGGGGTCCCTTCTTCATGAAGGCCTCTCTCCTTCTCGCTCGCTCGCTCGCTCGCTCGCTCGCTCTCTGTGTGTGTCTCACTCGCGCGCGCATGTGCGGTCCTCCAAACTTACCTGGCACCCCGCCCTGTGTGTGCGTCTCTGGGTGCAGTCCAGCTGAATGAGCGTGCCGGGCGTCTGCACGCGGCGGTAGTCCTGCTGTCGCTTGGCCCGATTGGGGCCTTTTTTGCACCGGTATCCTATTCGGACTTCGAGCAGTTCCTTCAACAGCCACGCACCGGCCAGGAAATGCGCCAGGTGGCTGACTGGGCGCGTGGCCAGCTGGTAGAGGTACGCCTTGGAACAGGGGGCCCGGCTGTGCTTCGAACGGGCCCCCTCGACCAGCGGAGCTGTCCTACCGCAGTCCACTGACCCGATTACAATGGATGACGCGCACGCACACGCACACGCGTGCATTCCGGCACCAGGCCATGATGCCCTCCCTTCAGCCGTACTACGTCGAATGCCTTGAGGCCCTCACTGCCGGGCTGGTGCGCTTGTTCCAGTCGCTGGACATCCCCGGTGCCCGGCCGCGCCCTTGGGCCGAGCGTTTGTGCGCATGCGGGCAGCAGCTTCTCCCTGGACAGGCGCCAGCCGCGGGGGAGTCACTGACCGGGCGCGCGCTGCGGGCCCGGGTGTCTGTGCACAATGGCACGGCTGTCTATTTGGAAGCCACGTCCGCCTGGCTGGTGTCCGTGCTGCGAGCCTGCTCGGTGGCCACGGCCCCGGGACAAGCTGGCCCGGGGCTTTCGCTGGACGCCCTGATGTCCGGAGCCCTCTTTTGTGCGGTCCTGGCCGGGGTTGCTTGTCGCCGGTGTGTCCTCCCACCGGGCGTCGGGGATTCCGGCCCCTCGCTCGAGTGCAGCAGCCAGGCGGCCTCCGAAGCGGCCCCCCCCCTCACGGCCTTGGACCATGCCGGCTGGGCTGGCTGCTTCCCGGATGCCGCGCAACTGGCCCTGGCCAGCTTGCATGTATGTCGTGCTGGGCTCCTGGTGGGAGACAGCAAGGAAAGGCCCCGATGCTCTTGCCTCCCCCCCCCCGCCCCCCCCCCCATGCAGGTCCTCGCGCATGTTGCTAACTTCCGGATTGCTTTGTCCCCCGTTCGTGGGTCAGCTGACGCCTCAGCACTCCGAGGCGCCGGCCGCTCTGTGCCAGCTTCTCGGGCGCGGGGCCGGAATGTTCCTGGCCGCCCGGGACCCCGGCCAGACGCTCCCGGCATCCGTGCTGCTGATTCCGTCCAAGCGGGACTCGCCGCTGCTCAGCTTCAGCCCGCTGGCCGAAGGGCCGTTCCTTGGCCTGGCCGGCTCGGCAGGCTGGGCCGCCCAGTGCGAGCTCCTCCGACAGACGGCACGCTGGCTGGACGACCTCGCCGGGGCCGGCGGCGGGGACCGAGAGCCGGACCCGACGGGCCAGGCCCGCGCCGGCCGGCGCCTCCAATTCACGCGCCTGGTATGACGGCCCCACAGCAGCACATGCTACCAGGGGCCGAGCTTGGCCAAGCCCCCTGCCCTTGTCTCGACTGTTACTAACCATCCGGGCGACGGGACCCCGGGCCCCTCTTCCCCAGGGGTCGGT
This sequence comes from Fonticula alba, assembly GCF_000388065.1. Lineage (NCBI taxonomy): Eukaryota > Rotosphaerida > Fonticulaceae > Fonticula > Fonticula alba. The sequence goes on along the minus strand of NW_009242972.1, from coordinate 771,522 downwards.
CGTGGTCCGACGGGTGGCTCCCGGTGGCCAGCCGCCCGTGGACTTCGCCCTCCCATTGGCCTCGGCGGCGGTGCTCTTCTCCCTGGCTGAGTGGCCCTTTGTCGAGCTGGAGGATGTGCAGCGCGGGGGCGGTTGCCTTTCCGGCTGCACGTTGACCGTGCGAGCCCCTTTCTCCTGCTGCCCCTTCCATCGGCCCTCACTGACTTGCGGCCGGCGCGGCCCTCTCCGCAGGAACTCTCCCACACGATGCGCCTGTCCGAGGCCGACCTCCGCCTTCGACTTGGCCCGCTGCTGGCTCGGGGCCTGGCCACAATGGTGGGCCCCTCGCGCGTGGCTCTCCGGAGGGAGCCCCCCCCCGAGTTGTCCCCCGCTGTGGGCCCTTCGGAAGTGGATCACCATCTCTTGGGCTGGCTGGCGCCTGTGCTGTCGGATGGGGTGCTGGCGCCGGCGACCGGGGCCCCGGCCGAGCAGGGCGGATGTAATCTCGCCCGTTTGTCGCGGGCCGAGGCCACGCGTGACCGGCGCTTCTGGATGGAGTCGCGCTTGTGCCGGCGCCTGAAGGCCGAGCGCCAGCTTTCCCGGTCGCGCGCGACCCTAGTCTGCTTGGGACTGGAGGAGGCCTCCGCGGAGGAGGTGGCCGCACTGGATCCCCCCCCGGCCGGGGGCCGGGAGCTCCTGCGTTTGGCCTGCCTCCGGGGGGCCTTGGGTGCTGCTGGCCCGGCGAGCCCGTCGTCGTCCATCCCCTTCGCCGACCGGTCGCTGGTCCTGGCCATGGGCGCATGGGCGGAGGAGCTCCAGGGACGCCTCGAGCGGCGGCCCGGCTGTCCCAGCTCCCTGGCCTTTGCCCTGCGTGCCAACCGCCGATACTGGTCCGCGATGGGGTCCTTCTGCCGGGCCTCGCCTTCGATCCCGGCCGCCGAGGCGTTGGCGGCCTTTGAGCTCGCGCACCCGAACCAGAGTGGCAGCCCTGTGCAGGCCCCCTGTGACCTGCTCTCCGAGTGCCAAGCCGCCATGGCCAGCATCGTGGATCTGGGCTACGCGGCGTGGAGCAAGTGCGCATTCCCATCCCCTCATCCTGGCCCATTTCCCGTTTTCCCGGCTCTCTGCCGTTCGCGTGCTCTTCCCACTCACGGGGGTGGCATGCACATGACCCATTTACTCTCACTCCCCCCCCCCCGCCCCCCGCTCCCTCAATCCCTTTCTCTCTGTATCTCTGACCCATCTCCGCCTCTTGACTGCTCCACGTCGGATTTCCCCCGCCCCTCCCCCCTGGTGACTGCGGCGCATAGGGACGGCCAACAGCTGGAATACCACATCTAGGCATTGTGGGGTAGCTGAAATGCAGCGATGTGATTCTCGGGCAGGATCCGACAATGTGCGAGCCGGCTGTCGTGTTCCCCCCCCCTCCAAGAAGAGGGAATAAACAAACGACGCCGGCGCCGCAGCTTCGGGGGTGTGTATGGCCCAGGCCCGGGGCCTGGAGTGTCGGGTGTCGGGGCAGGCGCCAAGCGTTGGTAGCTGCAAGAATTGCATGACTGATCACGCCACGCGGATGCCGGCATGCCTCGAAGAGGCGTGTGATCCTCGTTCGGACGTCTCCCCGTCCCGTTCCATTTTCCCCCGCCCGCCTTCCGATGGGGCATGGAGGATCATCGATTGGGCTTGTGCGTGTGTGTAAGTGAGATGGGGCCTTGCTGCTGCTGCTGCTGTTGCTCCTGCTTTGGAGCTGCCCCGAGGAGGTGCCCTTTTGCCAGTGGGTGATCAGAAAGGATGGTACCAGTGACCTGATGCGCAGTTCCAGCCATCCCCGCCCTCCTCCCCCCCCCCCCTCCCTTCCCTGCGTTTCGTGCTCCTCCCTTGCAAGTCGCCCTTGGGCCAGCTCGCCCTCTCGTTTCTTGCCTCGTCCTCCTCCGCCCGCCTGCCCTGTGTGACAATGGAGGGCAACATCCATCACATCATCCACCGCCGCCTTGCGCGCAACGTACGCCCTCGCTCGCGTGAGTCCTGCTCCCCTGTCCCCACTCTGACCTCTCCTTGCTCGGCTGTCGGCTTTCCCAGCACCTCTACCACACGTACCGGCAGCTGTTCTTCACTGCGGCTTCCATCTCCCGCGAGGGCCCCATCTCGCGGCTCCCGCTGGAGCTGGTCCGCTACATCTGCCTCATTTGAGGGAGCGCACGGCACACCCTCGCGTTCCGCCATGCGCCGGCTCGCCTGCTGACAAGGCGCTCCTGGATGTGGGCGAAAAGGGAAAAAACAAACAAACAAACAAAAAAGACAAAAATACACTGATAACTACGCCTCCTCTCCCTTGTCTGCCCCGCTGTCTGTCTCCGCTTCCACCTGCCGCCTGCATCTTTATACTTGCCCTACACGACTGCCAGCGAGCAGGGGGGCAGAAAAAAACACCCTCGCAGGATGTGTAAAGGTGTATTTGATGTGAGGATCGCGCACATGTGCAGGGGCCAGGGCAAGGAGGTGGCCTCTACTCGGTGGCCTCGGTGGGCACCTTCCCGGCATCCAGATTGACACCCATCTTGGCCAAATCCGACCGGGCGGCCAGGATGTCCTGCGCGAGGAACGGAAAGGGGAAGCATGGCGTTGTGAGAAGGAGCAAGTCAGGCAACAGCAGGCAGAGGGTGTGTGTGTGTGTGTGTGTGTGAAAGAGAGGGACATCTCGGGGGAGCGACCGCTGCATCAGAGAAAAGAGGACAAGAGGGCGGGGCATTTGCCCGGAAGGACACGAACATTGAGGGTGTGGACATAGGCCTTGGGGCAATCCTCCAGCATGAAGAGGGCCCAGCCGATGGAAATCCCCGAGTAGGCGCCGAACGTGACAACCAGCCAGAGGGGGAACTGTGCGTGCCGCGTGTCGCGTGTCAAGGCCGTGACACCACACAGACATGGTTAGTGTACCGACAAGTGGCAGGGCATGCACCATGCGGGAGGGGGCGCACAATCTTGGCCACAAAGTAAACCGGGTCACCAGCGAGTCCCAGCGCCGGCAGGACCAGCAACGAGGCCAGCCAGGCCACGGCCAGGCCACGAGAAGGGTGGCGAGGCGCGGCGCGCGCTTGTACGGAAGAACCATGGGCACGGAGCTAGGCAGGGGCAAGCAGAGTGCAGGAGGGTGACAAGAAAGGGAGAGGGGGGGGGGAGAGAGAGGGAGGCATGGGGAGTCGAATCCCCACAAAGGCGGCGACACGCATCCTGAAGAGCGACATGCCGTTGCTCACGCGATCGCGGGCCTCATCCTCGCGAGCTTGTCTCGACAGGGACCCGGCGACCAAGCAAACGTGAAGGGGAGAAGAAGACCCCAGGCTGCCAAGTGCAAACAGGGGGCGGGGGGGGCCGGGGGGGGGGGGACTAGTCCACCTTGTGGCTAAGATTCCCACAGAATGACCTCACATGACATTCGGCCGTGATCCACGCCCCGCCCTGCGCCAAGAGCTATCACCCCGGGACGAGCTGCCGGGCCGATTGGCCGGCGATCTGGTGTTCAGCGTGTGTCTGCGTTGGCAGCACACCCCGACCGAGGCCCCCTGTGCCCTGCCGGAGCGCGATCCACGTCTGCGAGCACTTTCGGGGGCCAGATTGCGAACGTGTTTGTCGAACCGCGCGTCCGCGCCTCCCCCCCCCCCCCTGAATCTTTCCCTTGGCCAGACGGTGGGAGACGCTCCTCTCGCATGCCCGGGTTTTGGTCTAAAGGTATGTGTATTTTGATCGGAGCCGGGGCAGGAAGGGGCACACCCAAGCTGGCAACGGGGACGGGCAGAGACCCCCCAGTCGGGACGAGGAGAAGGACGAAAAGGAGAAGCTGACGAAGCGCCAGGGCAGATGCTCGCAGGAACGCGCGCGCGCGGCTCTACTGCTTGTTGGGCTTCCCCGGGGTCCAGGCTTCCGGCTGGTAGGTCTCGCTCGGCAGAGACTGCGAGGTGACCAGCTCCTTCACCGGCAGGATGGGATCATACTCGGGGCTGGAGACGGGGGGCGGGGCGGCCGCCTGGGCACGGGCCTCGCGCGCGGCCACAGCCTCCGGAGTGCTGCCCACCCCAGGAGACATCGGCGGGAGGTAGGGGGCGGG